>NC_060123.1:552160792-552474445 GCF_021461395.2 Schistocerca americana | reverse complement strand
CGGAACTGTGTTTTATGCCCTTACGTTTCTCCGTAGTATTAGATCATGGAAAAAATGTTTCAACCATTCAATAGTACATGTGAGGCATGGACTTTGCGCCGAGAAATTATTCTTCCCTGTGGAGTTTCGAGTGCCATGAGTTTAAGTCTTTGTTGTGCAAGATTTACACAAGATTCTTGTGTATGCTGAAGCCAAGAACCCATTCCATTTAATTCCAATATATTCAAATGACTTTTTTGATTTTAAAGTAGCTGCTGAATCATTGTTGTGAATGCAGGCGTGTAAGATCTCCAAATTCAGTGTGATCAAAGTGTTTCAACTTGTACATGTACAACAGCTATTGAAGATTCTTAATCAGAAAGAAAGAATGGAAAAAAAGTGTTCGTGTATTCAAAAAAGGAAAGACCATAGCTGATGTGTACCATCTTATACTTCATCTGAAATCGACCTGTTGACGATGTCGCAGTTTCTTCTTCAACAACGCAAGGAGATCTACAGTAAATTTAGCAATATCTGATCCTAAGAATGGAGTTGTGCAAGAAAGTGAAGTCAACAGTCTCACACACTTTTAATTTAAAAGTGGCTTTCTTGACTACAATACTAACAGTTAAAGTTTTATTACTGTAGTTCTGTACTTCTATTACCACAAATAAAACGTAGTGTCTCTGTATTTATGGCATTCGAAAGGAAAACTTTCTTATTGGCACATAGAGCACATCTGTTCGACGGTATGGCACCTGGAACGGAATGACGTCTCTTTTGTTCATCAGACCACGGTGTCCCAGTCCGTTTCCTAATTTTCCTTTGACCAACTTTGCAATCAAATGTCTTTTGTCTGAATGTTTTTTCTATCTGTAAAGTCTGCCCGAGTTATACCGGCCGCTTTAAGATCGTCCTTAATCGCAGAAATAGATTTCACTTGCTCAGTTTTGGCCCTGCTTCTGTTTTCGTAGGATTCTACTATTTGGTTTGTAAACCTAGTGGTTGCCATTCTGATTTATATATTCTTGGACGCAGAGTACAATTTAAAACGAGGATGGATCATCATCATCATCATCATCATCATCATCATCAGTTATCTGCCTTATTAGCAGGTCCTTTGTGTCTTCATTTTCTGCGATTCATTGCTTCCTTCTTAAGGCTGCTGTATGTTGAACCGTCCATCATGTCATCCAGTATCTGGATTCTCTTCCTTCCTCGCTACCTTTCACCTTCTAGAACTGTTTTTCTCAGTCCGTCATGCTTTCGTAATATATGTCCAATCTAATTTCTTTTTCTTCTCTTTGTTACATCTAGTAACGGTCTTTTCTCTCCCACTCTTCTCAGTACCTCTTCATTTTTTACTCTGTCCACCCAACTTATTCTTTCCATCCCCCGTCATGCCCAGATCTCAAAAGCCTCCAGCCGTTCTCTGTCTTTCTTCGTCATAGTCCATGTTTCAGCACCATATAGAAGAACACTCCATACAAGACATTTTATGAGTCTCTTCCGGAGTTCTCTGTCCAGACCGTTGCAGAAAATTCTCATTTTCTTATAAAAAGTCTCTTTTGCCGTTGCTATCCTTGTTTTAATTTCTGTGTTGCACTTCCAGTCGGTGTCTATCCTGCTTCCAAGAAACTTAAAATTTTGCACCTGTTCTAATATTTCCCCATTCAGCATAATTTTTATTTCCTTACTTCCTCCTAGTGCCAATACTTTTGTTTTATTTGTGTTAATTTTCATTGGATACTTTTTCCTTTAGTTTCAATGGTGTCCACCATATCCTGTAATTCTTTTTCCCCTGTGGCTAGAAGGACCATGTCATCAGCAAACCTCAAAAACCCTACTCGTCTTCCTCCAATTTCTACTCCTTTGTCATCTAATGAGCATTGGTCAATCGTATTTTCCAAGTAGAGGTTCAAAAGAGTAGGCGATGGACAGCATCCTTGTCTTACTGCTTTTCCTAGTCCGATCCAGTTTGTACTTTCTCCTCTCACTTTAATTGAAACTTTTTGATTAAGATGTAATGAGTTTACAGGTCTTCTGGTTTGCCAGTCCACTCTCTTTTCCCTCATTATAGTCGCCAGCTTGTCCCAAACCATATTGTCAAATGCCTTTTCTAGATCGGCCGGCTGGAGTGACCGTGCGGTTCTAGGCGCTACAGTCTGTAACCGCGAGACCGCTACGGTCGCAGGTTCGAATCCTGCCTCGGGCAAGGATGTGTGCGATGTCCTTAGGTTCGTTAGGTTTAAGTAGTTATAAGTTCTAGGGGACTGATGACCTCCGATGTTAAGTCCCATAGTGCTCAGAGCCATTTTGAACCTTTTCTAGACCGATGAAGCACATATATAGGTCTCTTTCTTTTTCAATAAACCTTTCTCCTTAGATTCTTAAGAGCCTTATTGCGTCTCTGGTGCCCGTATTCCGTCTAAAACCAAACTGCTCCTCGCCAAGAGGATGGGTACAGGGTGCCGTAATGTGGTTGCGATATCGCTAGTCGCTACTAGTGTCGTATGAAGCCGTCCCTGCCTACCCTGTGGCGCCCTCTGTGTTTCATGGGAGGATGCACCCCGCGTAGCGACCAGGTCCGCGGCAGTCGCCGTGTGGAGCGGCAGACGAGTGCGCAATTATTTAATGAAAAAATGCCCGCGACAGTGGCACACAGAGGCGAGGAGCGGCGCGTAATGAAATATCCTGCGGCCGCTGGTCGCGGGAAGCCGGCCATCAGATAGCTGCCCTCATTACCGCCGCCGACCATAAATACCGAGCGGAGCGGCGCGGCCCTCCAAATTGCGAGTCGCCTAATTGCCTTTCTGCTGTTTCCTGCGCCCGCCCCGCGTATATATTTTTGTTTTAAACCGGGGCCCCTTCCGATTTGCATTGTGGGCCGCTCGGAAGGAGCCGCTATCCGACGCATCTGCCCACTCCGAGGACGACGACGTGGGAAAGAGCCGTTGTCCTCCCGTCCTGAGGCCACATTTCACCGCGCCCTGGCCTCGTGGACAGCCGCTTCCCTCACGTGTCACTCACACAATTGAGATGCGGCCTCGCGACAAAGTGGAATGCGCGACGAACTTCAGGTGCTACTAGCAGTGTTGTTACGCGCACTCGCTGACTGCACTGCGCACACAATGTGAAGTGTTATCAACACTCGTCGCACAAGATTTTCGTGTTAATGGCCCTGATACACCGATCAAGAACGCTGTCTGGCTAGGAGAGCCTTGCCGAAGAACTGACGTCTCTGACAAAAAAAGTTAAATAAACTCTGAAGAACAACAGCAAAAAGCCAAGATCGCTACCAAAGCATTTGTTTTATGACCGTTTTCGGTAAGGCAGGTGGCAGTAGAGGCTAAATAACGAAAAGTGTGAGGTGATCCACATGAGTTCCAAAAGAAATCCGTTGGAATTCGATTACTCGATAAATAGTACAATTCTCAAGGCTGTCAATTCAACTAAGTACCTGGGTGTTAAAATTACGAACAACTTCAGTTGGAAAGGCCACATAGATAATATTGTGGGGAAGGCGAGCCAAAGGTTGCGTTTCATTGGCAGGACACTTAGAAGATGCAACAAGTCCACTAAAGAGACAGCTTACACTACACTCGTTCGTCCTCTGTTAGAATATTGCTACGCGGTGTGGAATCCTTACCAGGTGGGATTGACGGAGGACATCGAAAGGGTGCAAAAAAAGGGCAGCTCGTTTTGTATTATCACGTAATAGGGGAGAGAGTGTGGCAGATATGATACGCGAGTTAGGATGGAAGTCATTAAAGCAAAGACGTTTTTCGTCGCGGCGAGATCTATTTACGAAATTTCAGTCACCAACTTTCTCTTCCGAATGCGAAAATATTTTGTTGAGCCCAACCTACATAGGTAGGAATCACCATCAAAATAAAATAAGAGAAATCAGAGCTCGAACAGAAAGGTTTAGGTGTTCGTTTTTCCCACGCGCTGTTCGGGAGTGGAATGGTAGAGAGATAGTATGATTGTGGTTCGATGAACCCTCTGCCAAGCACTTAAATGTGAATTGCAGAGTAATCATGTAGATGTAGATGTAGAAGGCTAGGTTACCGTCATCTTCGTCCGCAGCTCGTGGTCTAGTGGCAAGCGTTGCTACCTCTGGATCACGGAGTCCCGTGTTCGAGTCATTCGTGATAGTGGCTGGAGTGGACTATGAAAAACAAAATTGGACTGTGAAAAAATTGAGATTTTCTACGGGCGCTGATGACGGCGCGGTTGAGCGCCCCACAAACCAATCATCATCATCTGTACCATCATCTTCGCACCTTACGCTCTGCAAATTCACATTATCTCCTCCGTATGTGCTATGTATCGTGTCATATCACGAATATGCGTGTGAAGTTCTTGAAAATGCTGATATCTAGCTAGTTTCATGGTCTTGAGAAGCATATTCGTGGTGTGACACCACACATTCCACAGATGGGGGAAATTATGTGAATTTGTAGAGCATAAGATCCGAAGATGGTAACATAGTCTTAGCGAAAACGGTCTTCGAAATTAATGGTATACTAGCGATCCTGGCTTTTTGAACTTTTCCTTCTGAGTTTATTACAATGCAGATCGCCCACATTCTGGCACGGTTTTAATACTGATGGTGTTGAGACAGCAACCAGCCACAAATTTATTTTAAGTTCCTTTGTTCAAGAAGTACCATTACCGGTTTCGAATCGTTACAATTCATCGTCAGATGGCTTTCATGCTTTCATTAGAAAATGTGGTGCATTTTTTTTTCACGGCAACTAATCAATATAAAACGCACCACATGTTCTAATGAAAGCATGAAACCCGTCTGACGATGAATTGTAATGATTCGAAACGGATAATGGTACCTTTTGAATAAAGGAACTTAAAATAAATTTGTGACTGGTTGCTGTCTCAACACAATCAACATTTCTTTTCAAATAACAGCCACGGTCTCCAACCATGTCATCATATGATAAAATTGCAATTTTAATATGTTTTAGGCTATTTTAACCCGAGTTTAGCATCCTTTAGGGACTCAATATTCACCTGAAGATCGGACATTTGCTTTTAAACCGGGTTGTCCTTTTCTTTCTAGAAATAATTTTTTACAATTGCAGCAGACTGTATCACTGATTATGAATGACAGCTGTGAATGTCCCATCACGGCTAACGAATGTCACAAGTATATAAACAAGTTAAGCACCCGTAATAGTCCAGACATCGAAGGAAAACTAGGGTAAAAAATTTGTGTAGTCGCAAAGTTTTGTACTTTTTTAGAAGTGAGTTCCATGAACAATATACTAAAAATCCGGACTGGTGTGGTGTCAAGTTTATCATAGTCATGAAAATCGATAACAACAACAGGCAGAGTGTGTGAAGTGCAACGTAAACCTCAACACTGCACACGGATTAGCTCTTAACCTTGTAACAGCTACCTTTCCTGCTTTAAAAGTTGAAAGGGAGATGAAGAATGTAAATAATATGGTAATAATCATGTACCACTGCCCAGCAGGTAGTCAACTCGCTATTGTTAATTTTTATTGCTCCAGACTGGTGTTGGAAAGAAACGCATAGTTACAAACTTGGCCCAACGTAATTTTGAAAATTCGATCGCATAATGCAGTCGGTGAACCACATTAGGCTGTACGGTTAACTGAGTGTCGGACTTCGTTTCTGAGAGACTACAGGTTAGCTGTTGGACAGTAAAAGATCTGGTAATTTGCTGATCACGCCGACGGTGGACGGCCTCCGCGTCAGCACTTTGCCTTTTCTTTCATGAATAACTGCAAACAAAGCTGGTAATCGTAACAAATGAATACAGAAGGATATGTTTGGATGTACTACCTTAAGAGATAACAAGGTAGATCATCATATAGTCAAAGCTGAAGAGTAGAAGACGACGCGAAACATTAAGGGATCTCTTTGCTGGCAGTAGGAAAAACGTGAAGACTGCGCCTTCGTTTATCATAACAAAAAGTGTTATGAATACTTTAACACTTGTGGACTCTGATACATACGTGTCATATTTCACAAAAATAAAGAAAGAAAATTTGGGGGGGGGGGGGATCTTACACCCTGTTTCGCATGGTCGACTGCTCCCTACATTGTAGTACGAGGAGCGACCTATGATCGTGGGATGTGATCAGCTTGTTTCCCTTCCCTCCAACCGTTATTACCGGTACGTAAATCCTGGTGATGCTGCTGCTTCTTTATTCAAGCTACTTCTCATTTAGCCTCACAAGGCTGAATGGAACCCATTCCAGACCTCCCTACCGCAGAAAAAATGTAAATATACACCAGGAATCGAACCCGAATTCTTCCGCACCGGAAGTGGCGACGCTATCTATTCCGCTCCTTTCCTTTTTTCCCTGCACTCCAGCACTCAAAACTGTTATTGCAAGTACAATTCTTTTCATTTTCGTACAACATGTAGTTTCAGACTGTTGACCACATCTTGGCAATATTTGTCCGTCTGCTAATGAAACTGACGAAGATTATCTCACTAAATTGGTTTGTTTTTAAAGATTACTGCATATCAAATACTAAAGAATTGCATGGATCTTGTTATAAAACTTATTCCAAATTGAAAATGAACCGTCAAATTCTAGTTGTCCTTTATCCTCTTTCTCAAGCATTAGTAAGGTGGCCTTGGAGGACATCCACGCAACATTGATCGAAAGGCTTTCTCGCGCCAGGTGGTGGACCACAGACAGGTGCTGGTGGCGGTTCAGGTTGCTGAGGTCTCATCTGCAGAGGTGCAGAAACAGCAGGAGCTCCCCTGCTGGCAGGAGTCATAACCTGCAAAGAAGGGCCTCCTCTTCTCGTGCTCGCCCTTTTAAGCCTGCAGAGACACTGCGGCGTCACAGGGTACACCTTTACCAGCTGCTCCACACGCTCCAAGATCTGGTCTAGCTCCTGGTACGGGCAAACTGCGAAATACCTCTCCCGATAGAGGAGGCCTTCCCCTGTTATCGACAATATTTTCTCACATCGTAGTAGAACAATCCCTTACACACGTTTCTCTTTCCGTTCACCTTGCCATGTATTCTGTTGCTTCACCTTGCCAAATTCTTAGCAAGCACGAAGTGTGACGGTTATATGTTTGTCAAAAGTTTCGAACGTCCCAGCAAAAATTCTTTAGTCTGACAATGTAAATCTGACTGTGTGCTTCATATGCTGAAACATCATCTTACTTTTCCAGATCGTCAGTTTTAAGGAGCTATACATAAAGAGGTGGAACCCCTCCACGCCCACACCGGTATGATGGTCAGCTCAAAAGGCATAAGCCTACTGCCATCTCTACACAAGGGTTAGGATGTGGGTATTGCGATGTTTGCGTACGTCTGGTTAAGGTTAACCATTAATACGCGCTCATCTGGAGATAGATTGGGTCGAAAGTCGAACGGAAGGTAGCGGTTTCAAGGGCAGAGGGAAAAAAAGTGCCAAGGCAAGCGCCAAGGGAAAGAAACCTCTGCGATAGTTACGTCGGGTAGTAAGAGCAGTAGCGAATGTCTTGCTGACTGTGACAGTTCATGCAAGGGTAGGTTAACAGCGGGTATCGTGCAAGAAAATACCGTGTCAGTACCATGGTCGTTATAATAAAAGGAGTCCGGTGTTACGCCCTCTGCTGTGCCGTGTCGTCAGTGAGTTTTAAGGAGTGGTACAACTGTTGTGCAACGACCAACGACAGTAGAGGTGATATGGGGTGTGAAAAGATAACTGAATAAATTTCCCAACCTTTTTTTTTTCGTTCATTCTATTCAATTTGTCTTCATTACACACTCTTTAGGAAGAAGAAGAAAAAAAGACACTACGTAGGAATTATCCCAATATCCGGTAGGGTAGATCGGTAGATGTGATCCCCATGTAAAGACAGACAAATAATTACAATTGCAGCAAAACTGGACGGCTTATTCAAGAGGAAGAGGTTCACGAACTGAGCAAGTCAGTAACGTGTTGCTCGACCTGTAGCCCTAATGCAAGCAGTTATTCGGCTGGCGTTGATTGAGCGAGTTTTTAGCTGCCCTCCTGCGAGAAGCTGTGCCGAATTCTGTTCAACTGGTGCGTTAGATTGTCAAAATCCCAAGCTCACTGGAGGTCGCTGCCCATAGCGCTTCAGACGTTCTAAATTGGGAGAGCTCCTGCGACCTTGTTGGCCAAGGTGGGGTTAGGCAGGCACGAAGACAAACAGTAGAAAGTCTCGCCGTGTATGTGCACGCATTATCTTGCTGAAATGTAGTCAGGCTGTTGTCTCACCACCGTCCGAGGCTACTCCAGACACGTCTTCGCATGTCATCGACCTTCATTTAGAAGCGAGACTCATCACAGAAGGCAAGGCTGTTCCAGATTCCAGGCTGAAGACGTTTCCGGAGACGCCCGAGGGTGCGGCGGGATACCAACCTGACTCTGCCGGGCATACGTCCCGAGAACCAAAGTGATGCTCTGGGTTGCCGTTTCTTTTCATAACAGGACCGCTTCGGTTGTCACCTGTGGCACACTTAACAGCACAACGGCACATCCAAGATATTCCACGCCCCGTTTACTTGCCCTTCACGGCAAGCCATCCTGGGCTTACATTTCAGCAAGATCATACCCGCCTGCACTCGGCGAGGGTGTCTGCTGCTTGTCTTCATGCTTACCAAACCCTACCTTGATCAGTAGGATCGCCGGATATCTCGCCTAGTGAGAAAGTTTGGAGCATTATGGGTAGAGCCCTCCAACCAGTTGCGGATTTTGACGATGTAACGCGCCAATGGGACAGAATTTGGGCGATATCCCTCAGGAGGACATCCAACAACTATCAATCAATGTGAAGCCGAATAAATGCTTGCATAAGGGCCGGGGGTGGACCAACTCGTTACTGACTTCAATTTGTGAAGCTCTTGCTCTTGAATAAATCACACAGCTTTTTCTGAACTGTAATGATTTGCTTGTCTGTAAATGTACATCAGGCAAAGGGTGGGTACACCGGTTCCCGTCAGATAACCGAAGACAAGCGCTGTCGTGCTTGGCCGGCATGCGTTGTTGCCTGTTTTCGGGATGCACTCAGCCTCGTGATGCCAATTGAGGAGCTACTCAACCGAACAGTAGCGGCTCCGGTCAAAGAAAACAATCGTAACGCCCAGGAGAGCGGTGTGCTAACCAAACGCCCCTCCTATCCGCAGCCTCATTGAGGATGACGTGGCGGTCGGATGGTCCCGGTGGGCCACAAGTGCCTGATGACGAAGTGCCTACATGTACATCGCATGTACTGATTTCCGTCTCATTCGGATACTTCTTTCGCGGCGCGTCGTTTTGTTTTGTCTTGGAGTGCATTTTGTCTACCGTCACAGCTACCAGACAGAACAGGACTAAAGCACTTTACCGAGATCCTGCGGTGAGGGAGCGGAGTGTCGAGGTTGTTTGTTTCACCTGGCGTCTGAGGGCCGGCAACAAGTGCCAGGGTCGGCAGGTCGTGGGAAAGCGACGCAGGGACATCTGTATGCGGGCTTAGGCGTGGGCTCCCCGGAATGCGAGCAGCCACGGGGTGGGGGCGGGGGCGGGCGCGCGCGGGAATGGCTTTCCAGCCAAAAGCCGGCCGGCCAGCTGTGCGGCTGGGTGACACACGCCACAGGCGCAGCCCTGCCACGCCGAGGGTCCGCTGCTGTTGTGTCTACCACAGCTGGTCAGAAAAGGTACCGTACTGGCGAAACATAATGCTTTGCGATGATTTCAATATAGTGTCGAGCTAAGAAGAGCTCTTTCCCAGTTCGTGACCTCTCCTGAAATATTCAACATCGCAGTGTAGGACTAATGTGACAGTTAAACTTTCTGATGGACTTCTTCAACTTTTGTAGTCCTGTTGTCCTCAGTTCTGCGTAATATTACGGTATGTTTATAATTTTTACTTTTGGACCGAGTGCAGGTACATGTTGAAAGACCCTCGGATATGGTAAAGTTAAAATATATATATTTTTTAAATGAAACAGCGATCGACCATAAGCATCGGAAAAGAAATTATGAATCCGCAGGTAAATGAACAAGAAAACATCATTCACTTTTTTTTGTACATGATTCTGTTTCACTCTCCCGTGTGTAGAAGGTAAGATTTATTGCACGAAGTATGACGTGCTACGAGTGTTATGTATTATATGTCATTCTGAATAAGAGAAGACTTTACAACAGTGTTAAGTATTTTTATTGAAGTGAACTTTAGCCAAGTTGGGAAGATTTTCTTCATTGTTTGAGACGCACTGGTGTCCTTGGAGTCGGCTGCCTGCATCTACAATGGAAATGTAAGATGCGGAAGTCCGAAAAGCCCAATTTCGTGCCGGGCGGGGGGGCCGAGCGTTTCTAGCCGCTACAGTCTGGAACGGCGCTACCGCCACGGTCGCAGGTTAGAATGCTGCCTCGGGCATGGATGTGTGTCATGTCCTCAGGTTAGTTTGGTTTAATTAGTTCTAAGTTCTAGGGGACTGATGACCTCAGAAGTTAAGTCCCATAGTGCTCAGAGCCATTTGAAGCATTTTGAACCCAATTACGTACACGCAGAACATTTATTGCTAATGCAATTGTACTATACTTTAATTTTTCCATAATTGCAACTGTATGGCACGAAAATTGTAGTTTTCATTCCGTTGTAATCTGCTGGACTTGTTCATTTAAATGTGAACATTGTACTGGATGAGAAAGGTTTGATAATCTGTGCTCATATGGTGCTTTAATAGTCAGTAGTAGTTGTAACTTGTCAAGCAATCCTGAGCAAAGATCTGTGTCGAAGTTAAGTAAATGTTTTATTCATTTATATAATGTGTTCTAGTGTAGTGAGCCATCTCTCAGAGCAATCAAAGACCATCTGCACCAACTGCCGATCACCTGCAGACTTTCAGTATTTCGGTTCAGTTTTCTGGCGTATATAAAACTGCATCAACCGATGACAGCCTCACGGAGCCTCTAACGTCGACCAGACCATGTATACAAGGTGTTTTTGCTAAATGAGGGCAAACTGCATGAAATAGTCCCTAACGGGATAAGGAGTAAAAAATGTCATGTGGGCATTAGGCTGAAAGTGCGTCCCAAGGAAGACATCCACTTGAAGGTGGAGAAAGATCCTTGACCCTGTAGGTTTCAATGATTGAAAGCGCACATGACAAGAAGCAAGTAGCAATATTCCGTGTTTATTAGTGTTTTAGCTCCACACTCAAGAGAGAAGTGAACTGAAGCCACATTACCCTTCTCTTCTTTCTTACGGACGAGTTACGCAGAGCACAATTTTGTAAGACATCGTCGGAGTAATAAAAGAAAAATCTTTCTGAAACATACAGTGAAATGGTTTAAATGGCTCTGAGCCTTATGGGACTTAACTTCTGAGGTCATAAGTCCCCTAGAACTTAGAACTACTTAAACCTAACTAACCTAAGGACATCAGACACATACATGCCCGAGGCAGGATTCGAACCTGCGACCGTAGTGGTCGCGCTGTTCCAGACTGTAGCGCCCAGAACCGCTCGGCCACCCCGGCCGGCAAACATACAATGACATGAAGTATGTAAGTGGGTTAAGTGAGATGCCAAATAGCCTCCATCGATTGAGACTGATAATAACAATCGTGTCGGCTGCAAAATGAACTGTTTAAGGTAACTGAGATGTAAGTAACGGTAATGTACCTAGTATTAAACCATGTGCCACAGCTGATTTCCTGCCAGTAATGAAAATCAACCACGTCTGCACTCTATGGCAAAGCACTTGCAGCTACAGGAGTGCTAATCATTTATTTCTAAGTCAGTTTAGGGCCTTCTCTGGTTTTCTTCAGGTCCCTGCGGCCGAACGTACTTTCGCCGGACGGATCCAGCAGCCTCGGTTCCAGTCAGTTGTTAAGCGAGGAGTAATAGAGAGCTCGGCGGTACGGGCTCAGTTTTTGAGCGCGAATCCATGTAGCGGCTCGGCCGCCGCCGCTCCGCCAAGATCGATGGCAGACGTCCCGGGAGGCGCCGTGGAAACGGATAAATTGTGATAAAATGGGAGCCCGACTCTGATCTGGGCGCCTCCCCGGAAGCCACTTGCCGTCGACAGCTGCCGGCTCTGTGAATCAGCCGGGCGACGAGCCCAAGTTCCCTGAGATATTCGCGGACGGTCGACTCGTCAGCTGCGACGATATCGTTTTCTGTACAGAGCTAAGGGAAAGAAGCATATTTTTGCCTTTAATTAACTAACAAAAGCACCTCCAAATCTGAGAATGAAGACAAGTTTCATATTTACTGGTGGTTTGTCTGTTCTTTCGCACATGTTCCAAGGAACACACACCATTCATGATCCAATATATGTGACAATAAGAAATTCCGACGTCAGCTGCAATCAGACATTTAAACAAATCCCATGGCGAACCTAATGTCCTGCTTATCACCAGCGGTCATCTTAACCACTGTGACACCGCACCCATCATTTATCTGGTTTTTGGCGTGTGTTCGTCCCAGCTAATTGACTAACAGATCAACACAGATTGCAAAACTGCCGCAATATCTGATAACGCAAAGAAAGTAATAAGGCCCCGTGACTCCTGACTGAACTGCGGAGGCAGTGTTGACATTAATGGTTTCAGAATTGTTCACTTTTAATTAAAAAGGGGTGCACATTGATGTTATATTCAGCTATTGAACACCAGATGCAAATGTTGAACATAAAATTAATTAAGAAACTGACTTGGGATTTCAACTACTTGATTGAAAACAGATGCAGTCTTATTAGCACAAATTTATTTTAGCTCCCAACCTTCAAACATCACATTACAAGACTCTCCTGTCAGGCAGTGGTAATAAATTGCGTTTACGTGGAGTAAAGCGCGATAACTCAAAATTAATTCCTATCGACTGACCCAGGCGTAATGTGAAGTACGAGAAGAATTCCCCAATACATGGTGCATGAAACCCTCGTGGAAACTTTGCCGATGTGATCCAGCGGCGTAAATCAACCCGGAGTGGGTACAATATCACCGAATTCAGCGTGGTGGGGCATCGTCGTTGTGAGGACCTCGGCCAGCCTCGTGGCGCTACAAGGCTGCGCTCGTTTATTTACTCCTAGCTGTCTTGCTCAGTACATACCTGAAACGAATCTTTCTATCTCCAAGCTCAATTGTTGCTTTAGCTAAGTCCAAAACTGCAGAGATTCTCACTCTTTCTCAGACAAGTTGAGTAATGAACGCCACGTCCACACTCTAGGCAAGCTGGGAACAGAAGACCCCTACAGAGACTTCTCCCAATCAACTCTTCGCCTCGGTTTCCCTTCCAGCAAAAATCACTTACACCAATTGCAGTGCAAGTCGCGTTAATTATGTGTTGCTTCCCAGTGCTGACCAATGCCTGCTCTGGGAAGTGAACAAATTCCCACAAAATTTCCCTTCCTCTCAACTTCTACTATTTAGCTCCTCCCAGGGCACCCATCAAGGTTAACGTCTGCACAAAACACCAATTTTTCCGGAATTCTGACTCCCAGGAGAGTACTTCAAATTCCTTGGTCCTACGTTCTCATCGGAGGCCGGCGTATTTCATTCTGTCGTTCTTCACCTGATTTACTTCAGACTCTGTGGACCGTGAATTCAGCGTGAAGTTGCTATAGTCACAAACACGCATATTTTGGCCTCTGTTGACTGCTCCTCCATAGCTTTGCATGGCTTTCTCGCATGTTTCACTGCAAACGGGACGACGGACATTTATCAACAGGCATACAAGTTCTCCGTCTGCTTCCCAGTACACCAGCATGGGGTCAACCACCCAATCACTGTCACTCATCTTAAGGCAGCTGGAGGATGTGCCCCGTTACTGCTTTCTCAGAGCTTGAGCTGCCCTAAGCTGCCTATTGTCACTTCCCTTCACCACTCCCCAGCCGCCACAGTCAACTCTGAATACTTCCCTGGGATAAACTAGCCTCCAGTAAATCGACGCATTTCCACAAAGTTTTCATGTCGTGTGAATTACATTGAAACCATCACCCGACATTAATTATTCCAATACGTCCATACTATACCCTCTACGAGATGCATTGTGCCTTGTCAGTCATTTTTGTTCAGCCCTACTGTTCGCTCAACGTGAGTTAGGTGATCCTTAATGACTTCATGTAAGGGGCATAGTTCTTGCCATTTTACACCACTACCACTGTTCTTGCACTCTTCCTGTTCAAACCAAGTTCCCTTACGTCACTCTTGTCCGAACGAACAAACGTCACACATACACTGAGACGCCAAAGGAACCGGTTATGCGAATGTGTATTCAAATACAGAGATAGGTAAACAGGTAGAATACGGCGCTGCGGTTGGTAATGCCTATATAAGACAACAAGTGTCTGGTGCAGTTGTTCGATCGGTTACTGCTGCTACAATAGCTGGTTATCAAGATTTAAGTGAGTTTGGAGTGGTCTTATGTCGCCACACGAGCGATGGGACACAGCATCTCCGAGGTAGCGTTGTGGCGGGGATTTTCGCATACGACAGTTTCACAAGTGTACGGCGAGTATCAGGAGTCCCATAAAACATCAAATCTCCGACATCGCTGCGGGCAGAAAAATATCCTTCAAGAACGGGATCAACGACGAGCGAAAAGAATAGTTCAACGTGACAGAAGTGCTACCCTTTTGCAAATTGCTGCAGATTTGAATGCTGGGCCATCAACAAGTGTCAGCGTGTGAATCATTCAACGAAACATCATCGATATGGGGTTTCGGAGCCAAACTCCCACCCGAATACCCTTCATGACTGCACGACTCAATGGTTTACGCCTCGCCTGGGCCTGTCAACACCGACATTGGACTGTTGACGACTAGAAACATGTTGCCTAGTTGGACGAGTTTCGTTTCAAATTGTATCGAGCGGATGGACGTGTACGGGTATGGAGACAACTTCATGAATCCATGCACCCTGCATGTCAGCAGGGGACTGTTCAAGCTGGTGGAGGCTCTGTAATGGTGCAGTTGGAGTGATATAGGACCCCTGATGCGTCTAGATACGACTGTGACAGATGACACGTATGTAAGCATCCTGTCTCATCACCTGCATCCATTCATGTCCATTGTGCATTCCGACGGACTTGGGGAATTTCAGCAGGCCAATGCGACACCCCATACATCGAGAATTGCTACGGACTGGCTCCAGGAGCACTCTTGTGATTTAAACACTTCCGATGACCAACGAACTTCCCAGACATGAACATTATTGAGAATATCTGGGATGCCTTACAACGTCCTGTTCAGTAGAGATTTCCACCCCCTCTTATTCTTACGGATTTATGGACAGCCTTGCAGGATTCATGCTGACTATTCCCTCCAGCACTTCTTCGAACCTTAGTCGAGCCCAATCCACGTCGTACGGTGGCACTTCTACGTGTTCGCGGGTACCCTACACCATATTTGGCAGGTATACCAGTTTCTCTCGCTCTTCAGTGCATAGATATGTAGGCTTCGACGGCAAATGATACCTTCCGTGCTGTTTCAGGGCCGAGAAAAGTGAGAATAGTGGACAGAGAACAGTACGTATGTAGTGTGCGGCATGAGAGAAGTTGAGTTGGACGGGAAGTGTGTGGTCAAGGCGTCCGCTCGCGACGTGCGAAAGATCTGGTTCGAGTCACGGTCCGGCACAAATTTTCGCTTCTATATCTACATACGTACTCCGCAAATCACCATACGGTGCGTGACAGACGGGCACCTTCTACCACTGTTAGTCATTTCCTCTCCAGTTCCACTTGCAAATAGAGCGAGGGATAAACGACTGCCTATATGCCTCCGTATGAGCCCTTATTTCTTGCGCCTTATCTTCGTGGACCTTATGTGAAATGCACGCTGGCGGCAGTAGAATGCTGCAGTCGGCCTCAAATACCAGTTCTCTAAATTTGGATGTTTGGTCTTGCGGAAAGTGCAGCGTCTTCCCTTCGTGGATTCCCGTTTGAGTTCACGAAGCATCTCCACTAATACTTGCATGCTGATAGAACCTACCTGTAAATAATCCGGGAGCCCTTCTCTGAGTTACTTCCACGTCTACCTTTAATCCGACCTCCTGGGCACTGTGACAGTACTCATTACGACTGAATTTATTTCGATGTCCGACCGCAGCTGATGCCGGAATTTCTTTTTCGTCAGTTTGTATAATGGTTTACTACATTGTGTGCTGGTGTAAAACATAAGGTACAGTTCCATATGTTAGAACTTACGCGCCAAACGGGCTCGACCGACCGCTGTGTCATCCTTTGTCAATGGCACCACGGGACGCGATATTAAGGGGATATGTGGTCAGTGTTCCGCTGTCCCTCTCGTTGTAGGGCTTCTTGATCTTGAAACCACCACTAATGGGTCGATGAGCTTCTCAATTGGCCTAGCACGCTGAATGCTCCTCATTCCAGTCCTCACACTAAGGAAAAATCTCTGGCAGTAGCGGCAATCGGACCCGCGCTGACAACTCAGCTACGGAGACAGACGTATACTGGTGTTCTGCTTGTATACTGCTTGTCCGCGGCTTACTAGAACTTCCTCTAAAGTCTGAAAATTGTCATACTTCTTACTTATAAACATTCAAGAAATGAGAATTCGATTTATACCTTAGATAACATAAAAGTCAGGTTATTAGACTTCCCGAAACTCTGCCACAGTGATTTTCAACTCGGCACGAACAGTAAAAAAATTGAAACACTCAAACCAACAATAATGCTTGCGCAATATGTGTGTCCAACATATAGTTTTTAGTTTTCATTATGTTCAGAGTGGCTGCAATCAGATATTTTGTCACGTTCTTTAAATCTGTCTCTAGGAACTTCTGTGACCTAGCGTGCACTCTTAGCGAAGTGCAGTGCACATAAGCTATGCGACATACGCAGCGTTTCCATAAGAATATGAAAACACTATAAACATGACACACTACTATGCCTAATACAGTGTACAAAACTTGTTGGCATTCAAAACATCTTCCAGTCTCTCGGAATGAGTAAATATAGCTCCTGCATGGTTTTCATGGGAACCTTATTCCGTTCTTCCTGCGCAATAGCGGCAAGTTCAGTTCACGACGATGCACCAGTAACTGTTAGCGCGTTCTTGTCTCCAAGGCAGAACGCAAAGTCTAAGAAATATTGAGAAGTGATGCCTTAAGAGGCCAGGGGACTTTCCACTACTCATTCTCGTGTTCACAAAACCAGTCCATGATGATACGAGCTGTGTGAACAAGGGCTCCGATGTCTTGGAAAACAAAATCACCCTTGGGAACATACATTGTACATCGTATTATGGGGTGGACCTGATCAACCCAAATGGCTACATAATCCTTGGCAATAATGAGACCTTGTACAGTGACCATGTGGCCCATGGAATACTTCGAAATGGCTGCCAAAATAATTACCGAACTACCGCCATATTTCACTCTTTGTACGCAAACACTACCAAAAGTTGGAACAATGTGAACAAGCGTCGTACGTCTAAACTGCTTTCTTCCATTGCTTCACAGTGCAGTCTTTATGACCCCGAGGCCATGTTTTCCTTATATAGGTATTTGAAACACCAATGAGTGATTTTCGAGTGTGACGTTCAAGTCTTCTGTGATTTTTGCAGCTGTCGTCTCCTTGTTTTTCGTCACAATCCTCTTCAACGACTGTCTGTCAGGATCACTCAAAACTCACTCCCGTCCGCTTTGTGGTGTAGTGGATGAAGTTTCTCTGTTTTTCCTGTATACAGCATAAATCTTCAACACGGTTCTTTAAACACCAAAGACTCTGGCTTTCTTGGTTCCGGAAACATCCAAAACACGAGCACCAACAATTTTCCCGCGTTCGAATTGACTTAGCTTCGACATAATGCACTCGAAATTATACGGAATATTGTTCTGACCACTCCTGAAACTTGCAAGGTGTTAAGAAGATTATACAGGAGCCGTTCGTGGTCAGATACAACAAAAAAATGGTTCAAATGGCTCTGAGCACTATGGGACTCAACTGCTGAGGTCATTAGTCCCCTAGAACCTAGAACTAGTTAAACCTAACTAACCTAAGGACATCACAAACATCCATACCCGAGGCAGGATTCGAACCTGCGACCGTAGCGGTCTTGCGGTTCCAGACTGCAGCGCCTTTAACCGCACGGCCACTTTCGGCCGGCTCAGATACAACAACTTGCTGGCTTGGCTAGCATCTGAATTTATGTTCAAGCATGCATTTCTCCGTATTTTTGTCCCCGTATTTTCTCAGAAATAGTATTCAGTAGGCCCTGATTAACGCTATGCACTGCTGTACAATAAATAAGTTTCATAAGGCAGTACGCCTCTCTTTGAGACACAAGACAGGTTCAAAATTGTTACTATCTCTGTGTCCTCAAATTCCCTGTAGCAATTTAAATACTTTGAGAAAATCTCCACAATGCGACTATCTGGCTGAAAAATGTACATGGCTGACAGTTTTCACATTGTCTCCAGCTAGCTACAAGCAACTGACGCCTATATTCTCCATCAAAAACAAAAAAAAATGTGTGTGAAATCTTATGGGACTTAACTGCTAAGGTCATCAGTCCCTAAGCTTACACACTACTTAACGTAAATTATCCTAAGGACAAACACACACACCCATGCCCGAGGGAGGACTCGAACCTCCGCCGGGACCAGCCGCACAGTCCATGACTGCAGCGCCAAGACCGCTCGGCTAATCCCGCGCGGCCGGCCGAAGTGGCCGTGCGGTTAAAGGCGCTGCAGTCTGGAACCGCAAGACCGCTCCGGTCGCAGGTTCGAATCCTGCCTCGGGCATGGATGTTTGTGATGTCCTTAGGTTAGTTAGGTTTAACTAGTTCTAAGTTCTAGGGGACTAATGACCTCAGCAGTTGAGTCCCATAGTGCTCAGAGCCATTTGAACCAATCCCGCGCGGCATCATCAAAAACAAAACTGGACAACAGGTTACAGACAGCAGACAAGCAAATCACACCAAGATTCAGTACTTGGAGTTTCCAGAGAAATAAATATAATTTACTGGTTTCAATTCACTCTTAATCAAGTCTGTCTCGTTCACTGCACATCAACACCATCGTCTAGCTACCTACTTGGCTCCAAAATGTACTTTGAAGTCTCCGCACATTGAATGTATGTGCATTCGCTAGACTGCAACATTTGCGTAGAAAATGGAAAGTGGCTCAATCCAAATTCCACGACCGCACACACTTACGCCCTCGACGCTTGCAGTGTTTCAGTGTCTGAAAAATATTTAGTTTGTTCAATATAGATCATTGAGTGCCGCCTTCCGAAATACATTTCGAAACATCACATCCTTCCCAGAGTGCGCATTACTACTGTCTTCCGCTCAAGAGAAGTGCCAGTCAACTTCTCGATTTTACGAAATCCAACCTGCTCTTCAATTATTTTTATCATTTCGCCGTTTCTGGCGATCAGACTCAGCATTCAGGTCATTGTCTGGTGTCACCGAAGGAAACCCTCAGGCAAGTCCGTCTTCCAGACGGCTGTGTTCCGTGTTCATTTCCAACAGTAGCTAGAAAACATCTGCCACGCGGAAAATTCATTTGCTCTTCAGCTGTACAGTAGACCACAGCAGACCACAACCCATTCAGAGATATTGCGGAAAAAAGAACTCACCATCTCTGAGATAGACAAAGCCACCTTCCGACAGATGATGGAAACCGTCTCTGGCATACAAAATAGCCAAAAATAAACCCCTCCGACGCCTCTGGGAAAGTGATGTTGCAAACTGGCTCAGTCTTTTTCATTGATTTCTTAGACACTGGATTCCTCAACACCTGTCCTGGTATATCAAATAGCTACCATAGTTTCATAACTGTAATACGGGGTGGGAAAAAAAGAGAGAAAAAAAGTGGCCTGGAAAAAATTTCAGGCTCCTTAAGATAAGCAACCAAATTAACATCATCTGCAGTCCTGTAAGTTTAGAAACAAGCATATTAACAGCTGTACATAGAGTAGAACTGAAGAGAAGATAAGGATCAGATCTTCTCTTCGGTACTGCTCTGTATTCACCTGTAATTAGTGCGTTTGTTTGTAAAAGTCCAGTGTCGTATATTGACATTAGTGACAAGCTTTACACATTATTTATATAATTGCAAATGTAATGTTGTGGCTTAAACCATTTTAACCCTTATCCCTGAAGATGTTCATGACTGAAACCGGTCGACATCTGGGTTTAAAATAGAAGCCGCTGGTAGTCAAACATGCATTTTATGCGCTCATTTCTGTATTATTAATATGAATACGAAAATCAGTGGCATCATTATGATTCAGCGACATAAAATTACATACTTCCATACTTCCCGTGATTAAGTTAGTGGTATTCAATCACGATGCACCGAAAATCAAAATCAATTGTTATTGGTTATTTCGTATTAAGATTCCTACAATTAAATAGTTTCAGTCTATAAATACAAAAATGTAGAGACAGATCATGTATCCATACTTCCCAAATGACCACGGAATAAGGTTTATAAATAAAAGCGAAGTATTTCTGGTGAAAAGTGCTCTAATTGCATTAAGGTGAAGACGGAAAAACTAATAATAATAACTAATGACAGCTTCTGCAGAAGATGGCGATGGAAACGAACATGCTATGAAAATTAAAATTTTGACCTTTATATATTTTATTCTAGTTATAGATAAAACAATTAGTATACCATGTAATTAATTACGGAACATAATAATTAGCTTCTGACCTGAGTACACAGTGTGTTAATCATATCGAGACGGCACGTACAAAAACGATACAGTCACAGTAACGAGCCTTGAAACTGCGTCGTATACACATAATATTTAATGCCATATGTAAAGTTATAATAGACATGCTGACTCTATGAAGAAACGTAGAGATCTACCATATCTCTTCATAGAGTCAACATATTTACTACAACTGTGCATGGGGTACTAAATTTTATATGTACACGACGAAGGTTCAAAAATGGCTCAAATGGCTCTGAGCACTATGGGACTTAACTTCTGAGGTCATCAGTGCCCTAGAACTTAGAACTACTTAAACCTAACTAACCTAAGGACATCACACACATCCATGCCCGAGGCAGGATTCGAACCTGCGACCGTAGCGGTCACGCGGTTCCAGACTGAGGCGCCTAGAACCGCACGGCCACACCGGCCGGCACGAAGGTACAAGGTTCATTACTGTGATCGTACCATTTTTACTTAAGCTAACTCAGTATGGTTAACTATATATTCAGGTCTGAAGACGGCTATTATGAACCGAAATTAGTTACACAATATATTTAAAAGTTTTTGTGACCTGTAGCTAAAATATTTTGCTGTGATTTTGTCAAAAATTTGAATTAGAAGAAGAAAAGATCAGAAGGATTGAGAAAATTCTGTTCTATAGCAACAAAAATAATAGGTGAAAAATGCCTAATTAATGTGCCTGGAAGTGGAGAAGTAGAAATAAACTAAAAAAAAGTCTATAATTCTCAACAGCACTAAATCTGCGAATTGGTAGGATCACATATAGTCACTGCTAGAAATGCGCTAGGATTTCGTAAAATGCATAAAGTCAGTAACGTAGGTAATAGGAGAGGTCAAGGCTCCCTCTTGACCCGCCTTGTGGACGCGTATGGGAAGACCTAATGTTTCTTCAAATATGGCGCACCTTTCCGCCACCCACTTTGACGTCAGCTGTGGGGTTTGTATGCGGGAAGAAGGACGCAGAGCTGCTCCCAGGAAAAGACATTAACGTCCCCAGGCAGGGGAGAGAGCTGAGGTGAGGTGAGTTGAAGTGAGCCCAGAGTTGGCCGGCCGCAGGACCTGGCACGGTCGCCACTGCCTTGCCGGCTGGCCGGCCGGCGGCATGTGTTGCGTTGGCGGGCCTGCGCCTCGGCCCCGGCCCCTTGTCGTATAGAAATGAGTTGAATATCTTACGCGGCCGGCGCTCGCCCCTCTTCTCTCAGATTATTATTTTTTCATCAAGGCCACCGCCGCCGCACCCGGTATAATATGAGCAGTAGGAGGGCGGGGGCGCTGGTGGTGGGGGAGCGAGCAGGGGTAGGAAACGTCGGGGGTTGTCTGCAGGGAGGGTGGAGGAAGGCCGGCAAGGAAGGGGCTATATTGCGCCGGACTGGATATTGGAAACAGCCGGGAGATGGATGGCTTTCTGTTCTGTTTATGCGCCGCAGCCAGGAAACAGCAAAACGGAAAAGAAATTGGAAACTGAGCCGGACCGCGGAGGTGGAGAGGGTATGTGGGGGTGGGGGGAGGGGAGAGTGGTGGCCGAGGATGCAGGGGGTGGAGGTAAGGGTCAGCGGACGGGGCGGAAGGCAGAGGTGCGGGGTTGTGGGGCGAAGCAGTCCTTTTCCGAAACAGCTGCGGCGGTTGCGCGAACTCGAGCCCCGCTAATATCGTGTTCCAATTTCGAACGCATAACCGAGGTAGTCGTAACGCGGAGGGGCTAATAGTTTCCCCCCGCCCCCGCCCCCGCGAACGCCGCCGCGCAGACAGGGTGGCCAACACAACGGAGGCCGGCGCGGACCGCAGCTGCCAGATACAATAACAATATCGGTGTACGGGATCCGGGGCGTTTAGTAGGATATTCAATTGCGCGGGAACGGCTGCCGGCGTGATTGCTGCGGCCCGTCGCGGCCGGCGCGGCCCGTGTTTTCTGCGCAGAGGATGCCAGTGCAGCGGCTGCGCTCCGGCAACTGGACAGGCCGCGCGTGGGAGCCCGCCAGCTGCTCAGTAATGTATGCCGCTTCCCTAAACTACACAGCTGCTGCTGCTGCTGCTGCTGCTGCTGCTGCTGCTGCGCCAACAGCTGCCACAATAGTCTCCCATTTCAGTCACCAGGAAAATAAAAGAACGGAAAAAATACGCGACAGAATGGAAGAGGACCCATACGCAATTGTTTACACTTTCGATCTCGCTATTAACAATTCTGTTTCTTAAACAAAACCGGCACTACTCAGATTTTGTGAGTCTAGATCGTGCAGTAAATTAATTAATTTTTGTTATTACGCCATATTTCTCCAGTTAAGATTTAACGAACATAAAGAGCGATTTAACGAACAGAAAGAGCGCAGTCGTTTATGATACATCATCATCCTACCAAAGATAAAATTTAGAAAATTAAAAAATATTTTTTTGAAATTTCACTCACCGAAAACCTTTTGTACATGCAAAGGAAGGTTCAATGTCAATATTAACCCTTTCAGATCCGAAATTTTTCTGGTGGAAGAAAAATTTTTCTTTATGTGGTAGTGGTCTTAGGTGATTTTTTAATGATTTTACGAGCACGATTTATACAAAAATATGTACCCCTTTCAAAAACGTTCTTTCTCCACTTGGCTTCACTTTAAGGGCTAAAATAACTAATTATGAAATGTACTTTGTTGTAATAAATAGTGAAATGATCATTCAATAACTTCCATGTAAAATAACAACAATATTCAATTATACACTGGAATATAGCGAACCATGTATTCTGGTGGTCACGAGTTGCTGCGCACTGCTACATTGACTCGCTGATATTTTTATAGTGATGCCCAACGGTTGGCAGCATTTGCGCGTGATGAAAAGGTTGAACATTTACAAGTGTATAACTGAGGTTCGCCCAGGGAAAAGTACATTTGTTGCAGCTAACAGGCTGCAAAAGTTCATGTGCACCATTGTAGCCAGAGGGTCTGAAAGGGTTAAAAACTTATGCCAAATGGGTGCATCAACTAACTACTTGGCTCAAAAACTATACGAAGATTTAAATTCTAGCTGACAGGCAGCGCTAGTGTGAGCCACATTGTCTCCAAATTTTATTATATTGTTTTACGGTTCCGTGCCTCAATTTGAAAAACGGAACCCTTATAGAACCGCTTCGTTGTCCGTTCGTCTGTCTAGCACCCTTTGTATCGAGTAGAACTAGACGTGTCAAATTCATATTTACGTCCAATGCTAAGGTCTATGGTCCCTTGGCGGTGTAAAAATTTCAAGCCTTTAAATCAATTCAGTCAAAAGGTTACGGCCATTTATGTCACATATTTTGAAGCTCGAAAAGTCATTCTTCAAAACCTGTATATTACTTCCCGTTGACCTCGCAGAATCACTTAATTTCGCAAGAAGCAAGGTTTCACAGCCGGCCAGTATGGCCGAGCGGTTCTAGGCGCTTCAGTCTGGAACCGTGCGACCGCTACGGTCGCAGGTTCGAATTCTGCCTCGGGCATGGATGTGTGTGATGTCCTTAGCTTAGTTAGGTTTAAGTAATTCAAAGTTATAGGGGACTGACGACGTCAGATGTTAGGCCCCATAACGTATAATGTGTAATGATTATACCGTACAATTTACACCATCACTTCTTTGCTCATGTAGGAGACTAGAAGCACCGACAGCAGTCGCATTAAGTATGAAAACTGTTCGCAGTTGACGTTATTGTACTTAGAAAAGTTTCGACGCCAAAAAACTGTTGTGAAATGCTGGAAGACAGGTAGGAGATCGACTTTCGGGTTTAGGACACGTAGCTGATGCTCGGCATAAATAAATGTAACGTATATCGTATAGATAGGATATCTAATGTTCGATTAAACTATTGGCGATCAGCTAGAGTGCTAACAACTGTAAAATATCTAAGAGTATCTCTCCTGCACGAGCTAATGCGCAACGACCACACAAGACTAGCTGTAGAAAAAGCAGACAACAGGTGAAAGTAATTGGAAAAATCGTAATGAATTTTAATTCATACGCCGAAGAAGTCGTTTCAGAATACTTCAATCGATTCTTGTGGATGCTTGTCGCTTTTGAACCCTTACAAGGTTCTGTTAATAGATAAGATTGGGAAGATCTAGAGAAGAGCGGTGCATTTCGTCTGGAGTTCGTTCAGTAAGTGGGAGATACGGAATCAGAAACGGACCGAGCACGAGACTTATGTTGCGAGTTGCACACAGTACAAATCAAGGCGTCGCTACTATGACAATGCAGTACCGCCTTCCTTCGTTTCCACTGTAGCTCCCTGAGTATGACGGGTCAGCGAGAGGTATGTCGGTGCGGTCGCTTCTTAGTCGTCGACTCGTTCTCTCTTACTGAAGAGTGCAACAGAGTAAGGTTAGTCGTGACTTAGTACGGAAGTCGAGTACACGATCTTGATGCTATAACGTAGCGCTGAGAAGGCGAAATGACCGGTTGTCTTGACCAGATGGTCTTTCACGAAGCTGCGTTTTCTGAGACTATGGAGGATGTAAGACGAAAATTAAATGATACAATGTGTACAGTTACAAACGTGTTCGTAAGTGGAAGGTTGGTGGTTAGAATAAGCTCTAAGCAATGGCCCACACTTGTTGTTGTTGTTGTTGTTGTTGTTGTCTTCAGTCCTGAGACTGGTTTAATGCAGCTCTCCACGCTCCTCTATCCTGTGCAAGCTTCTTCATCTCCCAGTACCTAATGCAACCTACATCCTTCTGAATCTGCTTGGTGTATTCATCTCTTGGTCTCCCTCTGCGATTTTTACCCTCCACGCTGTCCTCCAATACTAAATTGGTCATCCCTTGATGCCTCAGATCATGTCCTACCAACCAGTCCCTTCTTCTAGTCAAGTTGTGCCACAAACTGCTCTTTTCCCCAATTCTATTCAATACCTCCTCATTAATTGTGTGATCTACCAATCTAATCTTCAGCATTCTTCTGCAGCACCGCATTTCGAAATCTTCTATTCTCTTCTTGTCCAAACTATTTATCGTCCATGTTTCACTTCCATACATGGCTACACTCCATACAAATACTTTCTGAAACGACTTCCTGACACTTATATCTATACTCGATGTCAACAAATTTCTCTTCTTCAGAAACGCTTTCCTTTCCATTGCCAGTCTACATTTTATATCATCTCTACTTCGACCATCATCAGTTATTTTGTTCCCCAAATAGCAAAACTACTTTACTACTTTAAGTGTCTCATTTCTTAATCTAATTCCCTCAGCATCACCCGACTTAATTCGACTACAGTCCATTATCCTCGTTTTGCTTTTGTTGATGGGCCCACACTTTAGACGAGAAATACACAAATTCCGTCAAATGCAAACTGAGTGACTGTATCCTAAATGAACCGCAACACCGTTATATCGCTGCTGCCAAAAACCGTGCTGTTTCTGTATTCTTTTGGTCATTGGAACTTGCGTTTATGGGCTAACAGCTAGCTGTGTAAGTTATCTTCCATTTCTGTAACTTTTTCAAAGACTGCTATAAATTTATTTTAATAATTTATCACCATTGACACAATGCAGTTCATCATCTTTTCATGTTTTCTAATACTATCGTCAAAGATTCGGTAACTCCTCGAAAGTGTAACATAATTTTTAGACATTCGCTTAACAGATATTAAATATTAAAATAAATCTGCAGCAGTCTTGCCGCAATGCATTTATACATTGCCTGGAAAAGGAATGAAACACTGGTAAGGGCAAAGCAATTTTCTGATGAATGAGGTGACGTAGTTTATTACTGTGGGAGTACACGACAACAAATGCAGACCAGACGGTAAAACACGTACCACAGTAAAGGTTGTTGGAACAGCCCCATCGATATACCGTACACCTACATCTGGCGGCTATTCAGGTGTGTATCTCTGCACGCAAACGATCGTAAACCTGTTGACATCCTGCTATAGATTCTCCCAATGGTTCTTGCAGGCACCAGGGAAGATATAAGTTCCCACTTAACCAACTTTTCTTTATAAGGAACCGCTGTGCACGGTGACCGTAGACTGTAAGGTCTACCGCCTAAGTTTCCTTCCGCCCATGCACCTGTAAAAACATATGGTGGCAGGTACTGCTGCGAGTGTGTTGAATTGTATCTGAAACGCAATAAACATGGTTGTTTATAGACGAACTCTAGATCTAAAATAATAAAAACTAATGGGATTACGACTGACTGCTGGTGAGTTTTCTTCCTCAGTTCCCACTTCATCATGTGCCATATATGTTTAATTGGGGAGAGATCTGGGATCTTTGTAGCCAGGGAAGCTATTGTACACCACGAACAGCAAGTTGCGTTGCAGCAGTCCTATGTAGACATGCCCTGTCCTACTGAAATAGCACGTCACCTTCCTGTGGAAGAAAAAGCGGTAGCACGAGGATAACAGCCAATGCAGTGTAGCGAGCACTGATTACTTCGCCCTTCAGAAACACAAAATGCAGCTGCCATACACGTGTGGCCGGCCGGTGTTGCCGTGCGGTTCTAGGCGCCTCAGTCTGGAACCGCGTGACCGCTACGGTCGCAGGTTCGAATCCTGCCTCGGGCATGGATGTGTGTGATGTCCTTAGGTTAGTTAGGTTTAAGTAGTTCTAAGTTCTAGGGGACTGATGACCACAGATGATAAGTCCTATAGTGCTCAGAGCCATTTAAACCATACACGTGTGCGTCCATCACTCGCATACAGTACACAACCTACTCGTCACTGAAGACAACAGAGAGCTTTTCTAAACTCCAGTCATCTGTTTCACTACACCGATGTAGGTGCATGCTTGACGACGTTGTTGTGTCGGTGGTAGCCTGTCCAGAGGCACACGTTATCTTAATGCTACTGCAAGCAGACACTTCCCAATGGTCCACCAAGACATCAGGTGGAACATGATCCGGGATTTCGTTCCCGGGTGATATTCGGCTGCTAGCACTGAGCGTCTATCTTTATGTGTGCATGTACTACGCTGATGTCTAGAAATTGATCTACAGGTGTGGGAATATACCACCAACCACTTTTGAAAGTATCTGCAAACCACGCATACATTGCGTCCAAAATGTGCAGCATTCCGTACGTACGTCCGTCCAGCTTCCCACAGGCCTACAGTGCAAATCCGTTAAAATGGCTGAAGCAGTTCAGCAGGAGTACGTAGTCGTCGATTGACTATGGTTGTACCGTAGAATGAATATTGCAAACACTGATCACCTTGGAACTCAGCACAGTTACTGTCTGTTGAGTCGAAACGGTGGATGCACAGAACCTTCTGGGCGCCAACTCATCACTGACGACAGTTACAAAGGAATTACTAACACTGCATATATTATACTCTGGTGCCACTCAACACAGTTTGGAGGTGTTGCGTTCTTTTCCGCCAGTGTATACACATACATTTATATAGATGTATACTCATAGAAATATAAAGGGTGTTTCAAAATGATACCGACCAAATTTAAAGGAATGTAGAAGGTGTCTTGAGGAACAAAATGTCGATAGGAACCAGTGTCCGGAAAGGTTATCCAAGGACGCTGCAGACCGTCGATGTTACAGACGGCGCTTGCCACTAGGCAACCACTGCGGGCAGACCCCGGGCTTGACGTTTCGCAATCTACACTACTGGCCATTAAAATTGCTACACCATGAAGATGACGTTCTACAGACGCTAAAATTAACCGACAGGAAAAAGATGCTGTGATATGCAAATGATTAGCTTTTCAGAGCATTCACACAAGGTTGGCTTCGGTGGTGGCACCTACAACGTGCTGACATGAGGAAAGTTTCCAACCGATTTCTCATACACAAACAGCAATTGACCGTCGTTGCATGGTGAAACGTTGTTGTGATGCCTCGTGTAAGGAGGAGAAATGCGTACCATCACGTTTAAGACTTTCATAAAGGACGGATTGTAGCTTATCGCGATTGCGCTTTATCGTATCCCGACATTGGTGCTCGCGTTAGTCGAGATCCAATGACTGTTAGCAGAATATGGAATCGGTGGGTTCAGGAGTGTAATACGCAACACCGTGCTGGATCCCAACGGCCTCGTATCACTAGCAGTAGAGATGACAGGCATCTTATCCGCATGGCTGTAACGGATCGTTTAGCCACGTCTCGATCTATGAGTCAACAGATGCGGACCTTTGCAAGACAACAACCCTCTACACAAACAGTTCGACGACGTGTTTGCAGCAGCATGGACTATCAGCTCGGAGACCATGGTTGCGGTTACCCTTGACGCTGCATCACAGACAGGAGCGCCTGCGATGGTGTACTCAATGACGAAGCTGGGTGCACGAATGGCAAAATGTAATTTTTTCGGATGAATCCAGGTTCTGTTTACAGCATCATGATGGTCGCATCCGTTTTTGGCGACATCGCGGTGAACGCACATTGTAAGCGTGTATTCGTCATCGCCATACTGGCGTATCACCCGCCGATATGTTATGGGGTGCAATTGGTTACACGTCTCGGTCACCTCTTGTTCGCACTGACGGCACTTTGAACAGTGGACGCTACATTTCAGATGTGTTACGACCCGTGGCTCTACCCTTCATTCGATCCCTCCGAAACCCTATGTTTCAGCAGGATAATGCACGACCGCATGTTGCAGGTCCTGTACGGGCCTTTCTGGATACAGAAAATGTTCGACTGCTCAGGATTCTCAGGATCTATGCACCCAAATTGCGTCAAAATGTAATCACATGTCAGTTCTAGTATAATATATTTGTCCAATGAATACCCGTTTATGATCTGCATTTCTTCTTGGTGTAGAAATTTTAATGGGCAGTAGGGTACTTGACAGCAGTCTGGACGTTATATACCGCTGAACGTGGCCACGCCTGTCACACCAACACTGTAGAGACCGCTAACAGCGGTAGCGGCGGAGGAGAACGACAAACATATGCAGCAGAAACAGGGCTCCCGGCCGTACTTTGTCACGCTCTGGTGTGACGTATCATGGATATGGTAATCTGAGGCGAGCATCGCGACATGCTTTCCGCGTATAGTGAGGAGTGAGGCAATAGGCACACAGCGTTAAGCATCTATGGGCAATGATATCCCAATAGGGGTTAAGCGTACCACTCCACGTTTAGGGCCCGCCTTCGGCGTTTGGATGAGACGGGTGGTTTCACAGGGGGGTCGACTCAACAGTCGCCCGCGAAGCGTACGCACGCCAAGATTTGCGGAGGACATACTTGAGAGGTTCAATGCAGAACCATCCGCAAGCATCCTTGCTACGGCACATGGAACGCAATGCTGCCACTCAGCGGTTTGGCGGATGCTACACGAGGAGGGAAGGCATCCATTCCATGCTCAGATGACATAGGTGCTGTTGGCCCACGGATTTGCTCCTAGTGTGAAGTTCGGTCAGTGGTCCCTGCAGCGAGGCGCTAGGCAGTCTTATCACGCTGTGTATGTCTTGTTGATGAAGGAGGCGTCCTTTACCTGCTGGAGTGTGTTCAACGCCCACAGTTTTCACATCTGGGCGGAAGCGAACCTCCACGCCCCAAGAAAGAGGTCATCAGAAAAAATTCACTATCACCGTCTGTTCTGCCACTGTCCCTGATTACTTGATTGGCCCCTACATGCTTCCTCCTCGACTCCCTGGGGACAGCTATACAACGTTCATCCGGGAACTGCTGCCGGACTACCGGATGAGTTGCTACTTGCAGTCCGTCGATGAATGTGGTTCCAGTACGATGGAGCACCCGCACACTTCAGCCGAGCTGACAGAACCCAGATCAGATTGGACGTACGTTTGGGGATCGCTGGATTGGTAGAGATGGCCCTGTAACATGACCGCCTGACCTCAACCTGCTGAACTTGTTCCTGAGGGGCTCATTCGAAGAATGTGGTGTATGAAACCCCGGTGGAGTCACCAGAAGACATAGTGACGAGGCTACATGTAGCGTGTAATAATATTTGCATCACGCCCGTTATCTCTGAGCGATTGCAGCAGTCAGTGATACGCGGATTTCAGGCATGCTGCGATTTTAGGGGCAGGCATTTTGAGAACCTCCTATTATTGTATTTAATTCGTAAATGGTGAAAGCATTGCTGCGTGGAGTACTAACAATCACATAAACTAATGAAAAACAAGGGATGGATACAGTTTCGATCGCAACGGAACATTTAGTTTTTAGCGTCTGTTTCACACGTTGCTTACTTTGACAACGTATTTAATTTCCTGTACCACCAGAATAAATGCTAATGTATAGTCTTTGGATCCTGTTGTCTGAAGGAAAACCACAGTGTCTACACGTATGGTTCTTCCCAGTTTCCTTGCATTCATGGTACCTGTCCTTTAAATTCACGTAAAGGCGTCGACATCTCGGAATGCCTGCCGTTTATTCATGCAATACGGCCGATTGTTGCACACTCCATTGCAGTATCGAGAGGTGTTGACGCACGCGAACAAAATGCAAGAGCTCAGAAATTTATGTGAGGTGAGAGGATGTTGACGAACTTGGGGAGTCTTAGAAAGACCCTTTGCCATTTTATTCATACACTTATCAATGTCGCACCCAACAGTAACCACGCCACAGATGAGTGCAAAACAGGAACCCTGAAAAATCGTAAACACTCTTCATTGTTTTGGATCACGTTCAAATTTAGTCGAATGGTTTTATATGGTCCCTTGTGGTTCACCCTGTATACTAGAGCAAAAATTCTAATCGTGCTACACGTCAAAGGAGTCAGACCAATGGGATTGCAGCCCCACTGTGTCCTCAGAGGAGGAGTGAATTGTCTGGGGAGATATACCAGCAGCGTCAATGGTTGTCATGAACTTCGTTCTGTTGCACATCGCACTCCAAACTGTCATTTTCGACAGCGAAATGTGTGTAGATGAAAGCCCCAAAGGAAGGAGTTGTTTCATTGATTGCATTTATGCCACCTCCTGAGGACTTTTCGTGTCGCTTCTGAGCGGTGGTGCGTTCTGAAACGTTATCCTCAGCAACCCCTAATATAACCGCGTTATTTCAATGCTTAATTGCACGGCTCTGACCTCCAACGCTGAGGAATCAAGAGAAGGGGTGAGGTGTGACCGAGGGTAGGTGTGACGACCTTCCTATTATGTGACACGTCCACGCTGGCTTTGGGCAAAATTGTGAAGATATTTGGTGCCATTATGACATCATTGGCCCACTTTACACGTCGCATGAACTTTTGAGTCTTGGCTCCTTTTATCATATGTATCGACGCCTGTTCGAGGCGTCGCCGACACCGAGGATGACGTCACAGGGCACCACGCTTACGCACCATTACAAAGGAATGCTGTAGGCACTTTTGAGACAATTTGAAACTTCTGCGTCGCAATGGGGGAAAATGGTGGAGGTTTCAGAGAAATGACTAATTCTTTTGTGCAACACACTCCGGACACAAAAGTCATGTGATAGCGATACGAACATATACAAATGGCGTTAGTATGGCGTACACAAGGTATAAAAGGGCAGTGCGTTAGTGGAGTTGTCATTTGTACTGATGTGATTCATGTGAAAATACTTGCGACCTGATCATGGCCGCCCGACAGGAATTAACAGAACTTTAACGCGGAATGGTAGTTGGAGCTATATGCGTGGGACATTCCTTTTCGGCAATTGTTCGGAAATTAAATATTTCGTGACCCACGGTGTCAATGGTGAGCCGAGAATACTAAATTCCCGCCATTACCAGTCAACGCGCACAATGCAGTGGCCGATGGACTTCAGTTAATGACCGAGAGCAGCTGCGTTGCCGTAGACTTACCAGTGCTAACAGCTTAACATCTCTGCGGGAAATAACGACAGAAAATAATGTGGTACGGACGACGAACATATCCGTTAGGACTGTGCGACGAAATTTAGCGTTACTTGACTATGGAAACAGTCCGCAGCTCGTGGTCTTGCGGTAGCGCTCTCGCTTCCCGCGCACGGGGACCCGGGTTCGATTCCCGGCGGGGTCAGTGATTTTTCCTGTCTCGAGATGAGTGGGTGTTGTTGTATCGTCTTCATCATCATCATCCCTCCCCATTACGGTCGGAGGAAGGCAATGGCAAACCACCTCCAATAGGACCTTACCTAGCATAGCGGTGCGGGTCTCCCGCATCGTCCCCAACGCTCCTCGGAGTATGGGACCTCATGTGTGTGACTATGGAACGAGGCGACCGACGTGAGTGCCTTCGCTAACAGCACATCACCTGCAGCCCCGTATCGGTTCGATCCTAGACGGCTATAAAACCATCATCTGGTCAGATGACTCCCGATTTCAGTTGGTAAGAATTGATGGTAGTGTTCGATTGTGGCGCAGACCCGACGAAGCCATGGACACAAGCTGTCAATAAGGCACTGATCAAGCTAGTGGGCACTCCATAATGGTGTGGGCTGTGTTTACAAGGAATGGACTGGGTTCTCTGGTCCAGCTGAACCGATCATTGACTGGAAACTCATGTTCCGCTACTTGGAGACCATTTGCACCCAGTGAAGTGTAATGATGTGTCCTAACAACGATGGAATTTTTATGGCTAACAATGCCTCATGTCATCGTGGCACAATATTCGTGACTGGTTTGATGAACATTCTGGCCATAAAATGAAGGCTTTCATGACCGGATGTTTCAGCTGCTGAGAATTCTTCCAGATTGTATTGCCATGGTCCTTGGAACTTTTCTATCCCTGACGTTTCATCCAAGGCTGCGTTGGACATCTTGGGAGGTACTCCTGGTTGTGCTGAGTCTTGCCTACTCAATAATGGAATTTTATAAACCAAGTCAAATTTATACCTCAGCACAACTAGGAGTTCATCCGAAGATGTCCAACGCAGCCCTGGACGAAACGTGAGAGACAGAAGTGTTCCATGGACCACGGCCATACAACCTGGAAGAATTCTCAACATTCTGGACAATTCGAGCGAGTGATCTGGCTACCAGTCGAATATTTATAGAACATAATCTACAGTTCAGTCTTTCATTTGCTTGTGCCTTTTTCCCACAATGATGCAGGGTCGGCATGGTTAATCGGACTTGGCAAGGTTAATTGAACGGGTGGCCGGATGCCCTTCCTGCCGCCACCCCGTACCCACTGAGACGTAATTAGTGTACCCCATCCGTCCGTGTCTAGTGTAATCCATGGAATAGTGCGAATGTGTTCAGATGTCTGCGAGCCGTGTAACTGATGCAGGACGTGGGTACCAGCCCAGTATTCACCTAGTGGCATGTGGAAAACCGCCTAAAAACCATATCCAGGCTGGTCGTTTAGCCGTCGGGCGGATTCGATCCGGGGCCGGCGCGCCTACCCGAGTCCAGGACGCAGCGCATTAGCGCTCTCTGCTAATTCCTAGGCGGGTCATAATCTACAGTTCAGTGTGTGCACTAAACTCTGACCGGTAACACTTTCGCAATTGTGGACGGCTGTAGATGCAACAAGGCTAAGTATTTCTGCAGGGGACTCCCAAAGACTTGTGGAGTTCGTGCCACTTCGAGTTAGTGCGCTACATGGGCCAAATTATCTTTGTCACTGCAATGATGGTTCAAATGGCTCTGAGCACTATGGGACTTAACATCTATGGTCATCACTCCCCTAGAACTTAGAATTACTTAAACCTAACTAACCTAAGGACATCACACAACACCCAGTCATTACGAGGCAGAAAAAATCCCTGATCCCGCCGGGAATCGAACCCGGGAACCCGGGCGCGGTAAGCGAGAACGCTACCGCACGACCACGAGCTGCGGACACCACTGCAATGAATATGTATGTAGGTCTTTTGTGGATACTGACTAATGAAATCCTTACGAGAATTTGTGTTAATGATGGTACTAACGTAGATGTGCTGCATGGCCGAATGGCAGTGAATAAATGCTTAGACTAATAACTGTAACAATGATAGGTGTCTCCACCAGACGTGATGGGACACGCGGCTTTCGCGGCGGACCGCGAACGTCCAGTGTGAGTCAGCTCGTCGCCTTCCTTTGCCAGTCGCCAGGAATGTTCCCACGAATCACGGCTGCACATTTGTCTCGGTGCAAGCGTTTTATGCGGGAGTCCGTATGTTATTGCCCCCCCGCGGCGCGCAGCTGGCCACATTAACTCCCGGCCCGGCACATAAACGAATGCACGCCGGCCGGCCGGCGGCAGCCGACACGCTCCGCGTAGCAGCGTCCAGGCACGACCAAAAAGGACGCCCGGGAGCGTAAAAGGACGAAAAAAAGGAGAAAAGGAAGATTTGTATATAAGAACGCAGGTAATTATTATCATTACTTCCCTGCCGTGTCATTATGAGCCGCGCTGCGTGAAATCTCATGGAAAACTGCCTACCATTATGTCATTAACCTCCTGTCTTCAGAGAGCAAGACAACTGCGCAGCGACGGGAATAAAGGATTGAAAGTTGAAAGAGGCCGACTGGCGCTCAAGAGTCTGTGTTCAAGGAGTGAGTCTGCGGGACTTAGTGTGGGTGCAGGAGCATGCGGGTGGTGGGGGGTGGAAAGGGGCGAATGCTTGATTGTCTGCTTGCAGCGGCGCCACGACGCTAAGCGGTCGTTTACCGAACCAAGGGCGTCGGACTGTTGAGGGGTTGAGGGTTGTGGCGCTCGCGGGGGAGTTGGGATTGGTAGCGATACTGCTGAACAGCAGAGCTACAATTAAAATTTGCTAACAGACTGTGAAACACAATGACAGAAACCGGGGCTATAATGTTGCTTTTGTAGCTTACCGCGCTGCTGAGGGAGAATTGTCTCAGATCGTACAAATTTTGGCCTTCGGCTCAGCAGCGAAATGCTTTTGTTCCTACGATAGATTTACTATGCTGTGACCTTTCCTCAGTGGAAGGGCGAAAATGCAACAACTCAAAAGAGCTAATCGTTCCTGTATCCTGCCTTGGATTCCAGGCTGATCCTAGAGCTTAATCGTGTAGGATAAAAAGTTGCGCATTACCTTAGTTGTGAAGTGAATAACGTGGCATCTCAGACACATGAGACTGGCAAAACACCGTCAGACTTAAAGAAGAAAGTAATAACTTCACTTCCAAAAAGGAGATATGCTGACAGATGTAAATAGCACAGGACCACCTGTTTAATAAACCATGACTGTAAAATCCTCACACGAAGTATTTACAAAAGATTTCTAGGAAACGACCTCGGGAAATACCAGTTTGAGTTCCGGAGTAACGCTGGGACACGATAGGCAATACTTGACGCTACGACTTACGTTAGAAGATCAGGTTAAACAATGGCAATATCTACTGGACTACACTCGAAATTTTGGAGGTAGCGAGGATAAAGTACAGGGAGCGAAAGGTTATTAACAACTTCTACAAAAACCAGAAGGCAGTTACAATACTCGAAGGATTTGGAAGGAAAGCAGTGGTAGAGAAAGGACTGGGACAGGGTTGTGGCGTATTCCCCAATGTTACTCAATTTGTACATCGAGGAAGCTGAAAAGGAAACTAAGGGGAAATTTGGAAGGGAAAATTAAAGCTCAGGGAGAAGACATAAAAACTTTGCAGCTTGCTGATGACAAAACGCGGATAAGGGTATGTGGTCGAATGAAATCAGACGATGCTGAAGGAATTTGATTACGAAGTAACAATTGTTGATGTCCGAAGTAGAAAGGGCATAAAATTTAGATTGGCTTTAGCAAGCAAAGCATTTCTGAGATATAAGAATTTAACATGTAATAAAAATTTTTGTTTGAGGAAGTCTTTACTGAAGGTGTTTTCCTGGAGCGTGGTCGAAAACAGTTTAGACAAAACGAAAGCTTTTGCTCTTAGTCTTGCTTTCGAAATACTGGCAGTCTGTTTCGCTATGGAGATTCAAACTATCAGGAAGTGTCGAACGACATCGCAGAAGCAAGAGTTAGCACCCTCAAGCACGGAGGTGAGTTGCTGTCAAGTCGCATTAAATGGCAGGAAGGCTGAGAATGGTGACAACTCAAGTTGAGTTACTAACCATCGGGTAGTGCCGAGAGAAGAACATACGGAGTGTACCGGGTGGATTAGTGTAGTTACATAGGTTAGGATGCGCAACAAGAGATTGGAAGGCTCTAAGTACTTCCAAGATAACCATGAAACATTGCACGTTTGTAGAATATTAATTTTTCTTGGACTAGGTTGTTTCCACGATGCAGAATAACTCTGACTATGGTAGTGAATTATTGTATTTTGGATCTTGCGTGCTACTTTCACACTAATTTTCCAATCAGCTGCATTTGTCATTTATGATAGTTTCAAAAGATTTCGTTGTCTTTTATGACTTTATCTTATGACAGTTAAGCAAATTTATCAATTGTATTTTATTATGATAACTGAAGTTGAAGCCATAAAAGGTTTCAACATTCATTGCAAAAAGAGTAAAAAACAAACATACCTGACTGTGAAAATGGACTGCATGCTCCAAAGCAAAAAATGACGAAAATGGTTTTAATATGATACCCCTTGTGTGTTAAATAACTTGCAACAGAGATTCAGGAGGGCAGGTCTCGATCAAACAGCATTATATTGCTATCCTCCAAGATCTCCTCTCAAACCTCTCAATCGATTTCAGTCATATTTGGCACACAAACATCAAACCTCACGAGTATCGGCACTGTGGCGTTTATAACCTCCTCGCTCAGAGAGGACTGGATGTATAGGCAAACACGTGTTTATGCAGCCCCTGCCACATACGCTGACATGGACAACAACCATAGAGTAGTATCGGCCTGCCCTATTGACTTGCTTTTCACGGGCTACACGTCTGAAGGTTCAGGTGGATAGAGGAGGGGATGGGCTGAGGGAGGAAGGGTAGGAAGAGATGCATAGAGACAGGGAGGGTATGAAGGAATATGCAGAGTTAAGAAGGGTAGGAGGGAATGGATAGAGAGAGGGAAAAGGAGGGGGGAGACAGAAAGGAAGGGAAGTGTGCGACAGTAAGAGGGCGGTGGAGGAGATGGAAGGTGAGAGGAGGGAGAGAGAGAGAAATGGACAGAGAGTAAGTAGGAGGAAATGGTGGAGTACATGCTGTAGTGAGTGGCAGCCCTTCGTATTTGCCACTTGAGTGACATCGTATAGGCCACATGGCAGGTGGTCATCGGTGTTCCATCGACGCAGCAAATCGGCTGTGCGGGTCCCTAATCATAAGGGCTCTGACGGACGCTGACGGCGAGAAAATGGGGTCATCACTATCAGTATCCCATTTGTTTATCAATGTATAGTAGATGTGTAAAATGAATTGTTGACATTGTATCGGTTCACAAAAGGTCATGGCCTTGTAATGACCATTGTGTGTCATGTCAAGATATTGTAAATAAAAAAGATGTTATTTAAATGCATGTTAACTACGTCCATTGAATAGCGTAGCAAATGTAATAGTGAACAAGACTGAGGTTATTGCTACTTGTCCTACATCGGTATAAAGTTTAAAAATCAATAATTGATGCAATTGGAGGAAGGATGGGTCTTCAATTTTAATCTTGTGCTGATCAGTAGACAACACAATGAAAGTTATTTCTGATCAAGTTATTTTGGAAAACATTTAAATACGTCGCAACATGTACGAAAAGTTCACCTAACTGTGAAGAAGGTCAGAATTAAAGTCCTGGAAAGTTAGGATGAGGAAAAACTTAACTCCTGTTAAAGTGAAGAGTGTTGAAAAACACAATAAAACATTTTCATTTTATTGCTTGAGTGTAAATTTCATCTTCGTGGTAATTCGCCTACGCAAATTTATTTCCAGCCATAGGATCTGTGAAGTTATTATTAGCAGTTTCAGATTAGTGGTGTGTGTGACAGAAAAGTAGACATAGGAATTTTAAACAGGCAGAAATCTTACAATTTCATCGCAGACATTCTACATCTACATCTACATTGATACTCCGCAAGCCACCCAACGGTGTGTGGCGGAGGGCACTTTACGTGCCACTGTCATTACCTCCCTTTCCTGTTCCAGTCGCGTATGGTTCGCGGGAAGAACGACTGTCTGAAAGCCTCCGTGCGCGCTCTAATCTCTCTAATTTTACATTCGTGATCTCCTCGGGAAGTATAAGTAGGGGGAAGCAATATATTCGATACCTCATCCAGAAACGCACCCTCTCGAAACCTGGCGAGCAAGCTACACCGCGATGCAGAGCGCCTCTCTTGCAGAGTCTGCCACTTGAGTTTATTAAACATCTCCGTAACGCTATCACGGTTACCAAATAACCCAGTGACGAAACGCGCCGCTCTTCTTTGGATCTTCTCTATCTCCTCCGTCAACCCGACCTGGTACGGATCCCACACTGATGAGCAATACTCAAGTATAGGTCGAACGAGTGTTTTGTAAGCCACCTCCTTTGTTGATGGACTACATTTTCTAAGCACTCTCCCAATGAATCTCAACCTGGTACCCGCCTTACCAACAATTAGTTTTATATGATCATTCCACTTTAAATCGTTCCGTACACATACTCCCAGATATTTTACAGAAGTAACTGCTACCAGTGTTTGTTCCGCTATCATATAATCATACAATAAAGGATCCTTCTTTCTATGTATTCGCAATACATTACATTTGTCTATGTTAAGGGTCAGTTGCCACTCCCTGCACCAAGTGCCTATCCGCTGCAGATCTTCCTGTATTTCGCTACAATTTTCTAATGCAGCAACTTCTCTGTATACTACAGCATCATCCGCGAAAAGCCGCATGGAACTTCCGACACTATCTACTAGGTCATTTATATATATTGTGAAAAGCAATGGTCCCATAACACTCCCCTGTGGCACGCCAGAGGTTACTTTAACGTCTGTAGACGTCTCTCCATTGATAACAACATGCTGTGTTCTGTTTGCTAAAAACTCTTCAATCCAGCCACACAGCTGGTCTGATATTCCGTAGGCTCTTACTTTGTTTATCAGGCGACAGTGCGGAACTGATCGAACGCCTTCCGGAAGTCAAGAAAAATAGCATCTACTTGGGAGCCTGTATCTAATATTTTCTGGGTCTCATGAACAAATAAGGCGAGTTGGGTCTCACACGATCGCTGTTTCCGGAATCCATGTTGATTCCTACATAGTAGATTCTGGGTTTCCAGAAATGACATGATACGCGAGCAAAAAACATGTTCTAAAATTCTACAAGAGATCGACGTAAGAGATATAGGTCTATAGTTTTGCGCATCTGCTCGACGACCCTTCTTGAAGACTGGGACTATCTGTGCTCTTTTCCAATCATTTGGAACCCTCCGTTCCTCTAGAGACTTGCGGTACACGGCTGTTAGAAGGGGGGCAAGTTCTTTCGCGTACTCTGTGTAGAATCGAATTGGTATCCCGTCAGGTCCAGTGGACTTTCCTCTGTTGAGTGATTCCAGTTGCTTTTCTATTCCTTGGACACTTATTTCGATGTCAGCCATTTTTTCGTTTGTGCGAGGATTTAGAGAAGGAACTGCAGTGCGGTCTTCCTCTGTGAAACAGCTTTGGAAAGAGGTGTTTAGTATTTCAGCTTTACGCGTGTCATCCTCTGTTTCAATGCCATCATCATCCCGTAGTGTCTGGATATGCTGTTTCGAGCCACTTACTGATTTAACGTAAGACCAGAACTTCCTAGGATTTTCTGTCAAGTCGGCACATAGAATTTTACTTTCGAATTCAATGAACGCTTCACGCATAGCCCTCCTTACGCTAACTTTGACATCGTTTAGCTTCTGTTTGTCTGAGAGGTTTTGGCTGCGTTTAAACTTGGAGTGGAGCTCCCTTTGCTTTCGCAGTAGTTTCCTAACTTTGTTGTTGTACCACGGTGGGTTTTTCCCGTCCCTCACAGTTTTACTCGGCACGTACCTGTCTAAAACGCATTTTACGATTGCCTTGAACTTTTTCCATAAACACTCAACATTGTCAGTGTCGGAACAGAAATTTTCGTTTTGATCTGTTAGGTAGTCTGAAATCTGCCTTCTATTACTCTTGCTAAACAGATAAACCTTCCTCCCTTTTTTTATATTCCTATTAACTTCCATATTCAGGGATGCTGCAACGGCCTTATGATCACTGATTCCCTGTTCTGTACATACAGATTCGAAAAGTTCGGGTCTGTTTGTTATCAGTAGGTCCAATATGTTATCTCCACGAGTCGGTTCTCTGTTTAATTGCTCGAGGTAATTTTCGGATAGTGCACTCAGTATAATGTCACTCGATGCTCTGTCCCTACCACCCGTCCTAAACATCTGAGTGTCCCAGTCTATATCTGGTAAATTGAAATCTCCACCTAAGACTATAACATGCTGAGAAAATTTATGTGAAATGTATTCCAAATTTTCTCTCAGTTGTTCTGCCACTAATGCTGCTGAGTCGGGAGGTCGGTAAAAGGAGCCAACTATTAACCTAGTTCGGTTGTTTAGTGTAACCTCCACCCATAATAATTCACAGGAACTATCCACTTCTACTTCACTACAGGATAAACTACTACTAACAGCGATGAACACTCCACCACCGGTTACATGCAATCTATCCTTTCTAAACACCGTCTGTACCTTTGTAAAAATTTCGGCAGAATTTATCTCTGGCTTAAGCCAGCTTTCTGTACCTATAACGATTTCAGCTTCGGTGCTTTCTATCAGCGCTTGAAGTTCCGGTACTTTACCAACGCAGCTTCGACAGTTGACAATTACAATACCGATTGCTGCTTGGTCCCCGCATGTCCTGACTTTGCCCCGCACCCGTTGAGGCTGTTGCCCTTTCTGTACTTGCCCAAGGCCATCTAACCTAAAAAACCGCCCAGCCCACGCCACACAACCCCTGCTACCCGTGTAGCCGCTTGTTGCGTGTAGTGGACTCCTGACCTATCCAGCGGAACCCGAAACCCCACCACCCTATGGCGCAAGTCGAGGAATCTGCAGCCCACACGGTCGCAGAACCGTCTCAGCCTCTGATTCAGACCCTCCACTCGGCTCTGTACCAAAGGTCCGCAGTCAGTCCTGTCGACGATGCTGCAGATGGTGAGCTCTGCTTTCATCCCGCTAGCGAGACTGGCAGTCTTCACCAAATCAGATAGCCGCCGGAAGCCAGAGAGGATTTCCTCCGATCCATAGCGACACACATCATTGGTGCCGACATGAGCGACCACCTGCAGATGGGTGCACCCTGTACCCTTCATGGCATCCGGAAGGACCCTTTCCACATCTGGAATGACTCCCCCCGGTATGCACACGGAGTGCACATTGGTTTTCTTCCCCTCTCTTGCTGCCATTTCCCTAAGGGGCCCCATTACGCGCCTGACGTTGGAGCTCCCAACTACCAGTAAGCCCACCCTCTGCGACTGCCCGGATCTTGCAGACTGAGGGGCAACCTCTGGAACAGGACAAGCAGCCATGTCAGGCCGAAGATCAGTATCAGCCTGAGACAGAGCCTGAAACCGGTTCGTCAGACAAACTGGAGAGGCTTTCCGTTCAGCCCTCCGGAATGTCTTTCGCCCCCTGCCACACCTTGAAACGACCTCCCACTCTACCACAGGTGAGGGATCAGCCTCAATGCGGGCAGTATCCCGGGCAACCACAGTCGTAGTCCGATCAGGGGATGCGTGGGACGAGCTGGCCGTCCCCGACAAACCCCCATCCCGACCCCCACAGTGATGCCCATTGGCAACAGCCTCAAGCTGTGTGACCGAAGCCAACACTGCCTGAAGCTGGGAGCGAAGGGATGCCAACTCAGCCTGCATCCGAACACAGCAGTTGCAGTCCCTATCCATGCTAAAAACTGTTTTGCTAAGAACGTCTGAACTAATCTACAGAGAGCGCAAACAAATCGACAAAATTTAAACGGTTATTAAAATACAAGATTGCCTAGTAAATGCAGTAATGCTGCTACTTGCGCACTGCTGACACTGCTCGGCGGCGGAAGGAGACTAAGCGAAATTACACTATTCAGGTACAAAAACACGATGCTACACTCTCAAATACTATAATACGCCCGAAATTTATGAATTAAACAATGCAAGAACCAAAAACACGCAAAGAAATTAAGAATTAAACTATGTAACAAATGAGTGAGCTAGGAGTATACGACTTGCTGCTCAGCTGCTTATCCAACGGCGGCAGGGAGCACACTGACTGCGACCAACCGACACTGGCCGTTCAAAACAAAACAGTAGACAAACGACTACGCGAATTTACACTATTCAGGTACTAAAACGCGATGCTACAACTCTCAAATACTATAATACGCTCGAAATTTATGAATTAAACAATGCAAGTACCAAAAACACGCAAAGAAATTAAGAATTAAACTATGTAACAAATGAGTGAGCTAGGAGTATACGACTTGCTGCTCAGCTGCTTATCCAACGGCGGCAGGGAGCACACTGACTGCGACCAACCGACACTGGCCGTTCAAAACAAAACAGTAGACAAACGACTACGCGAATTTACACTATTCAGGTACTAAAACGCGATGCTACAACTCTCAAATACTATAATACGCCCGAAATTTATGAATTAAACAATGCAAGAACCAAAAACACGCAAAGAAATTAAGAATTAAACTATGTAACAAATGAGTGAGCTAGGAGTATACGACTTGCTGCTCAGCTGCTTATCCAACTGCGGCAGGGAGCACACTGACTGCGATCAACCGACACTGGCCGTTCAAAACAAAACAGTAGACAAACGACTACGCGAATTTACACTATTCAGGTACTAAAACGCGATGCTACAACTCTCAAATACTATAATACGCTCGAACATTAACTGACATTCAAGGAGGTAACTGCTTAAAGTGATACATTTCGATGTTACGCAGCAGAGCTGTTTAGAAGACTTTGTGGCCGATTGAATTTTAACGTCGCGACGAGTCATTGTATTAGTGAAACGAAAGGCCAATTCTAACACGTCGATGACGACGACTTACTTGGAGTTTAAAAGACAGTCCAAAAGAGAAATAGGCATATATATAGTGGCCCACGTTAACGCTTCAGCTCAAGTAGTCGGAAATTTATGTTTCTTTAAATGGGCTTACCGTATTATATCTCACGCAATCGATAACATGACATATCATAAAATGAATGGCGTTGGTTGCATCGCAATATGTCAACATCATCGCGAGAAATTGCAAAGCGGAGTCACGCTTGAAATAAACGAAACGCGCTGTTATTGCAAACGTGAACCTCACGGTGCTTGTAATCACAATGTGACTGATCTACTACGGTGCAACAAACGCTGCACTTATTACTGTTTACACTTTCATTAAGTGGGCTGGAAACAATACAGATTATCAGTCACACAAAATGAAGAATAAGGGAAGGCCTTCCTCATTCCTCATTCGTGCTTTATTGGACATCTGTTTTTTTTTTCAGTCCACTCAATAACAGTGTAAATAGCAACAAGTACAGTATTTGTCATATGTTAGTGCGTCATTCACATCGCGATTACGAATAACGTAGGGTTCAAGCTTGATCTCTGGATGTGCAATAGCGCCAAGTTTCGTTTCTTTCAAGTGTCATCTCCGCTTTACAGTTTTTCGAGATCTAATTGACTTATTTTGATGCAACAAACGCCATTCTTTTTGTGATTTTTCATATTATTGATTGCGTAAGAATTAATACGAGGTTTATATTTAAAAAGAAACGTAAGTTTGCATTTAAAAGAATATCTGCTTACGTTTTAGACTGTATCATAGTATTTTCTTTCATGAGCCCCTGCCTTACATTCATACTCGTGAAAGTATGCTATCGATATCTATTGTTGTTAAAGAGATACCTGAAACGTTCAAGTGGACCACCCTGTGTAACTACGAGGGTAATTCAACAATTAAAGAGACAATTTGGTCTGGAGAAAAAAGTGTTTATTTTTACAAAACAATACTTTTTCTACTTTTCAACATAATCCCCTTGCACATCTGTGCACTTTTGACAACAGACTACAAGCTTTTTTATTCCAGCTGCAAAAAACTCTTTATCTTGATGTTTCAACCACTTTCCCACGAACTTTTTCACGTCCTCGTTGCCTGGAACCTCTTCCTACATAATGCCTCCATCAGTGCACCAAACAAATGGAAATCACTAGGCGCTAAATAAGGACTGTAAGGGGGATGAGGCAGTACTTCCCAACCCATTTTGTCGATGGTTTCACGGGTTAGTTGAACAATATCAGGATGTGCGTTGTCTTGCTGGAGAATCACACCTATCCTCTTGAGATCCACGATGTCTCTCTCTCACGGCTGACTTCACCTTGTTTAAAAGCAAATCCGAGTAGTATTGCCTGTTCATTGTACGCTGATCTTAGAGATAATCACAAAAAACTGGACCTTCAGCATCCCAAAACACCGTGAACATGACTTTTCCTGTTGATGCTTGTGTTTTGAATTTTCTCTCTGCAGGTGTGTTCGTGTGCTTCGACTCCATGCTTTGTCTTTTTTATTCTGGCTCATAATAGTTGACCCAAGTTTCATCACAAGTTAAAATTGTGTTGAGAAAGTGCTCACCTTCTCTTTCGTAACGTTTCTGTAGCTCTGTGCACACTCTCAACCTTGTTTCCTTGTATGGCCGCGTCAACTCCTTTGGGGCCCCTCTTGCACATGTTTTGCGGTACTTCGGCTTGTTACAGATAATGTTATCAGCTATACTAGTACTGACTTGAACCTTTATCAACTAGCATTTCTACAGTCACGTGGCGGTCGGCACGAATAATATTATCAATTCGACTTTCAAGTGAGGGAGTTGAAACTCCAACTGGTCAACCAGAACGGTGTTCGTCAGTCACTGGGTCGCGACCATTTTTGAACCGCTCTAATCACTTGTTAAATTTGCACGATTCATACAACCTCTACCTAAAACTTTAGACATTCTACAGTATATATTCACTGGGTTATCGCCTTCAACAAGCAAAAGGCGAATAACAGAACGTTGTTCAACTAATGTGGACGTTTCAAGCGGACCCGCCATCTTGAAATGTATTTTTGAGGTTATAAACAAAACAATGTCGATACATCAGCTGATCAGGACTCATCCCAGTGATGCCAACTTAAGGCCATAAAAATACCAAACTTGCCCTACTAACAGTTTTTTCCCCAGTCCAGTTTGTCTCTTTAATTATTGAATGACCTTCGTATATAAGTGGTGTCAGTTCTTACGGTCATGTCCGAAAGAACAGAACCCACTTATATATAAATAAATAAGTCTCTTCCCTCTTATGGGCGAAGCGACAGAATAGATAACGTGCCGAAATTTGGGCTACGCGAGAGCCAGAAATGCAAATCAGGCAGCATGCGAAGTCGGCGACTTTCTCTCTGATGACGCCGAAGCGGCTGAAAGCTCGACAACTTCATCCGCTCTGACACGGCTAGAAAAACGAAAGAATTTTATCCATTTTCGCTGCTGGGAATACTTTGCAGGTCACGCTGCGTGACTGTTGGTAGATACCCCACCGGCGCCAGTGTCGTGTTCCTTTACTTGCAGAAACTGCTCGATAGGGTTCCACATTGCCGCCTAGTGAACAGAATACGAGCGCGCGGAAATACCTGACTAGCTGTGTTTTTACTGAAGAGTTCTTAGCAAACAGAGCACAGTGCGTCATTTTCAATGAAAAGAGATATTGCGAAGTAAAAGTACCTTTCGGCGTGCCCCACGGGAGCGTGATAGGACAATTACTTTTCGCAGTATCCCGGATGTTAAGTAAGCACTCCATATTTTAAGGCGTGGTAATATGGGCCAAAACAAGATAAAAATGTCCAGTAAATATGGGCTCTAAAATGCACACCATCATAACTATCAGAGCTTGTTCAACTTCGCTTCTTATACATCTTCGCTCTTCTACTGCGAGCTCTTTCCTATTACGAACTACCTACAGAATGTAAAAAATAGGGGCACAACTCTCTGTTATTATCAATGGGTACACTGTTCGGTACACATCTGTTAGTGTTCTTACTTTGACCTATTCACAGTTCTGGTAAGTGCAGCGCATACCTTAGTTCTACTGGAAACAGTTCGGGTGGTAAGTTGGTGAAATTCTTTTACATTGTAATTTTATCTTTGCACTTATCAGCATAGTGGATATTTATTATTCCACACGGTATATGGCAGACATGATCTTTAGCATCAGCTTATAAGTGTAGGTCGCGCCTAGTAATGTGTTCTCATTTGCTTACTGCGTTCCATAGGTCGTTCGTAATAGAGAAGAGCTTGCAATGAAAGAACGCACTGAGTTCAGGATGTCCCTGGAGGGACGGTCACTATTCAGGGCTATGACAGGATCTATCATCCTAAACAGAAACGTCTAGTAAACATGAGCTCTAGAATGCGTACCTTAAGGCCATGAGCAGTTGTGTGTTACAGTGGCTAAGATGTACATCTCTTCTACTGAACGAGTGCTCATGGCTCTTAAGGTACGGATTTTTGGGCCCATTTTTACTGGACTTTTTTGCTTCGAATAATCATCCCCGTCATATCCTTTAATACTGGCTATCCCTTTTGGGACACTCTGTATAAATGACTTAGTCGATAAAGTCGGAAATTCCTTGAGGCTTTTCAAAATGGTTGGTTCAAATGGCTCTGAGCACTATGGGACGCAACTGCTGAGGTCATTAGTCCCCTAGAACTTAGAACTACTTAAACCTAACTAACCTAAGGACATCACAAACATCCATGCCCGAGCCAGGATTCGAACCTGCGACCGTAGCGGTCTTGCGGTTCCAGACTGCAGCGCCTTTAACCGCACGGCCACTTCGGCCGGCTGAGGCTTTTCGCGGATGATTTTACTATACAGGGTGTTACAAAAAGGTACGGCCAAACTTTCAGGAAACATTCCTCACACACAAATAAAGAAAATATGTTATGTGGACATGTGTCCGGAAACGCTTAATTTCCATGTTAGAGCGCATTTTAGTTTCATTCCAACGTGATCAAATTGTAAATTTTCACAATCAAGTTGTGTGGGCTGACGAGAATCCGCACGCAATTGTGCAATCACGTCATCAACACAGATTTTCTGTGAACGTTTGGGCAGACATTGTTGGTGAAGTCTTGATTGGGCCCCATGTTCTTCCACCTACGCTCAATGGAGCACGTTATCATGATTTCATACGGTTGGTTGGTTGGTGTGGGGAAGGAGACCAGACAGCGTGGTCATCGGTCTCATCGGATTAGGGAAGGATGGGGAAGGAAGTCGGCCGTGCCCTTTCAGAGGAACCATCCCGGCATTGGCCTGGAGTGATTTAGGGAAATCACGGAAAACCTAAATCAGGATGGCCGGACGCGGGATTGAACCGTCGTCCTTCCGAATGCGTGATTTCATACGGGATACTCTACCTGTGCTGCTAGAACATGTGGCTTTACAAGTACAACACAACATGTGGTTCATGCACGATGGAGCTCCTGCACATTTCAGTCGAAGGGTTCGTACGCTTCTCAACAACAGATTCGGAGACCGATGGATTGGTAGAGGCGGACCAATTCCATGGCCTCCACGCTCTCCTGACCTCAACCCTCTTGACTTTCATTTATGCGGGCATTTGAAAGCTCTTGTCTACGCAACCCCGGTACCAAATGTAGAGACTCTTCGTGCTCGTATTGTGGACGGCTGTGATACAATACGCCATTCTCCAGGGCTGCATCAGCACATCAGGGATTCCATGTGACGGAGGGTGGATGCATGTATCCTCGCTAACGGAGTACATTTTGAACATTTCCTGTAACAAAGTGTTTGAAGTCACGCTGGTACGTTCTGTTGCTGTGTGTTTCCATTCCATGATTAATGTGATTTGAAGAGAAGTAATGAAATGAGCTCTAACATGGAAAGTAAGCGTTTCCGGACACATGTCCACGTAACATATTTTCTTTATTTGTGTGTGAGGAATGTTTCCTGAAAGTTTGGCCGTACCTTTTTGTAACACCCTGTATACAGAGGATTCGCAATTCCAGAAAATTGTGGCGAAATGAAGGAAGCTCTGCAGTGGACCGTCGCTTGCTGCAGGGATTGGCAGTTGACCGTCAACGTACACAGATAGAAAGACGCAATATTGTGTGATCAAACGAATGCAAAACAGAGACCGGAAGCAGTCTAGGAGTACTTGTATGCGTGCAAAGCCATTTTAAGTTGAACGACCACATTAAAGTAATCAGACGTGAGGCAGATGCCAAACTGAGATGCGTTTGGAAGAACGGTTAGGAAGTGTAGTCCACCCACATAGAAGGTAGCTTACAAAATCCTTGTTCGAGCAATACTTTAATACTGCTCCTCAGTTTGGCGTCCGTACCTGGTAGTATTCATGAACAGAGAAGATGAAAAGAAGAGTAGTATGCTTCATTACAGGTTCATTTAGTAAGCGCGCAAGCGTTACGGACATGCTCAGCCAACTCTAGTGGAAGACGTTGCAAGAGAGCCGTTCTGCATCACGATGTCGCTTACTGCTAAAAAATTTGAAGAGTGTTGACCTTAGAATAGTCAACCAATATGTTGCTCCCCATATGTACAGGATGTGGAAGAAAATATGGACATAGTGCGAGAAATACATGTCGGATCGTAGATACAGATGCGAACGTCGCATGCAGATTGTGGTGCTGTCTCTGACCACGAAAGGCACCTGTGCAATTCCTCAATAGGTTGCGAGCATCAGACGTGGTCAGAGCAGTATTCTTTGTAGTTATGAGTGCATCATGTCGAAGATAAGTGAATTAGAGCGTGGGCAAACGGTTGATGCTCGTGTGGCGGGTGCTTTCGTAACCAAGAGAGCTGAAAGGTTCGCTGTTTCAGGAGGTACCGTATCGAATATTTTTAGCGCATGCAGGGAAAGCGGAAGAACATCATGCGCTAAGTCACAAACCGGCCGAAAGTGTGTGTTGAGTGATCTTGGCGGACGGTTGTTGAAATGGATTGCGATGAAAAATAAGAGGACACCAGTACACAGCTCCAAAAGTCACACACGTGAACCGCGTCAGCGCTAATTCAACACGAACGGATATCCACAAGTAGGGAATTGCAGGGCCAGCTGGAATTCTAAAACCACTCATCGGTGAAGCAAATCCCTTGCGCCAAAGCCATGAAGGCTGACTTTGGAGCAATGGAAGAATGTCACTTGGCGCAATGAGTTTTGTTTGTCACTGTTTCCAACTTCTAGCGTCCCAAGAATCAGAAGGGGGAAGGGGGTTATTAATGATTTGGCTAGCCATATCGTATTCCATGGAATCCAGGCGGGGTCGCATTACTGTCAAAGATTACGTCATGATTTTGGCTGATCAGGCCCACCCCATGGTACAATGTTTATTCCCCAATGGCAATGTTTTCCAAGACGACAGATCTGTTCACATAGCTCGAATGGTCCAGGACTCATTATGTGACCGCGAGGCTTATTTTTGGCCTCTCTCTCACGCACCACAGTAACCAGATGTCAATAAACCTTAGCTGTCTACTTTGGGGAGAAGGCTGTGTGATCGCAATCCACTTCCATTATCGTTTCATCTGCATCAACATACATGGTCCGAAAACAACCGTACGGTGCATGGCGGAGGGTGCCTTGTACCAATACTAGTATTTTTCCCTGCTGTTCCACTCGAAAACTTATCGAGGGCAAAGCGACTGTCTGAAAGCCTCTACAAGAGCCCTCATTTCTCTCATCTTATCTGATCTTCTTGGTCCTTACGTGAAATTTGTGTTACTGGCAGTAGAATCGTTCTGAAGTCGGCCTCAAATGCCGATTCTATAAATTTCCGCAATATTGCCTCGCGGAAAGAGCATCGTCTTCTCTCGAAGGATTCCACATTTTATTTCACGAACCATCTCCGCAATACCTGAGAGTTGATCGCACCTACCAGCAACGATTCTAGTAGTACGCCTTTGCATTATATCGGTGTTCAAAATGGTTCAAATGCCTCTGAGCACTATGGGACTTAACTTATGAGGTCATCAGTCCCCTAGAACTTAGAACTATTTAAACCTAACTAACGTAAGGACATCACACACATCCATGCCCGAGGCAGGATTCGAACCTGCGACCGTAGCGGTCGCGTGGAACCAGACTGTAGCGCGCAGAACCGCTCGGCCACCTCGGCCGGCTATTCGGTGTCTTCTTTCAATCCGACCTGGTGGCGAGCCCGGACAGTCTAATAGTACTCAAGGACGTGTCGCACTAACGTTCAGTACTCCGTCTCCTTCACGGATGAGCTACACGTACGCAAAATTCTCCCAGTATGACGAAGCGAAATCGAGCATTATCCTTTCTTACTAAGAACCAGACGTGTTCTTTTCATATCAATTACCTGAAATGCCACTATTTTGCACGAAGGACGGTATAATATGTACTAAAAATCATACAGGACGTTTATTTAACCATTCCTGTACGACTAAAACTAATTTCAGTGCAAACGGTTTTCCTACACTCTAATAGTAATAGGCAAGGTAAAGTTTAAGTTTTTGGTGTTTCCATGTTTTTGTCCACCCCTGTATATTTCGCGGAAGGACTACTGAAACGTCCCCTTTGGAAAATTAATGAATTACTGTGCTGATAAACCTCTTACATTATTTGATTTTCAAACAGCTGAGCAGAACTGAACGTACTCAGACATTTCGCTCTTTGCTTATTCTGATCAACACTAAACTGACACACAATATTTTTAGCGTAACGCAATCTGACTTTCAAAAATCCCTACAAAAGAATGGGCCTGACTAACAATAATCTATACCTTTCATCAATCACTTACCTCACAAAAATCTTCGTTACTCGAACTACTGCAATACAGCGAGCGCCACTACTGCCAGCTAAATAAAAGATTCAAACTACTGAAGGCACTAACTACTGATAGGCATAGTTAGCAAATGAAAGATTTTAATAGAGAACAAACAATGTATTTACCTTAATAGTGTTCAAAAGTCATAATATATATAGCAGTTCATGACATCCAGTCTTACAAATTTACTGTCTCTGATGAACACACGTCCAGATTATCGGCTCTCAAAACTCAGCAATTTCTCTCCCCACATCCACCACTGCTGGCGGCTCACCTCCAACTGCGCAACGCTACGCGCTGTTAACAGCCAACAGCCCAACACTACAATAGCGAATATTACAATGCCACCAAGCCACAGACTGCACACAGCACAGCCAGTGATTTTCATACAGAGCGCTACATGGCGTTACCAATATAAAACCCTAAACAGCTTACTTACTCTACGAACGCAAAATTAGAGAGATTCGACCTCACACGGAGACCGAACGACCGTTCTTCACTCGGGACATTCCCTACTGGAACAGGAAAAGGGTAAGTAACAGTGGTACACAAAGTACCCTCCAGCACAGACAGTAAGGTGGCTGTCTGAGTGTAGATATAGATGTCTCGGCATACAGCAGTGAGTGTTTCGGTGCAGTTAGGAAGCGTTGCACCGCGGCAGCAGGTTTTGTGTTTTTTAATCGGCGGCGCGGCGGGCTCGGGGTGCGCAGCGCGGCTGCGCCGGCTTATTGCATTAGGGGTGTCTGCTTGTCGTGTAGCAGGCTGCCCGGCCGCAGTAATGAGACAATGGCCCTCCCCGCCCCGCCGCGCCCCGTCCCGCGAGATCGATGCCACCCCCGCACCTCGGCACCCCCGGCCCACTCTTCCACTGCCTGCAGCAGCAGCGGAGCCACCCCTGCCCCGGCTCGCCAATCAATAAGGCCACTTATTGCATTGGATCATACTTGAGGAGGGTGCGCACCCGAAAACACTCGACGCCGCGGCTTACGGGCCGCCCACAGCGTCTCATTTCCGTTCCGCCGCCACGACAGCTGAGGCCGTGCCGTGCTGTGCTTATTAAAGCCGCAACCCTCTTCCCACAACACGGCACTGGCTGGAACCGCGCTTCAGGAAGGCACTGTGTAGAGATCCAGCAACTACAATAACAGGAAAAAAGACGTACGTTACCAGCCCGATACAGTGATGTTGGGTTGGGTTGTTTGGGGGAAGAGACAAAACAGCAAGGCCATCGGTCTCATCGGATTAGGGAAGGATGGGGGCGGAAGTCAGCCGTGCCCTTTAAAAGGAAACGTCCCGGCATTTGCCTGGAGCGATTTAGGGAAATAACGGAAAACCTAAATCAGGATGGCCGGACGCGGGATTGAACTGTCGTCCTCCCGAATGCGATTCCAGAGTGCAGTGATGTTGATACCTCCTTGTTTAACACAGATGTCCGCCTGCTTAGCTGAGTGGTAACGTCTTTGCCTATCATGCTGCGGGCCCAGGTTCCATTTCAAACCACACTGGAGATTTTTTGCGCTCGTGGACTGGGTCTTGTATTGTCCTCATCATCATCTGATCATCACCGAAGGGGTGAATAGAGCAACGTGGCGTCACGTGAACAAGACTTGCACCAAGCGGCCCAACTTCCCCAGACGGGGCCTCCCGGTCAACAACGTCACGCACTCATTTAGTTTCATTTTGGCACAAACGGCGAGTTTACTTCAGTATATTTCCAAATTCACAACTTCACGTCTTTAGTTTTGTCCACAGCTGTACGTGTATGACTTCACATGTTTAAAATCTTAGTGCTCATGCTGCATCAGAGTGGAGTAAAAACTCAAGCTTTCGAAGATATACACTCTGTACTTCCTCAGGAGATGGCTATATGCTGGGAGCAAGTTCTGCTTCCTTTATAATGACTCTCAAGCTTGTCAGTCGTTGGGTGACGTCGCTTGGAATTCTAAGTTCTATTGGTGGTGATTGCCAACGGTATTTCCGCAGTAGTAACACCGGTTCCCTTCAGATCACCGAAGGTAAGCGCTGTGTTATGGGATCGTTGACCATCCTGTCTGCCGAGTGCTGTTGGCAAGCGAGGTGCACTCAGCACTTGTGAGGCAAACTGAGGAGCTACTTGACTGAGAAGTAGCGGCTCCGGTCTCGTAAACTGACATACGGCCGGGAGTGCGTTGTGCGGACCACATGCCCCTCCATATCCACATCCAGCGACGCCTGTGGGCTGAGGATGACACGACGGCCAGTCGGTACTTTTGGGCCTTCCAAGGCCTGTTCGGACGGAGATTAGCGGTGATTTCACCTGGAGGGCGGGTTTAGCAAGCGCAAATGCAGGAAACTGGTGATGAGGCAGTATGGCCACACACCCCATTCGGGGCGCGATACAGGGCACGAATGGGGTAAGGGAAAGGAGAGCACCGCCAGCATCATCTATCCCCTTAATTGTTAAGGTTATTGATTGTATTTCTTTGGGGGTGTTCCGCATAAAATGCTCATCTCCAGGCAACACTGAGATTTTGACCTCCGCATCTATTAAAACTGTTACTGCACAGCCGGCCGGGGTGGACGATCGGTTTTGTCTGGAACCGCGAGACCGTTACGGTCGCAGGTTCGAATCATGCCTCGGGCATGGATGTGTGTGATGTCCTTAGATTAGTTACGTTTAAGTAGTTCTAAGTTCTAGGGGACTGATGACCTCAAAAGTTAAGTCCCATAGTGCTCAGAGCCATTTGAACCATTTGTTACTGCATATGCGAATTTCTACTGCTTCTTTTATTACAGACCCCCACTATGTCGACACGTTGGAGATGAGCATTGTTTTTTGTAGAGTTGATCTTGTGCTACTCCGAAAGGCTTTGTTCGCCATCGCTGATTTCTCAAGATTTCTGTATTTGATGCGCCATCTTTGTTCAGTTAAGCTACGTTGAGTGTTGTCTGCTCAACGTAATTTTCGCCATATGCACATGGGAAATTGTAGACACCAGGTTCTATGAAATCACGCTGTGTTTCAGTGGGCGCAGCAAACCCTGAATTTTCCCCGGCGATAGGAAAAATAGTCTAACATCTTGTTCATGTTATGAGGGCCTAATTTTGCTTGTAGTCGCTCCACAGTATGGAAGGAATTCTGCGAGTGTGTGGCTGGGTGTGTTCGCGCCTACGTTTACTAGCAGATGGATCTCTAATCTAACGTGGTTTGTACCAGTTCTTAAGGTGTTTCAGTTCAAATTCTATGTGACCACGGTCTGAAATTGTATGCTCTCTACGCTTGAAAGCCACTACAAAGAAAGCAGACTTTGATCCCGGCCGTCATCTCTTGACGAAGAAGATGGTGCCAGTCTTTTAAAGCTCATGTTTTACCTCCCATATGACGTGCTCTGAACACCGAGAAGATTTTGTACAAATACGCCGCTGCGAAAAGCTTTGGCGGCATGACGTACAAACAGCGGGAGGGAAGTGAGGGAAGCGTACACTGTTCCCCTTCCCTGATGGCACCTATGGCTGGGACCACTCTGCCAATAACTGACGTAGCTCACTTAAATTTTTCCAGAGCTGACAACAACTGTCCATCTTTAGCAGTGGTGGTTTCTTTCATTATAGTGTCTTGTGGTGTCATTCTTATAACAACAACTATGCCTTTTGTTAGAGTTACGAAATGTCTTATGAATCGAATGATAATCTGAACAATATCAAATAACAATAAATACGAATTTTAACATGATTAAGTGAATCAAAAACAAATTATTGAAACTTACTGACTTCGGAAATATTTACACGCAAATGAAGTTAACAATCGGGCTGACTTGGGCAAAGAAGGATTGAAAACTCATATAAACGAAAGTCATTAGAAAACTATCAGAGTCAAAATCAAACAGAATCTGACTGACACATACCAAAAGATGGTGTTTCATTCACAGTTAACAACTATGGACTCGGATTCCAAAGTACCTCGTAAGTTATCGATGCATGTTACCGAAGCTTTACTTAAGTAATTAAAACATCATCTTCTGATAAAACATTTTACCTGTATCGAGGTATTCCTACTCTCTGCATTGACTGCGGTACTTCAATTGCTTTAGGATATTCTTCGAAGGTAGTGTCAAAAAGTAAGTTGTGCCGCAGTGCTTTCGTATCAGGCTTTGAGACGACTAGCTCGTGGAAGGCATCGGCCACGAAACTTATAAGGTCACTGCGAATAAAAAGTGGTTCTGCTAGTAATGCTCAGGATAATTTCATGAAAGAAAACCAAGTATGAAAACTTGAATCACACGAATAAAGTTGAAAGAGTAGATTTAAGCAAAAACATCGATATGGAAAGGGGAGGATGATTCCAAGCACTTTTATTGTAGCAGCCGGAAGTGCCTTATGTTACATCAGAACCAACATTTACCACACGACAATTTATTTCAACAAAAGGTCTTCCTCCTGAAGCAATTAGATGGAGATTGAATGCTCGCAGTCGACCATTGATTTACGAAAGAATTCAACAGAAATGTATCACAGTGCGTTACCGAAGAGAGACAGATATATCTCGATGATTTTTATTACACTTATTCAACAAAAACAAAACAAAATTACACCAGGAGACATCACGCTACTATCACGTAGCACTGGCTTTACATTGATAGTGGCCTCAACTCGACGAGGGTTCACAAGTTTCATCACATATGTCTTGTCCCACAGAAGCCACCTGTAGTACCTCAGATATAGAAAGCTTTTCTTAAATAATCAGACCATTTGATCAGTTACAATTAACGCAACGTAGTCGTGTAATTTAATTTTCGATATACTCATCCATTTACGTAGATTCATTAGAACTTTATGATCGAAATATGAACATTTAATTACGTTGGACTAAGCAAGGAGAGCTACCAATAACATACCCGCGTACAGGAGTCACTGTACCCGAAGTTCCATTCTTATGGCGTTAGTCGTTAATTGTTTGATTAAGATTCATAAGATGGCAGCTAATGAGTAGCAGGCGTGGCACAGTTTGGACAAGACTACTTCCTTTTAAGTTCCTCTCCAGCATGCACAGTGGGTGCTAACTGAATGCATTTCCAATGGTTCCTCCTAGTTAAGTGGGAGTGGCTATAGGCAGTGAAGCTTTCGTCGCTGAAGGATTGGTAACTTGCAGAGTTAGGCAGTTTCTTGTATTTTTATAAGCGACCTAATAAAACTGCGAACACACCTCTTCTAGCCCTCACTCTGTGCCCGCGTTTTGTCCGGATTGGATTCTGTTGGAGACGAGCCGTCCTGTATAGGACTAAGAAGATAGGCTCTTAGAACAACATCCGTTAGCGTAATGCGTCCATCTTCATTTGTTTTCCGATACAGCGTGGTTAGTATACGTTGACATTCAGAGCTACTCAAGCATTCCCGTGCCCATTAATCCATACTTAACAGCATACGAATTTCACTAAACGCGACGCGAAATCATTGTTAAATCACCGTCAGGGTAGCTAGCGCAAGGCTAAATGTCATTGCTTCCTCTCTAGACCTCGGAGCCAACCAATGTAAAGAACATACGTCGGGAGTTCAGTTGTCTGCAAGAGTTTTCATCCTTGCTACGTCTTCTTTCTCTTCCAAACCGTTTATCAACACACGTGGCGTTGGGCATTAGTGGTATTTACAGTGTTTGGAAGTTTATTCTTCAAGTTATTAGTAGGATATGGTCAGGAGCCATGTTAGTTGTGTTCTGTATGTGTTCTGTATTTCGCTTGAAATAGGGACAGACCGTTTCTTGAATTGTTCACTAAAATTTCCGTTAGCGATTCTCATGAATGATCCCCTCTTCCCATCTCAGCCTTCCTCTCCTCCTTTTCCACCTGCCCATTGCCCTTCTACTCCTTCCACTTATCTCATGCATGTCCACCTCTTCCCTCTCTCTGTCCACTTCCTCCTCTCCCTCGCTCTGTCCATCCACCCCTTTGTCCATATCAACCTGCTCCCAGCTATGCTGATCGCTCCTGTAGCCCTTCCATTACAGTTGAGTAAAGCAGTCCGATACTACTCCCGCAACATGTTTCTCATGGAGGACAGGTTACACATCAAGGGCTTGAAAAACAGTTATTTATCCCTGACGTACAGGCCACCATATATGTCTTGGCCCTGACATGTAGACTGCTGTGCAAAGCACATTGATATGTCAGGCCAATACTGTTCTCACACACATGTCTGTCATGAACAGCAACCTATAAGTCAGGGGCTGGAAACAGCACGTTCTTACTTTTATCTCCACTCTTACTAGTGCTATGAGGCTGTAAATTCTACAGACCAGGTACATGTGAGGCCTGCCGTATCTGTCCCAAATTAGGCTGAAATAGATCCAAGGATTTTGGAGAAGATCTTGGACACACACACATATAGTATGCTTCAGATAAATAACTGATAGGACTGTGTTGTTTTCTAGACATCAGGTTTCTTATTTTGTTAGTTTGTTGAATGCACTATCCTGGTGCTCCCTTATTTTCTGCCATGCTATTATTCCAGCCACAATAATATTCTGGAATAAAACCCTTATGCCTGTAAGTGATGGATCCCTATGCCACTTGCCAACAGTTTTAGCAAATCGTCACAGCCATCAGCTGACCTAGCACATAGGTAATAATAGTGTTGTTCGTTCAAGCAATGCCAATTCAACACATTCATTGAAGATCAGTTTTGTTAGACCTACCAGATTGTGAGGGTGTTAACTGCTACTTTTCATTTGCCATTTCAAATGTCGCCAGATATTTTCTTAGGGCTTATGATGGCGTGTTTTAACGGAACAGTCAAGGTGTGACTGTGTGTGAGAGTGTTAGCCTAACCATGAATATGTGCATGCAGTCTTGTGAACATGGCTGTTGTCATGTAGGATGATGAGGGTACACACAGTGTACCCATCAACAAGGTGTAGAAGAAAGAAAAATACTTGTTCACAGAGAATGTTGAAACAAAGATTCTGCTTCTCATTCACACTAATCCAAAGGAGTGGGCCCAAGTCATGGAATGAAAAGCCACCCCAACAACACAAAGAACCACATGCAGTTTGAACTACACTATCCACACAAGACAGGTTAAAGCCTCATTAGCCCCTCGGTTTACTCGAAAAAATCGTTTGAAAAAAGGTAAAATCGCGACTTGTCGGACCACACTGTATAGCTTCAGTAAGCTATCGCCCAGTTTCTGTGTTGGTTGGTCCAATGCATGACAATACATTCATTGACAGCAGCAATTCCCGTAGTTTTAAGGAGAATGTTATTGAGAAGCTGTGATAGCCGAGTCTAATGCGGGACGTTCAGGATCTTTTTACGACCGCTGTTCGTGCACATTGTATCATGGCTGAGAGGGTTGCACCATATCTTGTACACACGATGGACAGTTGGAACTGATATACCAACGTATCGACTATTCCATCCATGACAGGGTCATGGGCACCCCCAAATACGATAGCTCCTGTCTGCCACGTCCCAGTTCATCTTACTTCACCGACTCTGTAAAATCATTTTGCATGTGTGCATCCATTCACCGTCATGACTGATGTCGGCATTACCCATCTACAGTTCCCCAAAGCGATTAGTGTGTTTTTATAAGCGGTTACTAACTTCTTGTCTGGTGGCTTACACAGTCCAAACACTCCAGTTTGTATCTAGTGTTATGTATTCCGAAGTCTGAAGCTCTGTGAGGCTGCTGGAGAATGATGCTGCAGTACAGAGCAGCGTACTCGGAACTAGGAGCTGCGACCATGCTTCATGGACACCACGAACATATTCCAATATCAGACAGTAACTAGCAGCGAGAAGACAACTGTAAATCCATCGACTGACAGTTGGCTAATTTGGTGAAACCTCGTGTGACTGATGGAAGCACAGCTCACTTAACTAACAAAAAAAGCGGAGCATCCAGAAGGGAAGGAGGAAACCACATTAAATTTCACGAATTGAGAAAGTGTGTGATTTTGTTTAAGCGATTACAAAATGAGTCGAATCCACAAAGCACGTCGCTGCATGAGGCAGTTTATCAATATCCTGTAGCACCCTCTCTAGCCTGGATGTATGAACTGGTTCGGTTGGTAAGGGTGACAGAACTCCGTTGTATGCTTCCCTCAACCTAGCTGACCCAAAACTCTCTTAAATGTCCTTGATATCGAACATATTGGCACTGGGATGAAGCTGACCTCCGAGCAGATCCCATAGTTCTACCTGTCAGATCGAATTGCAACTATAATGGTTATCATACCCGCCAATGGTTTGTACGTGCACGAATTTACAATGACATCCGACCATGTCATCTGAGTGCCTCTCCTTTTTTGTCAAGTATTTGCAGCATCGTACCCACGATCGATCTCAGTCCTCTAATTTGAAACCGACTGGAAGATTTAACCCAGAAACTTAAACGGAAGTGAATACGTCTATCTCCGCTATTGGCTGGAGATTTGTAGGGTCTCCTGAACTGGGCAAGCGCGTGATACACAAACAAAGCAGGTACTAGGGTAGCAGAGCACTTACGGCGTACGGACGGTTCTCTTTTAGGTTAAAGGAACTCGCGTATAGGCTCAATGATGAATGAACTGTTGTCAGCAGAAAAAAAACAGCTACGCTGCTCTCGGAGGGGAAAGTTCGTTCTTGCAAATCAGCAAGGGAAAATGTTGCTGTAATACATTGGAGGAGGTCCCATGGTAAGGTCTAAGAATAAGTTTCTCTTATTAAAAGTAATAATGCCCACGTAGTATGAGGAGCAGAAAGCTGACTGAAAACGGAAATCAGTATCAGTGACTTCTGAATTAACATAGAAAAATTTGTCGTAAATATAATCTAGACACTAATAGTTGCTGTGTATTTTTTGTGGTAGAGAATTTTGCAGTATCTAGTATGGTTACTACATGTTCCAAAAGAGGAATAAGCTCTATGAGGTTGCGCGTTACAGGGGTCAAATATGGCAATCGGATGGTTCTATAGACAAATTGTCTCAAGCTCTATAGGTTCAAATGGCTCTGAGCACTATGGGACTTAACATCTGAGGTCATCAGTCCCCTAGAACTTAAAACTACTTAAACCGAACTAACCTAAGGACATCACACACATCCATGCCCGAGGCAGGATTCGAAACTGAGACCGTAGCGGTCGCGCGGTTCCAGACTGAAGCGCCTAGAACCATTCGGCCACTCCAGCAGGCAGCTCTATAGGGGCATACCGCTTTAGAGAAAAATGGGACAACAGCGAGAGTAAGTTCCCTAATCGTGCTATTGTAATAGGGGAATACTTCGATTTACCAGTTATAGAATGGGAGAGTCATGCGATCAAAACGGGTACCAGAGAAAGAGATTCCTGTACGAAAATTATTTAGAGCAGATAACTTGGTTAGGGAACTAGCTCGTCAGAGTAACGTCTTTGACGTCCTAGCAACGAAAGACCTGAACTTTTAGAATCAGGTAACGTAGAGGAGGGCATTATTGATCATAGGCTGTAAGAGCATGAATGAAAATGGCTATTACAAGAATATTAGGAAAGGCAGAAAAATATTTATGCTTAGTAAGAGCTACGGAGAGTATCTGATTACTCAACAAAAAATATTCAGCTCTGCGAGAGAAGACGTGGAGCCTAAACGGGTAAAATTCAAAACCATTGCACAGTAAGTTTTAGATCTGTGTGGCTCGAGTAAGATTGTGACGGATGTCGAAGATCACCGCGGTTTAATAGCTGCCCTAGAAGGTCGCTACGAAAGCGAAGAGACCTTTATCTCTGATTTAAGTGAAACAGAAACCTTCTTGGCAAACAAATTTTGAAAGAAGACAAAATGAGCGATAGGTGAATAATACGAGAAGCTTAAGCGAATTCGAAATTAAAAATTTTACCAATAAATATAATTCGGACATCCGGTATTGTTTCACCGTAGAAGATGATAATACGGTGCCTCCTTTTTAATCATGTCATGATCGCCACAGTGCCAAATATTGATGTAAGTGATCATGGGATTGATAGTAAATGAAAATCTGTTTACAGTGGAAAGGCAACTACTTCGGACAAGATAACTCTTAGGTTATTTTAAATATAATATTCAAATCAATCAATAGGTGGTTTTCTTCAATCAGCGACAGTAACATCATATCAAAAGTATTGAACATATGCATACAATCTTGTTTGTTTTATGAGTGATGAGGGACATGTGCAGTACCGTCATATGTTCCTTTCGTCGGTATTCAGGTGGCATCCATTTCTGCTGCGAAGGCCGTCGTGGCGGCCTCTGTAACTCACCTTGTCCAGGCTAAATGAGAACAGGTCGCCAAACAATGACAACGTCCCTCCCATAAAAGAGCCGAGCTAAGCCGGTAGCTACATAACAGCATCTGCTAATGACGACACTTCCGACAACAGGGCAGAGGCACCCAATTACTTGTTCATTTTAACGAGGTCGGCCCGGGAAAGGAAGGCAGCAATCGACTGTAAAGCACCACACCATTTCAGATTCTTATTCGAAGTTATTTGTAGCGTGCTGTGTACCTGTGAGATCAAGGAACAACCTTCTAGTATTAGGTCGCATGAGTTACTGCGTCGCAAAGAGCTGCATAGAAAAATAACCGATAGTCGTCTGTTTCTCTCACTCATCATCGTGAACTGTCTTCATCAACAACAGCTATCTGACATCCACTTCCTGATAAAGTCCCAATATAAACTCTTCCATGCACTACGAGCTTGAGCTACATGCATCCATATTTCTCCTATTTACACTATGTGATCAAAAGTATCCGGACACACGGCTGAAAATGACTTACAAGTTTTTGGGGCCCTGCATAGGTGGTGCTGGATTTCAGTATGGTGTTGGCCCACCCTTAGCCTTGATGACAGCTTCCACTCTAGCAGGCATACGTTCAATCAGGTGCTGGAAGTCTTATTACGGAATGGCAGCCCTTTCTTCGCGGAGTGCTGCACTGAGAAGAGGTATTGATGTCGGTCGGTGGGGCCTGGCACGAAGTAGCCGTTCCAAAACATCCCAAAGGTGTTCTATAGGATTCAGGTCAGGACTCTGTGCAGGCCAGTCCGTTACAGGGACGTTATTGTCGTGTAACCACTCCGCCACAGGCTGTGCATTATGAACAGGTACTCGAACGACTTGAAAGAAGCAATCACCGTCCCCAAATTGATCTCCAACAGTGGGAAGCAAGAAGGTGCCTAAAACATCAACGTAGGCCTATGCTGTGATTGTGCCACGCAAAACAGCAAGGGGCGCAAGCCCCCTCCATGAAAAACACGACCACACCCTAACACCACCGCCCCCGAATTTTACTGTTGGCACTAGACACGCTGGCAGATGACGTTCACCGGTCATTCACTATACTCACACCCGGCCATCGGATCGCCACGTTGTATACCGTGATTCGTCACTCCACACAACGTTTTTCCACTGTTCGATCGTCCACAGTTTCCGCTCCTTACACCAAGCGAGGCGTCGTTTGGCATTTACCGGCGTGATGAGCAGTCGCTCGACCACGAAATCCAAGTTTTCTCACCTCCCGCCTAACTGTCACAGTACTTGCACTGGATCCTGATGCAGTTTGGAATTCCTGTGTGCTGGTCTGGATAGATGTCTGCCTATTACACATTGCGAACCTCTTCAACTGTCGGTTGTCTCTGTCAGTCAACAGACGAGGTCAGCCAGTACGCTTTTGTGCTATATGTGTCCCATCACGTTTCCACTTCACTATCACATCGGAACAGTGGACCTAGGGATTTTTAGGGGTATATCTCGCGTGAAGACGTATGACGCAAGTGCACCCAATCACGTAACTACGTTCGAAGTCCGTGAGTTCGCGGAGCGTCCCATTCTGCTCTCTCACGATGTCTCATGACTACTGAGGTCGCTGATATGGAGTACCTGGCAGTAGGTGGCAGCACAATGCACATAATATGGAAAAGGTATATTTTTCGATGTGGAGAGCTCAGCCCAGTTCGTGACCTCATCTGAAGGATTCGGCATCATAGTATAGGACCAACGAGCTGTTGAAGTTTCAGGTGAACTTGTGCTGTTGTAAATTTCGAACACCGTACCTCAAGAGGACAGGTTGTTACTTGGCGTATCAAGTGATGCGTTCCAGTACTCGTGAGGCAAGGAGTGTGTCAAAGTTAAGTAAACCTTATTACATCAATGATGATGTAATAAAGTAAACTAATGTTTCATGTGTTCTAGTTTGATGAGGCTTCTTCCCGAGGAATCAAAGACCCCACAGTTATGCCAGATGAAAGTAGTTTCGTCTGGTTACAACGCTTAGGTTAACAGACGACTGTGGCCATGAGTAGAGCATATGACCACAAATGTTAAAATGATATAAATTTGCCGTATGATGATAGCAGCAGGTCCTGCTCCACCCACACAGTGCAAAAGCATCGCACACGGGAGCAGCAGTGTAGTAATACCCCTGATGCATGACGCTTCATTCTCTCTCTAGACGACGACAAATTCGCAGCAAATTGTCCAGCGGGCACATCTCAGCAAACGATCACGCTGCCATATGGAACATTGATTAACTAGCTGCCTAAAGAAGAATGTGGTTTTTATTTCATATCTCTGTCCTCCTAATCTGTAGCAGATCCTAGGTTAATGTCCTGTACGGTTTGCTGTGCTCCGTACAGTGTTCACATCCACGGAAGCGTGTAATAAGCGGCGTATCTGTTACCTTACCGCCTGCATCAGAAATATAGCTCGTGTTTACATAGGATCTGCGTTTGGATTAATTAAAAAGCAAAAAATATGTAACCAACGACAAACCTGAACTGCTTTGTAATGCGGGTACTATAGGATGAACTCCTCAATGGACTCTCTTCGTATGTGAACACCGGCAGCAAGTATGTGGTAGAGACGTGGAGTATGTAGGAAGAAAACAAAAAAAAGGACGGTGCTCAATAGTCGATGCTCTTGACGACGGCCACGAAACTGTTTGCCACAACAGTGTCCACGGTCCACATTGAGATCTAGCCATACATGTGTCAATTAATTTGTCCATTTCGCATCATACATGTTGTGCGAAAAGTGACTAAGTAGATAAGTGACAGCTATCAATTGAAAACGCATTGCATTCGATGCTCGTTCGGTCGTGGGAATTGAACACTTCAAGAGCAACAGTGTCAAGAGCGTGCTGGGAATACCAAATTTCAGGTATTACCTCTCACCACGGACAATAAACTGGATGACACCCTTAACGTAACGACCGAGAGCAGTGACGTTGCGTAGATTGTCAGCGCTAACAGACAAGCAACGAGGCGTGAAGTAACCGCAGAGATCAAAGTGGGACGTGCGTCGAACGTATTCGTCAGGATCGTGCAGTGAAATCTGGCGTTAATTGGCTATGGCATCAGACGACCAACGCGAGTGCCTTTGCTAACACAGCACGAATTCCCTTGCACCCGCCACCCCTGGGTTCGTGACCATATCGGTTCGATCCTAGACGACTGTAAAATCGTGGCTTCGTCAGATGAGTCCTGATTTCAGTTGGTAAGTGCAGATGGTAGGGTTCGAGTGTGGCATAGACCCCCCCGGAGCCATGGAGGCAGGTTGTCAAGAAGGTACTGTGCAAGTTGGTGGTGGCTCGATATTGGTGTGGGCTGTGTTTACGGGGAACGGGCTGGCTCCTCTGGTCCAGCCGAACCGATCAGAGAATGGAAATCATTATGATCGGCTACTTCGCGATCACTTGCAACCATTCATGGACTTCATGTTCCGAAACAATGATGTCACGTCCCTGTGCCATATCTGTTAGCGACTGGTTTGAAGAACATCCTGGACAATTCGAGCGAATGATTTGGCCACCCAGGTCACCGGACACGAATCCCATCGAACATTTATGGGACGTAATCAAAAGATCAGTTCGTGCACAACATCCTGCACAGGGTGCTTAATACACTATTGGCCATTAAACTTGCTACACCAAGAAATGAAGATGATAAACGGGTATTCATTGGACAAAAATATTATCCTAGAACTGACATGTGAGTACATTTTCACGCAATTTGGGTGCATAGATCCTGAGATCAGTACCCAGAACAACCACCTCTGGCCGTAATAACGGCCTTGATGCGACTGGGAATTGAGTCAAACAGAGCTTGGAAGGCATGTACAGGTACGGCTGCGCATGCAACTTCAGCACGATACCACAGTTCATCAAGAGTAGTAGTGACTGGCGTATTGTGACGAGCCAGTTGCTCGGCCTCCATTGACCAGACGTTTTCAATTGGTGGGAGATCTGGAGAATGTGCTGGCCAGGGCAGCAGTCGAACATTTTCTGTATCCAGAAAGGCCCGTACAGGACCTGCAACATGCTGTCGTGTATTGTCCTGCTGAAATTTATGGTTTTGCAGGGATCGAATGAAGGGTAGGAGCCACTGGTCGTAACGCATCTGAATGTAACGTCCACTGTTCAAAGTACCGTCAATGCGAACAAGAGGTGACCGAGATGAGTAACCAATGGCACCCCATACCATCACGCCGGTTGATACGCGAGTATGGCGATGACGAATACACGCTTACAATGTGCGTTCACCGCGATGTCGCCAAACACGGATGCGACCATCATGATGCTGTAAACAGAACGTGGATTTATCCGAAAAAATGATGTTTTGCCATTCGTGCACCCAGGTTCGTCGTTGAGTACACCATCGCAGGCGCTCCTGTCTGTGATGCAGCGTCAAGGGTAACCGCAGCCACGGTCTCCGAGCTGATAGTCCATGCTGATGCAAACTTTGTCGAACTGTTCGTGCAGATGGTTGTTGTCTTGCAAATGTCCCCATCTGTTGACTCAGGAATCCGTTACAGCCATGCGGATAAGATGCCTGTCATCTCGACTCCTAGTGATACGAGGCCGTTGGGATCCAGCACGGCATTCCGTGTTACCCTCCTGAACCCACCAATTGCATATTCTGCTAACAGTCATTGGTTCTCGACCAACGCGAGCAGCAATGTCGCGATACGATAAACCACAATCGCGGTAGGCTACAATCCGACCTTTATCAAAGTCGGAAACGTGATGGTACGTATTTCTCCTCCTTACACGAGGCATCACAACAACGTTTCACCAGGCAACGCCGCTCAACTGCTCTTTGTGTATGAGAAATCGGTTGTAAACTTTCCTCATGTCAGCACGTTGTAGGTGTCGCCACCTTGTGTGAATGCTCTGAAAAGCTAATCATTTGCATATCACAGCATATTCTTCCTGTCGGTTAAATTTCGCGTCTGTAGCACGTCACCTTCGTGGTGTAGCAATTTTAATGGTCAGTAGTGTATTTCTGCAGGGGACTTTCAACGAGTTGTTGAGTCCATGCCACGTCGAACTGCTGCACTATCCCGGGAGAAAGGGGGTCCGAGACGATATTACAAGATATCCCATGTCTTTCGTAATCTCTGTGCAAAACACTTACTGAATCTGTTTTTGAAATTCAACCTCACATCGTTTTGCTGGATTTTCAGAATTAGCAAATACTTCAGCGGAATATTTTTTACGCACGCGGCAATCCCTTAAGACGGTTTCGTCGGAGCATAGGACCCTCGGCATGGGCGGTACCTGCGGCGGTATTAGCAGGGCGGCGCCACGTCAATGCGTGATTGATGGGGGCCCGCGCTGCTTTATGAGGGCTGCCGGGGCGATATGTCACTGCTGCGCCCAGCGGGCGCCCAATACGTCTGCGGACATCACGTCTTGTTACACCGCCAAAACTGGCCCACCCTCCGCCACCGCCTCGGCCTAGGCCTCCGCGACAGCTGTCGCGGGCAGTCGCTAACGGGCCGTGCGACGCGACGCGGCGCTCGGGGGACGTAGCCCGACGTACGTCAGACGCCGAACACCGCTCGCGGAGGCGGCAGCCACTGGCTAGCCACGAGGTCGAGTGCACGCGAGTACGTGAGACCCAGTCCTGCAAACAGGAACTCGAGGCTAAGCAAGGCCGGCCGTCGTTGTCTCATGACCTTTCTCCTCCTCCTCCTCCTCCTCCATATCATCATCATCATCATCATCATCATCATCATCATCATCATCATGGTATAACTATATATGGTGTCACTTTTTTGTTGTTGTTGCAGTCTTCAGTCCTGAGACTGGTTTGATGCAGCTCTCGATGCTACTCTATCCTGTGCAAGTTTCTTCATCTCCCAGTACCTACTACAGCCTACATCCTTCTGAGTCTGCTTAGTGTGTTCATCTCTTGGTCTCCCTCTACGATTTTTACCCTCCACGCTGCCCCCAGTACTAAATTGGTGATCCCTTGATGCCTCAGAACATGTCCTACCAACCAGTCCCTTCTTCTACTCAAGTTGTGCCACAAACTCCTCTTCTCACCAGTTCTACTCAATACCTCCTCGTTAGTTATGTGATCTACCCATCTAATCTTCAGCATTCTTCTGTAGGACCACATTTCGAAAGCTTCTGTTCTCTTCTCGTCTAAACTATTTATCGTCCATGTTTGATTTCCATACATGGCTACACTCGATATAAATACTTTCAGAAACGACTTCCTGACAAATCAATACTCGATGTTAACAAATTTCTCTTCTTCAGAAGCGCTTTCCTTGCCATTGCCAGTCTACATTTTATATCCTCTCCACTTCGACCATCATCAGTTATTTTGCTCCCCACTTATCACTGCATAGTTATACAGGGTGTTACAGAAAGGTACGGCCAAACTTTCAGGAAACATTCCTCACACACAAAGAAAGAAAATATGTTATGTGGACATGTGTCCGGAATCGCTTACTTTCCATGTTAGAGCTCATTTTATTACTTCTCTTCAAATCACATTAATCATGGAATGGAAACACACAGCAACAGAACGTACCAGCGTGACTTCAAACACTTTGTTACAGGAAATGTTCGAAATGTCCTCCGTTAGCGAGGGTACATGCATCCACCCTCCGTCGCATGGAATCCATGATGCGCTGATGCAGCCCTGGCGTATTGTATCACAGCCGTCCACAATACGAGCACGAAGAGACTCTACATTTGATACCGGGGTTGCGTAGACAAGAGCTTTCAAATGCCCGCATAAATGAAAGTCAAGAGGGTTGAGGTCAGGAGAGCGCGGAGGCCATGGAATTGGTCCGCCTCTACCAATCCATCGGTCACCGAATCTGTTGTTGAGAAGCGTACGAACACTTCGACTGAAATGTGCAGGAGCTCCATCGTGCATGAACCACATGTTGTGTCGTACTTGTAAAGGCACATGTTTTAGCAGCACGGGTAGAGTATCCCGTATGAAATCATGGCGGTGAATCGAGGAAGCACAGTACATACTGACGAAACTAAAATGAGCTCTAACATGGAAATTAAGCGTTTCCGGACACATGTCCACATAACACCTTTTCTTTATTTGTGTGTGAGGAATGTTTCCTGAAAGTTTGGCCGTATCTTTTTGTAACACCCTGTATATTTTTATTTTTATAATTATATTTTATGATTTCGGTTGGGGTGTCTTTAAATATTGAGCGCTAGCATGAGACTTTTAATTAACTTGTACCGCAATAACATTCGTACAGACATCGGCTGCCCCGAAGTACGTACGATATAATATTTTTTAAACACAACGCGCCTCTCACTGCCTTCTAATAAATAGTTGACGTGAGCGCTGCTATTTATAAAAGAAAATATGCGTATTCTTACACAAACTGTAATTATTAATATGGGTCTCAGGGGCTACTGGTTGTTTATGTACCAAACTACACGAAGATTAACTGAGATATTGCTGAGCTTATTGAATGGAATTATTTTCAATTTTACTTGTTCATTATTGGCAAGGCAAAACTGGAGAGAATCTCATTTGTCGTTGAGCGGCCAAACTCGAAACATACTGAACTCATTCAGTATTCTAAATATTAATAAACGAAATCTATTTTCACTCCATTAACTCTGAAATTATTGTAAAATCAAGGTAGAGAAACCTCTCACATTTACATTATGACGTCAAAATATAATCATATGACATAGTCAGAGTAACGGCCGACTAAATCCTGCAAGGGGAGGTGAGCTCCCTGCACTACGAAGTTCTGTAAAAAATTGGTTAATTATAATTAATGATTTCTCTCGCGAGAGGTGCCCACTAAGTCAATAATACACACTTCCTCATAACAATTATAAGTATATTTTACTGGATTAAAATTAAACTTACATTAAATACCGTACTGCTATGAAATTGCGGCCTTCCGCTAGGAAAAACAAAGAAGGAGGGAGATTTCTATAAAACTAAAGTCTTTGGTCATGTTCATTTTCATTACACAGATATTATAAACAAAAAAATGTTCTTTGTTAATCACACCGCTGTTTGCGATTTTTGGTGTTATTATTTAACTTTTTTAATTTTTCTTATATATCGCGCACACGTACGCAGTCTTCAAATAATTTATAATTCACACGTGACACAAGCAAACACCTTTTTTCTTTTACTAAAATGTCAATTTACGTGACGTACCGTCACATCGTCCTCCTCTTCTTCTCGCACAGTACTGGGTACATCTGATTACAGACCGCTGGTCATACCTTCTTTTTACTGTGTTTCACCCCACGACTTTGTAGAATCATCAGTGTAGTCACTCAAATTTTCAAGTACCTCTGGGGTTTCAGAAGATGAAAACAAGAGATACAGAAAAATCGGCCAGGTGCGAGTAGGGCTCGCGCTCTGAGGATTTCAAATCAAATGGCTCTGAGCACTATGGGACTTAACTTCTGAGGTCATCAGTCTCCTAGAACTTAGAACTACTTTAACCTAACTGACCTAAGGACATCACACACATCCATGTCCGAGGCAGGATTCGTACCGGTCGTGTGGTTCCAGACTGTAGCACCTACAACCGCTCGGCCACTCAGGCCGGCCAGCATCGGCAGCTGACAATCTCCTCCTGTGTATACATTCACAACGGACTCCACTTCGTAAACAATATGTCTAAATTTGGATAACATAGTTGTGCCGAAAGGCATAATATATAATATGGAAGCTAATTTATTCAGTTTATAACAGTGGAGAAACTTTGTACTCGATTTCTCTGTTTGAGAAAACACTGCAGCGGTCGTTGCTATCTAGAAAGAAGCCCGACGCGTCGGACTGTAGCTTGATAGCTGCGGGCACAGAGAGAGACTACCTGAGAGTTGGGATCGGAGTGTCGGCGTATCTCGATCGAGCGCCAGCGGAATTCCTCCGGGCGCTGCCTCACGGTAGCGCCAGTTACGGATAAACATGCGAGGCATTTGCTTAATTAAACGTCTTTGCATGCCCCGAGCGTGACTAACCAAAATCTGACGGGGCCGCCGTGACCTCCGCGTCTCACAAAGAGATGCCGCCGACGCACTTACATACCGCTCCACCGGCCCGTTCTCTCATATGAAGAGCCGCTAGCCGACAGCAGACACAACCGTTTGTCCGAGCACCCTCTACGTGCAGTATTAGGCTCCACGTAATGTGGAAACCCATCAGATATTGCGCGTATTACAGTATAATCAGTGTAGGAAGGAGGCAAAATTTAATTGAGTGGGGAAACAACACTAATTGAGTCTCACAAAGTACAACGTTGGGTACCCCTCTAGTCCCTGAGATGTCTGATAGAAGTTCCAATAATATACAGCAAGCGAAGTCAAATCAAATTCATTATAACTAAACTGATAAGAATACAACAATAAATAAACTAGTAGCGCTAGAGAGAAAGTGCTTTATTCACACACTATATTTTGCAAAAACTATATGCAAGTCCGACTTCTTGATTTCTGAGAGACGCTAGTCACTGCAGCTTACTATCCACCGATAACTTAGGTAAGATAACACAGTATTCCTTCTCAAATACCGGGTGATCAAAAAGTCAGTATAAATTTGAAAACTGTAATACACCACGGAATAATGTAGATAGAGAGGTAAAAATTGACATACATGCTTGGAATGACATGGGGTTTTATTAGAACCAAAAACAATTGCTAGACGCGTGAAAGATCTCTTGCGCGCGTCATTTGGTGATGATCGTGTGCTCAGCCGCCACTTTCGTCATGCTTAGCCTCCCAGGTCCCCAGACCTCAGTCCGTGCGTTTATTGGCTTTGGGGTTACCTGAAGTCGCAATTGTATCGTGATCGACCGACATCTCTAGGGATGCTGAAAGACAACATCCGACGCCAATGCCTCACCATAACTCCGGACATGCTTTACAGTGCTTTTCACAACATTATTCCTCAACTACAGCTATTGTTGAGGAATGATGGTGGACATATTGAGCATTTCCTGCTAAAGAACATGATCTTTGCTTTGTCTTACTTTGTTATGTTAATTATTGCTATTCTGATCAGATGAAGCGCCGTCTGTCAAACATGTTTTGAACTTTTGTATTTTTTTGGTTCTAATAAAACCCCATGTCATTCCAAGCATGTGTGTCAATTTGCACCTCTCTATCTACATTATTCCCTGATTTATTCAGTTTTCAAATTTATACTGACTTTTGGATCGCCCGGTATGTGATGAGACCGAAGGCATTTTTGCAAATACGTGGAAATCGAATAGTCTTTGATCGCAAATTTGTTTTATTCAGTTCGATAATCAATTCGATCGTTATGATGTATATGTATGCGTATCAGTATTACAATATGCTACATCTGTATAGGTTGTAGCCTTGATTCAGATTATCAGAGAAGCATCTAACAAGTAACATAAGAGTCTCCTTAAGTAAAATATCCAAACAGAATGTACAACCATAATTAATATCGTAATATATGGTGGATCATGCGTCTAGTTACAAATCTGACGGTAAATTACCGAAGTTCGTCACACAGTGTAAATGTGTAAGGATGATACTAATAATCAAAATGAAATGCGATGAACATGTAAAAACAGTTTTAAATAAAGTGAATGGAAGGTCTTGATTTACTGGAAGGGCTTTAGGGAAGCGCGCTGCACCTGCGAAAAAAACAGAATGCCCTGGACACTAATGCTACCAGTTCTAAAGTACTGCTCCATAGTTAGAGTGCTTATTAAATTGACCTGACAGCAAACACTAAACGAATTCACAATGCACTATTAGTATAATAACTTGTGATAGTGTCCATATAAAAATGTTACAGAGATTGGAATATAAGGAAAGATTGTAAATTGTTCTCGTGAATTCCGTTTGGTAAATTAACGAAACTGATATTCGAGGAATACATTGTGATATCTCATGTATCGCATCAGATATTCCTTCGAGACATATACAGGGTGATTTACGAAGATATGAAAATATTTTAATATGTTATTCTACAAGTAAAACTAAAAAAAAGTTCATATAAACATAGGTCCGCAAATATTTAGTTTCGGCTAGTAAAAGATTTTGCCTGAAATTTAGCAACTTTGTTAGTATGAATCCATCGCAAATCTGTACGAGGTTAAAGTAAAGCACGATTTCCGTTTATTTTGTTGTTATTGGTCTGGTGAATCTAATAAAACGTGTCCCAGACGTGTATCTGCGGTAGTTTTCCAAAACATCCAGAGATGCAAAATTAAATACAACCCTATGACACTGAAACGAGCAACATAATCTGTTCATACACGTGCAGCCAAATGCACTGAATACGGTGGAGACTTTTTGAACATTATTGTGAATGTATTGTGAAACTGTATGTACACTGTACAACTTCCATAACAATGAGCTTTGTTTTTTTCCGGTTTAACATGAATTCACGTAAGCTATGATATTAACGAAAGCAGATTATCTGACACTACCACACAGTTTCAGTTAACGTTATTACCATCATTTTTCCAAAATTAAATTCTCTACAACTTCTGTTGAAAATTTTGTGCAATTGTCTGGAATTTAAAAAACAAACTGGGACAAGTAGTGAATAAATTTTAAAAAAAAATTGGAAATTACGTCTTTGCTTCTCTGGATGTACAGGAAACAACTGCAGATACACGTCTCGGACATGTTTTATTAGATTCACCAGATCAATAACAACAAAATAAATCGAAATCGTGCTTCACTTTAACCTCGTACAGTTTTGCGATGGCTTCATATTAGCGAAGTTGCTAAATTTCAGGTAAAATCTTTTATTAGCCGTAACTCCGTAACTGAAAATTTGTGGACCTATGTTTATATGAACTTTTTCCTTCAGCTTTACTTGCAGAATAACATACTAACATATTTGCATATCTTCTTGAATCACCCTGTATTGTCATTTTGCCTTATAACGCTAATGGAATATAAAATAAAATCGTTAATTTGAGAAAGAAATGCCCTCCACCACGGATTGTTCGGTTGCTTGTGGATTACTTAACGAGATATTAAAATGCTTTTTCAGTGAATTCCTACATGTTAACTTCAGTAGGTGTCTGTCTCTATGGTTGCAATAATCGCAGAGGTGGTTCCATCCTAAGTGTCAGCAGACTGCGTAATATCTATTCGAAACTCCTCTTATTATTAGTATGAGAGTCTCTGACATGTTTAAGGCGAAAGGGTATGGGGGAACATGGAGGTACAAATTTAACGTAATAACGAACAAAGAGCTTACATGTGTTAGAGCACATTTTGTAGGGCAAAGAAATGGTGCATATAAAGGTATCCAAGTGGTGCAGCTAGATTATTCGTCAGCAGACAACGTTATTGCACATGATTTACTGTATGGGGTCACATGTACGAGCTAGCTGGCCAGATCGGTTTACTCCTTTGATGTAATGAGTGCAAATATTTATTAGCAAGTTCATTAAATAGATTTTAATTGCCATTTCATACGTTCTTTTTCTGTGTGGATGATCAATTGCAGCGAATAATTCGTTTTCAGTTCAATCAGTCTATCGATTGTTTTAAATTTGTCCTACATTTTTTTCTACTTTGTATTAATCCTCTCTACGGAACTACTACGTGCAACATCGTCTACTATTAGTTTTGCAGCTTTCAGTCTTTGTCTGCTCCTACTGCGTCGTTTAGGAATGCTGAATAATCTCCTTCGACACCTCAAACACGTCCCAAGTATCCCCGGCTTATGATGGTTATTTTATTTATTTTCAGTCAAAGCAGACATCCTTCATAAGTTAACATTACAGTGTGTGTGGTACCTGAGCAGTACATACAATAACAACAGTTCAGCACTGACATCAGCATAGAAATTGGCTTAGCCACGAAAAAGGGCAAAAGCTCAGTTGAAGTCATCGACGTGGTATCCACTATGATCTCGCAAATATCTGTGGTATCGATGTGCATTGCCGATTGTGGTGTGGCACCGCGATCTAAAGAACCTACAGTTATGGCTGCATGATTGTAGTTTCGTCTGATTATAAAAACTGAAATGCCAAACGCACAAACCATAGACATTAATCAGTCACAAGCTGATAAATACTGGGTGATCAAAAAGTCAGTATAAATTTGGAAACTGAATAATCACGGAATAGTGTAGATAGACAGGTACAAATTGACACACATGCTTGGAATGACATGGGGTCTTATTAGAACCAAAAAAATACAAAAGTGCAAAAAATGACTGACAGATGGCGCTTCATCTGATCAGAATAGCAATAATTAGCATAACAAAGGAGGACAAAGCAAAGATGATGTTCTTTACAGGAAATGCTCAATATGTCCACCATCATTCCTCAACAATAGCTGTAGTCGAGAAATAATGTTGCGAACAGCACTGTAAAGCATGTCCGGAGTTATGGTGAGGCATTGGCATCGGATGTTGTCTTTCAGCATCCCTAGAAATGTCGGTCGATCACGATACACTTGCGACTTCAGGTAATCCCAAAGCCAATAATCGCACGGACTGAGGTCTGGGGACCTGGGAGGCCAACATGACGAAAGTGGCGGCTGAGCGCACGATCATCACCAAACGACACGTGCAAGAGATCTTTCACGCGTCTAGCAATATAGGATGGTTCTAATAAAACCCCACGTCATTCCAAGCATGTGTGTCCATTTTTACCCCTCTATCTACATTATTCCGTGGTTAATTAAGTTGTCAAATTTATACTGACTTCTTGATCACCGGGTACCAGTTGGATAACATCAAATTTGAGCATGCAAAAATGTGCTCGGTACCATGTTGTTGTTGTTGTTGTTGTTGCTGTTGTGGTCTTCAGTCCTGAGACTGGTTTGTTGCAGCTCTCCATGCTACTCTATCCTGTGCAAGCTTCTTCATCTCCCAGTACTTACTGCAATCTACGTCCTTCTGAATCTGCTTAGTGTATTCATCTCTTCGTCTCCCTCTATGATTTTTACTCTCCACACTGCCCTCCAATGCTAAATTTGTGATCCCTTGATGCCTCAGAACATGTCCTACCAACCAGTGCCTTCTTCTTGTCAAATTGTTCCACAAACTCCTCCCCAATTCTATTCAATACCTCCTCAATAGTTATGTGATCTACCCATCTAATCTTCAGCATTCTTCTGTAGCACCACATTTCGAAAGCTTCTATTCTCTTCTTGTCCAAACTATTTATCATCCATGTTTCACTTCCATACATGGCTACACTCCATACAAATACTTTCAGAAACGACTTCCTGACACTTAAATCTATACTCGATGTTAACAAATCTCTCTTCTTTCCTTGCCATTGCTAGTCTACATTTTATATCCTCTCTACTTCGACCATCGTCAGTTATTTTGCTCCCCAAATAACAAAACTCCTTTTCTACTTTAAGTGTCTCATTTCCTAATCTAATTCCCTCAGCATCACCCGACTTAATTTGACTACATTCCATTATCCTCGTGTTGCTTTTTTTCATGTTCATCTTATATCCTTCTTTCAAGACACTGTCCATTCCGTTCAACTGCTCTTCCAAGTCCTTTGCTGTCTCTGACAGAATTACAATGTCATCGGCGAACCTTAAAGTTTTTATTTATTCTCCATGGATTTTAATACCTAGTCCGAATTTTTCTTTTGTTTCCTTTACTGCTTGCTCAAAATACAGATTGAACAACATCGGGGAGAGGCTACAACCCTGTCTCAATCCCTTCCCAACCACTGCTTCCCTTTAATGCCCCTCGACTCTTATAACTGGCATCTGGTTTCTGTACAAATTGTAAATAGCCTTTCGCTCCCTGTATTTCACCTCTGCCACCCTCAGAATTTGAAAGAGAGTATTCCAATCAACATTGTCAAAAGCTTTCTCTAAGTCTACAAATGCTAGAAACGTAGGTTTGCCTTTCCTTAATCTTTCTTCTAAGATAAGTCGTAAGGTCAGTATTGCCTCACGTGTTCCAATATTTCTATGGAATCCCAACTGATCTTCCGCATGGTTGGCTTCTACTAGTTTTTCCATTCGTCTGTAAAGAATTCGCATTAGTATTTTGCAGCTGTGGCTTATTAAACTGATTGTTCGGTAATTTTCACATCTGTCAACACCTGCTTTCTTTGGGATTGGAATTATTATATTCTTCTTGAAGTCTGAGGGTATTTCGCCTGTCTCATACATCTTGCTCACGAGATGGTAGAGTTTTGTCAGGACTGGCTTTCCCAAGGCCGTCAGTAGTTCTACTGGAATGTTGTCTACTCCTGGGGCCTGGTTTCGACTCAGTGGTCTGTCAAACTCTTCACGCAGTATTGTATCTCCCACTGCGTCTTCATCTACATTCTCTTCCATTTCCAGAATATTGTCCTCAAGTACGACGCCCTTGTATAGACCCTCTATATACTCGTTCCACCTTTCTGCTTTCCCTTCTTTGCTTAGAACTGGGTTTCCATTTGAGCTCTTGACATTCATACAAGTGGTTCAGTCCGAAAAATTTTGAAAATCAGTATCGGCAACACTGTGAAGGCCCTAAATACCTGGGCAATACCAGACTTCAGATACATATACAGAAGAGAAGCATGCATTGGCAGGCGATAGATTGCTGGTAGTTGAGAAGGACGCAGCTAACAAGACGAAGCGCACAATATAGCAGGCGACACACAGAACGAAGGGATGGACTTGCCCAGCGGCCAGGACGAAAAAACGTCCCTACGCAGACGCACGTTATCTTACGCGACCTCAACTAATGATCGGATTCGTTAACGGAACGTGACACAATGGTCAGTTCACCCAAGAGAGAGTGTGATGTAAAAGTTGTGCTGCAGCTGATTTGTACAGCGATGGTGCTGTCGTGTTTATCACCTGATAACCCGAGGTGTCTCCCGTGGCGCGGCCGCTACCTTGCGCCGGAGGCAGTGGTGACGTCACGAGCTCGGCGCTCCGCCCGGGGTAAGGAATTTCAGCCGGGCTCGGCTCGGCTCGGCTCGGCGCGCGATGTTAATTAAAAGAAGGCCGGCAGCGGGCCCTGCTGCCTCGTTAGGGCGTCTCTGGCGTCGCGACGCCGCGCCGTGCCGCGCCGCCCCGGCGTCCTGCAGCGGCGCAGGACGGCTGGCTGCACCGCCCGCACACGATGTATGATTCCCCGCGCGGTGACACCAATTACCGCGCGCGCCCGGTTAATTATGAGATTTAAGATTGATTTGCCCCGCAGTAATTGGTACACGTGCTAGCGGATATTAATGAGCCAATTAACTATTGTGCGCCGGCTGCGGCAGCCCACAGGGAGCGCCTTCTTCGCAGTCTCCGGCCTGCGAAAAAGCTTCCCACCGTCTGGCCGGGCGACGCCCGAGAACTAATCACCGCGTGCGGGCTTATTCCGAGCTCGAGTGCCGCACTTGTTTGACTTCTGGTTGCGGCTAACGACCACTGTTCGAGGGGCGATAAAATTATGTACGGTAATAATTCTAGCCGTCCGTCCACACCGGTTCAAAAGCACTCTCCAGTATCTTTCGATAAACTTACAGCCACTATTCTTCTACACACGCAAAGAGACACATGTAGAAACACTGTGTCTACATATTTCTTACTTGGTATTATTGCCATAGCAGCAAACTAAAATGAGTCCAATTCCACTTTGCGGGCCAGGTCTTTCTACATCTACAGGACTACTGAGCAAACCACTGTGAAGAGTACATTGATGAGCCAAAACATTATGACCACCTACTCAAAAGCATGTACCGGTTCCTGTATCACCGAAGTTAAGCGCTGTCGGGCGTGGTCGGCACTTGGATGGGTGACCATCCAGGCCGCCAAGCGCTGTTGCCATTTTTCGGGGTGCACTCAGCCCCGTGATGCCACTTGAGGAGCCACTCGATCGAATAGTAGCGGCTTCGGTAAAGAATACTGTGGTGTCACCGCCAGACACCACACTTGCTAGGTGGTAGCCTTTAAATCGGCCGCGGTCCGTTAGTATACGTCGGACCCGCGTGTCGCCACTATCAGTGATTGCAGACCGAGCGCCGCCACACGGCAGGTCTAGTGTAGAGACACTCCCTAGCACTCGCCCCAGTTGTTCAGCCGACTTTGCTAGCGATGGTTCACTGCCTGCATACGCTCTCATTTGCAGAGACGACAGTTTAGCATAGTCTTCAGCTACGTCATTTGCTACGACCTAGCAAGGCGCCACATTCTTCAAGAATGTATTCTGAACTGATAATATTGTGAATCATGTACAGTCAAGCGCGACGTTCATCATTAATGGATTAAAGTTAATTATCAAACTACTTACGTCCGCTTTCTGAATTCTGATTCCCTGTCATGTTCCAGACCTCACGTCAGTATAGTTCTTCCCTCCTCACGCCAGCCTGCGTGAGCTAAAACGCGTGCATTTCGGCCTCCTATAGTAACACTGTGTTGGCTCTTCTGCCAACACAACAAATACCATCTTACGACCGGGAGAGCGGTGTGCTGACCCCACGCCTCCCCTATCCGCATCCCCACGAGGATGACACGGCGGTCGGATGGTCCCGGTAGGTCACTCGTGGCCTAATGATGGAGTGCTTTACGTAAAAGCATGTTGGTCCACTTATGGAACGCAATTAAGCAGTGCTTCTGTGTGCCATGGATTCGAGAAGTACTTGATAAATTTCCGGATGGCACCAGATGACTATCCACAAGTTACACACTTCCCGTAATTTATGGACGGTTTCTCCGTGGGCGTGGAGCTGGCGCCCGATAGCGTCCTAGTTGGGTTCAAATGGCTCTGAGCACTATGGGACTTAACTTCTGTGGTCATCAGTCCCCTAGAACTTAGAACTACCTAAACCTAACTAACCTAAGGACATCACACACATCCATGCCCGAGGCAGGATTCGAACCTGCGACCGTAGCAGTCCCGCGGTTCCGGACTGCGCGCCTAGAACCACTAGTCCACCGCGGCCGGCGTCCTAGTTGGGTTTCATCGGCTTCAGCTAAGCCGAATTCGACGGCTGGTCGCAGGATCGAATCTTGCCTCGGGCATGGATGTGTGTGATGTCCTTAGGTTAGTTAGATTTAAGTAGTTCTAAGTTCTAGGGGACTGATGACCTTAGAAGTTGAGTCCCATAGTGCTCAGAGCCATTTGAACCATTTGAATGTCCGTCTTCGACTGGCGACCGTAATTTAGCTCGGAATAATTTCACTCTTCCTCAGCGTGTTAGAAGTCCAATCATATTACGACAGTGCAGCCAGGAACGCCTCAACAGTCACAGATATTGCGCAAGGTAAACACCCCGTCATTTTCTAGGCACAAATGAAACGAGACAGCACGGTATGAGTTGTCTTTCTGTATATGTTGTATTATAGTCCTTAGTCGGTGTAGCTCCACCTACCGAGAGTTTGTTTCCTTCAATAGCTCACATGTCGCACTTGTAGCTTGAAAGTGGCGCCATGTTCACCTGTGGAAATATTGGCGATTGTCAAATACGCCACCCGGTGGCATTCAAGTCTCTTGAAGATCGTGAAGTGTCCAAGTTTCCGAACGAATATGCAAGAATACTGGGTTTCATACACTCGTGCAGTTTGTTGATTTGACATCAGGTGAGTGTTAGGAATGTTACTTAAACATGGCCATTGTCGTTTCCCATTTACGTTTATGTAGTGTTCGTTGCTTGGTGTACGAACTCAAAATATGGTCATGGGTCATAACTAAGTAATTGTCTTGTTTCATTTTTAATTTAACTTAATTTGTTGTTGCTACTGCTCCGTCCTGAGCAGATTAACTCAAGAAAAAGGAAACGAGTGAAAAAAGACGTGAGGTGAAAGGGGGGGGGGGGGGGGAAGTGAGGAGATATCGATTCATACACAGCTGGTTGAGTGTATGCATATCTTATTCATTGGTCTGGATATAGGACACAATGATGCATAAGATATTAAATTATGAGCTACCTTCATTTGATACACATGGAGGTAATGTCCATCGGAAGCTACTCCTGCCAGTTATTAAATTTATAAAACAAATTTATTTCTCTTCTACGACCCAATTAATCATTTGTATTGAAGTGGTTTCAGCTGTGAACAGCCTTTGCTTATTTCAATTTTCTCTCTAACGCTTCTTTGTCGGACTACAGCACGAAATACAGCATAGACTCCAAGATGAATAATAGTAATAATAATAATTTTCTTTCTTGTAGCTGATTACAGAGTTTGGTAATGTTTCAGACGTACTTACCCGTACAGCATACACATAAATCTCTCTAGCAATGCGAGAATACACTTTAATCTAGGAGCTTACTGGATTAGTTCTCTTTGTGAGATGGCCTTAGTTAGCCTTGTGTGGTAGTTCGTACCTTTTTAAGAGTCATCGCTCGCCAGAAGTACATTTTACAGTTTTTAACTATTAGGGTCTTTACAAGACATTTCCCACCGACCTTTCTGGTTTCCTTCGCAAGTGGTAAAGTATAAAACTCTGCGTTCTTTCCAACTAACCTCAGTACGGTGCGAATGGGTAAAAGGGGATCCCAACTGAGAATATCTGAGTAGAATTTTACAGATTCAGAATTTGGCTCGCAGCAACGAAAAACCGCTAAAAAAACCCTCATAGTAAATAATGGAGGATGGTAAATACTGTGCTTAATTGTAGAACATTGCTGCACCCTTGTTTGCTTCGAGTTCAGTCCTAGAGATACGTCACAGGCGCTTCCCGAAAATCAAATTTGAAGCATTGAATTATATTGCTATAACAGATACATATATTAAATGTTGCGTTTTTACAAAGGAAAGAAATTCCCTTACAAATATTTACATAAAAGAGAACGTCATTCAGTCCATGCATTAGAAGTAATTAGAGTAAATCCGTGTATAACACTTTTGCTTTTCCAAGTTCCCCATTCAAGATTTAAGTCTCATGGGAGTCTCTCAGTCCACGCTTTCATGCGAATATGTCATTAACATCCAGTGTTATAGCAGACAATGTATTTAATAACAGCTGGATATGCACCGTTTATCATCGTTTTATACAGTTATGAACTGAATGTCATGTCCATGTCCTGTTATAAAATAATACATAAACTTGATGAAAATCAAAAATTGATCGCAGTTAGTGTAGAATTAACTGCTAAGTCTGGGCTCCATCGTCGACCCTGTGGCCTGAAGGTCAGTACATTGTCTACAGGTAATGAGTCTAGACGTTACGGAATGTTTGCTACATTTCGTCTAATGGCCGCTAAAATTGCAACACTGTGTTGTCAGAGGTTGCTTCGAGAACTGCGTAATATTTTACACACTAGGAGTTGTAACACGACGATTTTTAATGAGGCTATGAATACCTGCGGTAAAACTCGTAAACATGTAGTCAGGAAAGGAAATAAGGGTTTATAAAGCAGAATAATAACTACTCCTCCAATTAAGCGAAATTTATTCCAGTAACGAAAGTACGGGCAGATATCTCTTTTCACGGGGTAGCACCGACACACCAGTATAATATACTGCAGCAGTTCTTGTTGACATAGTCTTTGCTGATATTTTGTATAAAATTTGATGTGTCCTCTGTGTAATTAACGTAGTAGAAGTGTCGTTCACAGAATGATATATTTTGATTACCAGAACGTATTCATCCAAATGATATGATACGGCCATACAATGAAATGAAATAGCAAAATTTTGCGTGTGACAAGAAAACACTACCTACTTCACCTCATATTAAAGAGAAAATTCAGATATTTGTGATGTTCGACTACTTGATCACATTTCATCATCATATTCACAGCATACCCTGTGTCTTCTCTAGTGTCTTATCAATGAAGAATGTCCCTCATATATCTCCGCGACCTTAGCGCTCTGTATGAACAACACGGCACAAACAATAAACACCCACTCCCCATCAGAGCATGCATTGGGGCTAGGAAATGAAATGAAACATAATTTCTCTATGGCAAGCCGCCAGTCAGCCCAAGCGCGAATCCCTAGGGGAAGTCATGATGGTCAAAACACATTTCAATAGAAACGTCTACATTTTTACATGTATCAGTTTCCAAATTTCGTAGCAAACTTTCGGAGAGTAACGCAGCATCAAAAGTAAGACTCGAAAATGGCAATGGATTTTAGAAATTACAAGGTGAGATAAACGCAGGGTACTTTTCAGCTGATTACATGGATGTCTATCCACGTCGACAGCCTTGCGGTCTGGCCGGTAAACTCAGCCAGCCAGGATAAAACGAGCATCCACAATCTGACGGCACTGCTGCCAACGACAAATACGACACGCTTTTGGAGTCCACGCGCATGACTGTCAGACGACGCGAAGTTACGTAATGCAAGACAGAAAATGAAACAGACGCCAATGGAGAAAAAAAAATCAAAAGGACTGACGACATAAATGTACAAAGAGCATTTCTTCATTTACGAAGTGACTCCAAAAAGTACGGTACACATTATTAAAGAAAGCCAATGATCTTTTATGGAATGCTGCATTACATTTCAAAGTGACACAGATGCGTCACACTATATTTCAGAGTAGTGGCCAAGTCTCTGTAAACAACATCCAGAACGTTCTACGAAACGTTCAGTTACTCGGCGATAGATATTCGCCCCTTGGCGACAGAGCTATTCGAGAACCGCTGTGTGAAGGTCCTCATCGTTGCCCTGCGACTGCTACGAATCACTTCTCGATTACTTTGACATGTCAAATGTTCGTGGTCCATGTCGATGGCCTTTGTCTCCGATTAACATCACGGACGTCCGTGCAACCTAAGTCAAATTATTCGAACAGTTTCATTATACCTGGAACCGACTTTATATTTGGTCCATGTACTACCAGAATTTCTACCCTGGATCTGTGTGTAATTTAGACCTCTTGCCCGCAAGGATCGTGTTGTCCCGTGGACTTCAACTCTGGAGTTCGTTTACAGCTGCTGCAGCGCTTTGGTTCAAATGGCTCTGAGCACTATGGGACTTAACTTCTGAGGTCATCGGTCCCCTAGGACTTAGAACTACTTTACCCCAACTGACTTAAGGACATCACACACACCCATGCCCGAGGCAGGATTCGAACCTGCGACCGTAGCAGTCGCGCGGTTCCAGACTGTAGTGCCTATAGCCCGCATCTCGTGGTCGTGCGGTAGCGTTCTCGCTTCCCACGCCCGGGTTCCCGGGTTCGATTCCCGGCGGGGTCAGGGATTTTTTCTGCCTCGTGATGGCTGGGTGTTGTGTGATGTCCTTAGGTTAGTTAGGTTTAAGTAGTTCTAAGTTCTTGAGGACTGATGACCATAGGTGTTAAGTCCCATAGTGCTCAGAGCCATTTGAACCATTTTTTGTAGTGCCTATAACCGCTCGGCCACCCCGGCCGGCTGCACCGTTTTACTCGGACCCTGTGATCCACCTGTAATCTGTACTACAGCAGAACTGCCTCTGCAGAGAAACCAGGAAAATGCACTGTCTTCTGCACATCCCTCTCTCCCTTTGAGCAATAGTCTAACTAGGAGGGCAGCCATGACTTACTTGCTAGAGTCCCTACGTCATTATTTACATACTGAAGAATCGAACTGTGCACTCAATATTATCAGTATTTTTCTAGGCATGAAACTGAGACACAGGTCCTCAGACTATGGCTATGTGGTATGTAAATACGTACAACATAGCGATAGTCTGAGAACCTGTGGCCGGTCGTTGTGGCCGAGCGGTTCTAGGCGCTTCAGTCCGGAACCACGCTGTTGCTACGGTCGCAGGTTCGAATCCTACCTCGGACATGGCTGTGTGTGATGTCATTAGGTTAGTTAGGTTTAGGTAGTTCTAAGTCTAGGGGACTGCTAACCTCTGATGTTAAGTCCCATAGTGCTTAGAGCCATTTGAACCATTTTTTAGAACCTGTGTCTCAGTTTCATGCCTAGAAAAATACTGATAATATTGAGTGCACAGTTCAATTCTTCAGTATGTAAATAATGGCGTTGTCAATGTTATGAAAGTCTTTGAATATTCTCATTTTGAGAGTACTGAACGGCGATCTGTTTTAATTGTAAAAAAAAAAAAAACATTCAACAACCAAGATCGCATAAAATGTTTCTGTAAGACAACCGATTTCAACAGGCTTTGCTGTAATATTCTTGTCTTAAAATCTTTTTGGTTTAAATATGTTTATTTTACGCTGAACGGCACACACGTGGTGTACTTTATACGCCATTTAAAGTTTAGAAAATGTCCAGCATATGCAAAGAGATGTTCTATTGTGTACCGTGTTAGTACGATTTAACTAGCATCTATAAGCAATATGTATACGGAAATGGCCTTTTGAAAAATGTGCTTTATGTTTGTAAGTATTTTAGCGATTAAAAACTTCCTACAATGTGCTGATTTTCATCCACTTGACATCTTGTGCGCGATGTTCAGCTTAGAATGAACATGTCTTACAACAAATAGGTTTTAAGACCTGAAGATAGCAGCAAAGACTGTTGAAGCCGGCTGTCTTAAATAAAGAAACATGTATTTTACTAGATCTTGCCTCCTGAATGTTTTTATTACAATTATGAGCCTTTAGCTACTGCAGTTCTTAAAAGTTCTTGAATCAATTGTGTGACACATGCACTCCTCTCGGACGAATGTTTTTCAAATGTTACCTTTCTCTAAACTGCAATCTATTGGGCATTGTACCAATACTATATGTTATGTATTCTTAAAAACAGCATTTATTCTATGGAAATTTCTCGTGTGTTTTATCGTAATTGTTACCAAAGTCGTAGACATTTGTGGCATGCTAAGAGTGGTGACGGCAAGCTACACAGGCCGTTTCAGAAAAAGTGTCGCATACTCCTACAGGAAGTATCGGTCAACCCTAGAAGAAAAGTTCCTGTCGGGTGGGGAGATTGTTGTTCAACGTCCCTTCGAGAACGAGTCCGTTAGAGGCGGAACACAAGCTCGGGTTAGGAAAGGATGGAGAGGAAAAGCGGCCATCTCCTTTCGAAGGAGCCATCCCGGCATTTGCTTTAAGAGATTCAAGGATATGACGGAGAACCTAAATCGGGACGGCCGGTCGCAGGTTTCAACCATAGCCAACCCGAACGCGAGTCAAGTGTGCTAACCACTCCGCTACCCCGCTCGGTAGAAGAAAAAAAATGGTTCAAATGGCTCTGAGCACTATGGGACTCAACTGCTGAGGTCATAAGTCCCCTAGAACTTAGAACTACTTAAACCTAACTAACCTAAGGACAACACACACATCCATGCCCGAGGCAGGATTCGAACCTGCGACCGTAGCGGTCGCGCGGTTCCAGACTAAAGCGCCTAGAACCGCTCGGCCACAACGTCCGGCGCTCTCGGTAGAAGATTCCACCTGTAGGTCCGGAAGCGTATACGTGTTGATATATGGGCTGTTTTACTTCTGAGGATCTGCAGTTCAAGGTTTACATTTTATTTAAAGGTGAGGCAACATTCACAGGAGATGGCATAGCAAATTACCACAACATGCATGTCTGGGCAGATAAATATCCTCGAGTAACCATGAAGGTGACGAATCAGCTTCGCGTCTGTAGCGATGTATGGATAGGAGATGTCGGTGACAGACTCATAGGGGCGTAAATTTTACCAAACAAGTTAACACGTGCAGTGTATCACCGATTTCTCTTCGATGAATTACCTATGCTATTGGAGAACTGTACATTCCAGAAATGCGATTATGTGTAAGCACAACTGGGCAGCACCCCATTTTCTACATACCTTACGACGGTACCTCACCGCAACGTCTCATGCACGACCAATTGATCGAGGAGGTCCGGTAGCATGCCCTCCCCGTTCACCGAAACTGAATCCGTTGGATTTCCGGCTATAGGAACATTTAAAGGAGCTAGTGTATGCCCAAGCTATACACAATGTGCAGCCGTTATAGAAGCGTGTGACCGATGCATGTGAGGCAGTCCGAATCGAGCCAGGTGTATTTGAAAGAGTGCGTGATTCACTGCGAAGGGATCAAGGATGTGGCAGGTTTTGTGGTAACCATATGCACTGTCTCTAGTGCCTATTTCTACGTAACATGCAGATGGTAATAATGGAACAAATTGACCCAAATCTCTTGAGGTTTGGGTTTCCAGACATATCATTATCGGAACTTTTCTTCTAGTTTTCATCAATACTAACCCCTGAAGGAATATATGACACTGGTTTGAAATACCCTGTATTTGAGGGAGGGTAGCCTACAATGACAAACTGTGACACCCCCATTTATGATCCACCACCTCGCGGCATCATATCAGGAACAATGCCTGCCAGAGACCACAAGTTCCTTATAGAAAAATACTGAGAAAATGACAATGAGAAATTTACAAAATTTTGACAATAATGCTCGGGTTCACAAAGAATAGGAAAGAAAGACAAAGTAGCACGAAGTAGTTAAGGAAATATTGTTGCCTATGAAAAGAAATACCTTCTAATACACAAAAATGTAAAGCCTGAGGAAAAATAAAGGTTTTCTGAAAGCCTTGTTGGGCGCACAGCTCTGCGTTTGTGCAAAATGCGCACAACGGGGAAGAGAGAAATGAAACAATTAGAAGCCTTTGAAATGTGGTGTTACAGGAGAATATTGAAGATCAGATGATCTGATGAAGAAATGAAGATATAGTGCAGCGATTCAACGAGAAAAAGTGTCCGACAAAGAACGTAACGAGTCGAAGATATCGAATGATTCACATTATGATACGAGTCGTCTCTGTAATCGTGGTTCAAGGGATCGTTGAAGGAAAAGTCGCACTGCGGGTATGAGTGTGCAGGGCACGTTAGTGATGATGTAGGACGCAGCAGTCATGCTAATACATGGGATTCGCCCTCCTGACACCAGAACAGAATGTCCAACCTAAGTGCCAGGGAGTTTTCAAGCCACTCAGACCAAAATGTTACGAGGGTCAGTCAAAAAGTAATGCCTCCTATTTTTTTTTCTACGTTTAATTGTCAGGAAATTTAAATGCAATTACATAGGTTGAAAACCACAACATTGAGGATCATTTTGTCATTTTTCAATGTAATCTCCGCCCATCTCTACAGTTTTGGTCCATCTTTGAACAAGGGCATGTATCCCAGCACGGTAAAAATCACAGCTCTGCTTCCTAAGCCATTGACGCACGGATGTTTTGACGGCCTCCTCATCTTCAAAATGAATCCCACGATGAGCTTCTTTTAGTGGCCCGAACAGATGGAAGTCTGATGGTGCCAGGTCAGGGCTGTATGGGGGATGAGGCAAAACTTCCCATCCAATTTTGACAATCTCGTCAGAGGTGTGACGACTGGTGTGTGGTCTTGCATTGTCATGCAAAAGAAGAACATCTGCCATTGATTTTGTTGGGCAAACTCGCTGAAGACGTGCTTTAAGTTTGTTGAGGGTTGTGACGTATTGAACAGAATTTATTGTGCATCCCTGCTCCAAAAAATCAACCAGAATCACACCCTCTGTATCCCAGAAAACTGTTGCCATAACTTTCCCTGCCGATCGCACAGTTTTGAATTTTTTCTTCCTCGGCGAGCTTGTGTGACGCCACTCCATTGACTGCCTCTTTGATTCGGGTTCAAAAAAATGCACCCATGTTTCGTCCTCGGTCACAATTTTTTTCAGAAACTCATCTCCCTCCAAACGGAAGCGCTGCAAGTGTTGGGAGGCTATTGTTTTCCTTGCCTCTTTATTCTGATCGGTTAACATTCTTGGAACCCACCATGCACAAACTTTTGAGTACCCCAATTGTTTAATAATCGTGACCACACTGCCTTTACTAAGAGAAATAATGCGACACACTTCATCTGCAGTCACCCGACGGTCACCACGAATGATGTCATCAACTTGCTGAATGTTGTGTGGAGTCACTGCACTCACCGGCCTGCCGCTCCGCTTTTCGTCAGTCAACGGTGTTTGCCCTTCAGCTTCCTTACAACGACGAACCCATCGTCTAACAGTGCTGACATCCACTGTCACAACACCATACACCTTCTTCAGTCTTTCATGAATGCGTATGGGCGTTTCACCTTCTGCATTCCAGAATTCAATCACACAACGCTGTCTCAAACGAACATCGATGTCGGCCATCTTACAAACTTCTGCTGTGCTGCCACCTGTTGACACAGAAAGTTACTACTGCAGTGGATTGCAGAAGGTTTGAGGAATGGCGCCAAATTCAAATTTTTCACTTAATTTCTTTAAGTAGAAAAAAAATGGGAGGCATTACTTTTTGACCGACCCTCGTACAAGGAACGGTCAGTGCTGCATCCTCTCCTCTGATAAGGTAAGCTACAGAAACTACTTTTCGACAGAGAAGCAAACAAATCCACAGAGAGCTGCTCTTTGGGCCCTTCCAGACGCAGCTTTTTGATGCAGCAACACGTACGCAGAAACTAGTCGGGTGCTAGTGCGGAAGTCTCCGACATCTTTAACTTATATGACCTGGTTTCCAGTACTTTACGATTAGTGATGTGGAGAATCACATTGGTTGAATTTTGATCTTATCACGGGAGTATTAGTGCAATTACTTCGCCTGCCATAACTACACAATCAACGTCACTACTTATGTTTCCTCTGGTTCCATTAGTTGGGACACCAGGGGCTTTAGGATCTGTTTCCTTTTTTTTTCTCGTGTTAGGTTAGTTGTTTTACCTGCAGAAGACCAGCTGTAGAACGAGTAATCCAGAACTGAGGATTGATATCGTCCGATGTTGCAACAAAGCTATGTGGCATTTAAATGTTCTGAAAGTTCGATATACAGGCTGAATCACCTAAAATATGCACCGCAAATATTGCGGAGTAAAGTGCTACTGATGTGCAATTTTCACATAGTGGATTGGTAGTCAGGGGCTCGTATGGTTAGCTTATAAACAGATTGCAATGATACTTAGAAAGTGTATTTTTTGTGCAAACATACACTTTTTTTACATAGAATAATGGCTATTGACATTAACAAATTAAAAGCAGGGTAAATAAAAAGGACAGCTGTGTTTGTTGCAGTATTCTAGTGTAATAGTTTACGAGATATCTTATTTTGAAAAGTTGCCACACCAACACTTGTTTGTGCCATTCAGCCTGCTTAGTTGGTAGGTACGATATTATTATGCTTTGGTTACCGATTCCTTGTGTGTTCAAATGGTTCTGAGCACTGTTGGACTTCAACATCTGAGGCCATCAGTCCCCTAGAACTTAAAACTACTTAAACCTAACTAACCTAAGGACATCACACACATCCACGCCCGAGGCAGGATTCGAACCTGCGACCGTAGCGATCGCGCGGTTCCAGACTGTAGCGCCTAGAACCGCTCGGCCACCCTGGCCGGCTGCGCAGAAGTATCGCAGCCGCCTAACAGACCATCTTTCACGGGTGATAGAAGACGTTCTTCATCAGAGGAGGAGGAACCTGTGGTACCAACATTACGGCTGTGCAGCCCATAGTGCAGGAAGTACTTCAGCGTGTCTTCACCAACTGTCTCCGAATCGTTGGAATGGACGCAGAGGACCTGTAACTTGGTTGGTCCATTCCCTGGATTTGACGCCACTAGACTTTTTTCTGTGGGGAAAGCTGAAAGAACCAACTATACCAGATGATATGTAACGATATATTACTGCAGCCTGTCAGGACATCTCGTCTGAAATGCTAGCACATGTGCAGCAGCTGTTAAATACCAGACTGGAATCGTCTATTGCCGCTGCTGGTGGTCATTCTGAACACAACCTGTGATGGTCAATTTTCTCGTTACTGGTCAGAACCCATACAACTAGTGAACGCACTTGTGTTGTTCTTTAGTGAGCGTTACTACATGTATTGTACTAGTGTAGGCGTAGGAACTTTACAAAAAACGATATCCCGCAAAGGACTCTCAGTACAACCCTGCAACAAACACCACTGACATAATTTGCCATACTTTTAGTTTGCTAATGTCAATAGGCATTGTTCCGTTTAAAAATGTATGTTTGCACAATAAATACGCTTTCTTAGTGTTATTACAATCTGCTTTAAATACACGCTATAAATTCGAAGCTTTAGTTATTTTTGAGAGTGGACGGGGTGAGCTGATGTTGGTCAAGAATGTCTTTAAGGGGACAAAGATACCATTATCAAAACTTGAACTAGGTCGTCTGATAAGGCTACGAGAAGCTGGATGTTCCTTCTGCGATACTGCAGAAAGACTTGGCAGGAACGTAGCGAGTGTATAATGTTTGCTGGCAGCGGTGGTCACGAGAACATACGGTCGCAAGAAGATAGGGCTCCAGACAACGTGGCACTACCGAGACGGAAGACCACCGTGTTCGGGGTATGCCTCCGGCCCACCATACTGTATATGCAGCAGCAGTTTGAGTAGTAGCTGGTAACACGATGATACAACACTTACTGCAAAGAAAGCTCCGAGCCAGACATCCTATAGCGTGCATTCGACTGATCCTAAACCACAGCCGTTAGCGACTTCGCTGGTGCTAAGCGATAGCTCAGTGGAGGGCAGGGTGGAGATCTGTTGTGTCTTCGGATGCAAGGGTTCTGTCTCGGTGCCAGTGATGACCAAATTAGGTTAGGAGGAGGCCAGTTGAGGGCCTGCAACCAACTTGTCTGCGTCCTAGACACACTTGTCCTATACCTGGATTTATGATGTGGGGTGCGATTTCATATGACAACAGGAACGCTCTCGTGGATATTCAACGCGCCCTGACTGCAAAACTGTACGTCAGCTTTGTGATTTGAACTGTTGTTCTGCAATTCATGAACAGCATTCCAGGGAGTGTTTCCCAACAGGATAACGCTCGCCCACATCCGCTATTGTAAACCCAACATGTTCTACGGAGTGTCGGCATGTTGCGTGGGCCTGCTCAATCACCATATCTTGTCCAGTCGATCACATAAGGGACATCATCGGACCTTCATCCACAAACGGCGTTAACCGTTCCTGTACTGACCGACGAATGCTACACGCACGTAAGTCCATCGCACGAACTGACACCAGACACCTGTACAACACAATGCATGCACGTCTGTATGCTTGCATGTAACATTCTGGCTGCTGCACCGGTTATTAAAGTACCAACATTTCGCACTAGCAGTGGCATCTCTCGCGCTTAGATTAACTGTGATCTTGCAATGTCAATCATTTAAATGTGTTACCCAGAAAACCGGCCGCTGTGGTCGAGCGGTTCTAGGTGCTTCAGTCCGGAACCCCGCTACTGCTACGGTCGTAGATTCGAATCCTGCCTCGGGCGTGGGTGTGTGTGATGTCCTTACGTTAGGTTTACGTAGTTCTAGGTCTAGGCACTGATGACCTCAGATGTTAAGTCCCACAGTGCTTAGAGCCATTTGAACCAGTTTTGTTACCCAGAAAAATGCATTCTGGAAATTTCATCACTCTCCATTAATTATCTCTTGGTGTGGTGATTTTATTTCCGGCAGCGTATTTCAGAGGAACTTAAAACTCTTGAAGCTTGCCAGTTTTAGTCCGGATTAAAACTGTGTTTTGCGATAACCAAACATAAAATAGTTTTACAATATTAAAGCAAAATTATCGACGAATGTGTGATTATTATATATTATACCTAAACAACTGTGGAAACTATTCCAAATTGGATTGTTTTTCAAACTAAATTCTGCTTGGTTCATCACTTCCAGTCGTACCAACACAATTCAATAAAACTTGGAATACTGTCTTTTTGTCAATAATGTAAGTGGATTTGATTTACTCGCACATTAGTAAGCCCCTGAAATCATTAACTCTTGGAGCACGGGAGCTTTTAGTATGTGTAATTAGTTTAGCTTGGATATACCGGGTGATCAAAAAGTCAGTATAAATTTGAAAACTGAATAAATCACGGAATAATGTAGATAGAGAGGAACAAATTGACACACATGCTTGGAATGACATGGGTTTTTATTAGAACAAAAAAAAAATACGTTCAAAAAATATCCGACGGATGGCGCTTCATCTGATCAGAATAGCAATAATAAGCATAACAAAGTAAGACAATGCAAAGATGATGTTCTTTACAGTAAATGCTCAATATGTCCACCATCATTCCTCAACAATAGATGTAGTCGAGGAATAATGTTGTGAACAGCACTGTAAAGCATGTCCATAGTTATGGTGAGGCATTGGCGTCGGATGTTGGCTTTCAGCATCCCTAGAGATGTCGGTCGATCACGATACACTTGCGACTTCAGGTAACCCAAAAGCCAATAATCGCACGGACTGAGGTCCCCACCTGGAAGGCCAAGCATGTCGAAAGTGGCGGCTGAGCACACGATCATCACCAAACGACGTGCGCAAGAGATCTTTCAGGCGTCTAGCAATACTTTGGTTTCTTTTTTTGGTTATAGTAAAACCCCATGTCATTCCAAGCATGTGTGTCAATGTTTACCTCTCTATTACATTATTCCGTAATTTATTAAGTTTTCAAATTTATACTGACTTTTTGATCACCCGGTACTTGTAGTTGACAAAAAATGACAGTTGAACGACTCAAAAAATTGAAATTGCTTTCCAAACTATAGGAGGAGGGACACGCCCCACTTGTCTCCCAACGCATTCCGTCGGTGACGCTCAGTGTAATTAACCTCCTTTCCATCAACGATATTTTTCGCAAACTCTACATCTGTCTGTATTGTCTCCCGTGCTTTTCAGACTTCTTTCTCATACTGATATATCATCGTCGTCGTCATCACCACCATCAAAGAAGCACCCTGTGTAATCATTAAAACATGAGTTGCAAGGAAAGGCACTGCGAGTGGCGCGAGAAAAGGGCAGAAAATTAGATGCGTGAGCAAAGACCCAATAAGAACGTCGACAAAGCGGAGAATGATACATGACTTTTCAGTGGTCAATTCGAGGAGGGGAAAAAATGGCCATTTTCACGATACAGCAAGCGGTACTCCAGCGTTGAATTGTAAGAAATCTCATTAGGAAATTGTGGCGAATACAGAGCACTGAAGCCACAGAAGGACAACCGGACCAGTAATTAAGCCAAGGAAAGACGTTCGGGCGCGCGTCGAAGCAGCGATTTTTTGTTTTTCCTTTTTCAGCACGCCAGCGTCCTTGGCGTAACGAGGCGGCGACGGCGTCTACGTCGGCGTCAGCAGCCGCAGCAAAACAGAGCCACTGTGCCCCCCCCCCCCCTCTCCCCTCCCCTCCCTCTCCCACTTTCCCGCGTCTGCCACTTTTTGCAGCTGCCGCCGTACGAATATGGACCTCGCAGACGTCCGAGCCGGCGGCCACAATGGTCTCTTAACTCGCGGGACCCCGCGCCTGCGCTGCGCCTTCGCCTTTCGTCTCAATTTATCCGAGGAACCGGTCGCGGCACAAAAGCGCTCATGCGGACACGGACACGGCGATTGTTCTTCGGGCCATTAGCGACGCCGCGCAACACGGCGCTTTACACGTCGGCTCTGCACGCGCACTGAAAGAAATTAACCGCTGCTCCTTGCTCGCTTCTGTCGCGCGCTGTGTTTGTCGCCAACTCTGCATACTTCTGCACTTTAAGAGCTTGCTGGCCCGGAACTCGGTACTCTTTCAATGTGGAGAACATGAGGTAATAAAGGAGATACTTCCATTAAAATTCTTCTCGATACCCGTACGTAAATGATGCGTCATCATTTTTGTCCCGATGCAAATACCTCATTGATGTTAATGACTTCCAGTTGTATCTAAGAGTAAAATTGATAAACGTCAAGACAGTTATCGAGAATATCAGTATCGACCTGTGTGCACTATCGAAACGGGCAGGATATACACTGCGGTGACAAAAGTCCACCTCCTAATATCGTGTCGGACGTGCTTTTGCGATGCACAGTGCAGACAGCTTGACATGACGTGTACTCAACAAGTCGTTGGAAGTCGAAGGCAGAAATATTGAGACATGCTGCCTCTATAGCCGTCCACAATTGCGAAAATGTTGCCGATAAACGATTTTGTGCACGAACTGACCTCTCGATTATGTCCCATAAACGTTCTATGTCATTCATATCGGGCGTTATGGGTGGTCAAATCATCCGCTCGAACCGTCCAGAATGTTCTTCAAACGAATCGCAAACAATTATGGCCCATGACACGGCGCATTGTCATCCTTAAAAATGCCAATATTGTTTGGCTGCAGTTGATCACCGAGTAGCCGAACATAACCATTTGCGGTCAGTAATCGTTGCAGTTGCACCAGAGGACACAAACCATTCCCTACAAACACAGCCCACACCATTATGCAGCCACCACCAGCTTACACAGTGCCTTGTTGACAACTTGGGTCTCACCGAGCGAGGTGGCGCAGTGGTAGCACACTGGACTCGCGTTCGGGAGGACGACGGTTCAATCCCGCGTCCGGCCATCCTGATTTAGGTTTTCCGTGATTTCCCTAAATCGCTCCAGGCAAATGCTGGGATGGTTCCTTTGAAAGGGCACGGCCGACTTCCTTTCCCATCCTTCCCTAATCCGATGAGACCGATGACCTCGCTGTTTGGTCTCTTCCCACAAACAAACAACAACAACAACTTGGGTCTATGACTTGGTGTGGTCTGCGCCACATTCGAACCATACCGTCAGCTATTACCTACTGAAGTCGGGACTCGTCTGACCAGGCAATGGTTTTACAGTCGTCTAGGGTCCAACCGATATCATCACCAGCCCAGGAGAAACGCTGCAGGTGATAATGTGCTGTTAGCTAAGGCACTCGCGTCGGTCGTCTGCTGACAGCCCATTAACGCCCAATTTCGCCTCACTGTCGTAACGGATACGTTAGTCGTACATCCCATATTGATTTCTGAGGTTATTTCAAACAGTGTTGCTGGTCTGTAAGCACAGACAACTCTACGGAAACACCGCTGCTCCTGGTCTATCGTGAAGGCCTTCGGCCACTGGGTGGTTCGTTCAAATATGGTATTCTCGGCACACTCCTGAAATTGTGGGTCTCGGAATACTGGATTCCGTGACGATTGTCGAAATTCAGTGTCCCATGCATCTAGCTCCAACTATCGATTCCTGAACTCATTTTGAGGTAAAACAAATACCTAAAGGCAACGTTCATCTGAAAGATGACAAATGCCCCCCCTTCCCTCCCCAAATGACGAAAGTGTTCTAGACCCGAAGGTACGACACCAAGTCTTTTGGCGCCGAGAAATTTTTAGATCCAGCTCAGTCGGTTCCAGCAGTACACGAGCTAGAATCGATGATGCTAACCAGGTCACCACCCAACCCATGGAAGAGTGTGTAACCAAAACGACTGAGTGCCGGGTGGCCTATACACTCGAGAAGTCTGTAAGGACAATCGACATAGCCATACGCCCTTCAGGTTACTATCTGAAAACGCTACTGTCCCCATTATTTTTACTATCTTGCGTAACACTTTCTTTTTACGGGACAAAATTTGTTGTAAAAAGCATTTGCAATAAATAATAGTACTAATAATGTTAACAATACAATCTCTAGCGATGTCCGCGCGACTGCTACGGTCGCAGGTTCGAATCCTGCCTCGGGCATGGATGTGTGTGATGTCCTTAGGTTAGTTAGGTTTAAGTAGTTCTTAGTTCTAGGGGACTGATGACCATAGATGTTAAGTCCCATAGTGCTCAGAGCCATTTGAACCATTTTTCTAGCGATGTCCAACTTACAAAGTCGACACAAGAACGCATACAGCCCGGATGAAGTGGCGAACAACAGGCGTCAGTTGCGATCGGCAGATTAAGGATAATCTGAAGCCAAAGATCTACCATACTGTCATCCTTCCTCTTGCTCTCTATGAGAGCGAGTGTTGTACAACTACAAAACAGGACGAACGGTGATTGTGGATCATGGAGACTAAGATGCGTAGATCGACAGGTGGCATCACTCGATTGGAGCACGTTTCGAACGACACTAACAGGAAAGGTTTCGGGATTGAAGGCTGTAAATCTTCATCCAGACATTGCCCACATTCGAATGAAATGGAGACAGCGAATCCACACAGCGGACCCTGCCACCAGGCGGGACAAACGCTAAAGAAAAAGAAGAACAGTAGTAATAACAACTAATAGTCTACAAAACCCAGAAAGCAGGAGATTCTTGAGCCAAGGCTCATGCTGTATTCCATGACTTCCGGAAGGCATTCCATGCAGTTCCACAGTGCTGCCTAATGAATAATAAACGTCGAAACTTCAGTTACGCTTTTCGTGGATGATGCTGCTGTACACAGAGAAATCGCCTCTAGGAAATTGTACAAAAAAATGAAAAAGGTGTCACTCAAACACCCGCCGTTACACATAGTCATTTGAAGGAGGCAGGATATCACGTGGTCTCTCAGTCCTATTTTGTATGGCTTTGAGACTTTCTGATTTAAGAGAAGTTCTCGCTTCATGTTGTTGTTGTTACAGATTTACGTAACAAGTTAGCCTTTCCTTGGCGACAGATTCATATGTGGACGATTGCTTCATGGAAGGCCGTCTGTCCGCAGCTCGTGGTCGTGCGGTAGCGTTCTCGCTTCTCACCCCCGGGTTCCCGGGTTCGATTCCCGGCGGGGTCGGGGATTTTCTCTGCCTCGTGATGACTGGGTGTTGTGTGATGTCCTTAGGTTAGTTAGGTTTAAGTAGTTCTAAGTTCTAGGGGACTGATGACCATAGATGTTAAGTCCCATAGTGCTCAGAGCCATTTGAACCATTTTTTTTAAGGCTGTCTCCAACTAACAACAACTGTCGTGGTATGGTGTCAGGGAGGGCGCAATGGTCATCCAGTGGCCAGTATAACCGTCCTGCATTTGAACTCTATTCTCCCGTTTTTAATGTTATTAATTTTAATAAATGTTAAATTTAAATATAATACAAAATAGGACATTATAACAATGCTATTAACAACTAATCACAAAGATAATAATTATCCAGTAATATTATAAACCATTATTATTAAAGAACTTTATTTTTGATCTGGCTCCATCCACATATGCGTTCAACACATTTATTGAAGGCACCATTTTCTCCACGTATGTGTGTCCAACTCTTCCTCCCTCTGCCTGGCTCTCATATGCCCACCTCTACCTGTCTACCTCCTCGTCCCACCTCTCTGTGTCCATTTCCTCTCTCCAACTGCTCTCCCTGAACATAATTTTCTCCCCACCTCTCTGACCATATCCTTCTCCCCATCTCTCTTTCCAGCTTCATTTTACACCTGCTCACTACCCGTCTACACTTTCTACCTGCCTCATACATCTTCCCTTCCTCTCTTCTCTCTGTCCATTACCTCCTCCCCTTGTTCTGTCCAGCCCTTCTTCTTCCTAAGTCATCCTGTCCCCTGCCATAACAATTGCCACATGCAGCCCCTGTAATACAGTTCAATAAGCAGGCTGATATTACTTCAGCCGATACTACTCCAACCCAACACACCAGTCATGGAGAGCACTGTACATGTCAAGGCTCAGAAAACCTTTTCTTGCCTCTGACACACAGGCTGCCCTGCAAAACAGGTTGATCTGGCAGGCCACTATAGATCCCACACTGTATGTCTGTCGTGCAAGGTCACCTACATGCCAGGGGCTGGAAAAAATAACATTTTCGCCCATATCTCTGCCCCTATTGGAGCTAGGAGGCTATAAAGCCCGCAATGCTGATAGTCATGAGGCCTGATGTTTCTGTGCCAGAGTTGACTGAAATTGATCCAGGAGTTTTGGAGAAGATTCTGGATATAGACACACACACACTGATTATGGAACAGACACCATTCTGATCCAGCAGGCATGTCTGGGTAAACAGTACCACATACATATAAATAAGGCAAGGACAGTAAATATTTTCTTCAGTGCAGACACATACCATGCTCGGACTCTGATGGGAATGGGCAAATTGCGGCGAGTTGTCAGGATAAGGGGCTAAGGGCGCTACATTAGGAGTATATGGATAAGTTGACAACATGGTTCTGACAGCGGGCATGCTAGAGTAGTCCATGCAGTTCTGATGACCACTGCGTTCAGATGGTTTAGTGGTCAGAGCATCTGCCTCATAAGTAGAAGTCTTAGGTTTCAATCCCAGTTTAGCACGAATATTTAACTTTCCCCATTCATTGAAATCAGTCCCCACTTGCAAGCAACGTCTGTAATTCCTTTGTGTCTTAAGCTGGTCATTGTCCCTGCCCTCTTGGTAAACCAAATCCCACTGCCTACTACCTCCTATTCACCATGGTCCAAATTACTTCATATCTTGGTCGTGATGGGTAACCCAAGAAAGCTGAGCCAATTTTGTATTCATTACTTGCCGGACTGGGCTAGTTCTGCCCCTATCAACTTACATGTCGATGTAACGGTGAGCTCTACGTTGCTTTCTCCCTTTATTTCTTGAGCACATGGCGGACAGGATCCGTGCAGTACAGACCCGCGATTTCTGGCGGTCGCCTCCCGCCTCCACAACCCCGCCCCCACCGCCCCCCTCCCCCCCAAACCTGGCTACACGGCACCGCACGTCAAGCGGAGCGCGCACTTTTAATCAGCAGCGCTCGCCACGAGGAAGGTTCCGCGGCCGCGGTACACGGAAGAGCTTTCAGATGACACAATAGCACTTGGCCGGCACGCGCCGCCCGCCCATAAATAAAACATACTCGCCGAGCATTAGCGCGGACCCGCCGTCGGCCAATTACAAGCCAAACGCATTTATGGCCATTACTATTTAAGTTAACGAGGTTGAGGGCCTGACGCGAAGACCTCGTCGCAGCGAGCCGCCGCCGGCTCAGAGAGCTTACGTCGCCGAGGTCCGCAGTCTCCGGCGTACTGCCGCACCACAATTACTCTTCTCGTCATGAAATTTCTACGACATTACTCCGTCTCCGCCGAGCTCCTCCCATTTTCATACATTAATTACGTGGATACACCTACAGACTTTCCAAGTGTTTCCTAGAACTGGTGGAATATCTTTGAAACCAAATTCTCAATCCTAGAAACACTTCAGAACTCATTACTTAATCACCACTCACGAAAGAGGATACTAACTCAACTTTAAGAGATACAACAAAAAGTCTACATCACTAAAGAGAAAACTACACAGTTATTAGATGCTCTTTCTCTAATTAAATCGTGATAACTGGTGACAGATTCTACATAATAAATAGCCAGGGGCGAGAATGACTCGCGCACGGAAGGTCCCGTAAAAACTTTATTATATTTATAGGCATTTCATCCATTCCCGGAATCAAGAATGTCAACGATTTTTTCCTGGCAAGATGTCGGCCTCAATGATTCGAAGACTTTGGAGAATGTTTCAACTTCAAGTCTGATATCGAATAACAAATGAAAAACCTTTTTTGTTGTGTGGTATAATTACAAATTAATAATTTCCTGACTTCTTCCCGTTACTCATACTGTGAAACCTTTCTTCTTACCGAACTTCATTATTCTACGTCACGGACATGTATCCTACAGCTATTAATGAGTGAGTTTGCGAGGATTAAAATATGTGACATATTTGGCCGCATTTCTTGACTAGACTGATTTAAACGCGTAACATTTTTACGCCCAAGATGACTATAGAGCTCAGTATATTGATGTGCTCAGTAATTGATGTGTCAAACAGTTTCTGAGAAAAAGTGATCTTAACAGACGCACGGGCAGAGAGACAGTCTGATAATAAATTGACAAAATTTTTTCGTGTGATATAATCACAAATTATAATTTTCGGACATTTTCCTTTGGCTTCACTGTGAAACCTTCGTTCTTGGCAAATTTTATGAGTCTAGGTGAACTGGAGGTACCCTGTAGGTTTTAATGAGTGAAGTTACAATAAAATGAATACCCTTAGCTGCATACAGGCGTTGATATAAGTCAACGGGGACAGTTGAAAATATGTGCCCCGGTCGGGACTCGAACCCGGTATCTCCTGCTTACATGGCAGACGCTCTGTCCATCTGAGGCACAGAGGACACACGGGATAGTGCGACTGCAGGGACTTCTCTCTGGCACGCCTGCCGTTAGACCCACATTCCAACTTATTGTTCCCCACTATATTCATAGTGCCCCTTCCCATTATAGTCATTACTCGCGGCTTTTTGGAGATTCCCGTAAGAGTTCGGGGACTGTTCGTGCACCCGCACAGAAGAATGTGATGAAATGGCAGGTGAGTATATATATATATATATATATATATATATATACACGAAGATGCTATCTGTTCTTTCGGACATGTCCGAAAGAACAGATACCATCTTTATATATTTAATGAGTGAGTTTGGGAGTATCAGAACATGGGACCTAAATGGCCGTATCTTTTGATTGCACTGACTTATGTGCTGCACCTTTTTTTACATCACCAAGAGAATGTAGACCTTAATACATGATATAAATTTTTAACTTCAGACGTCTAACCGTTCGTGAGAAAAAGTCTTTTAAGCAGTCCGACAGATGGACAGACAGACAGACTACAAGCGATACTATGAGGGCTCTGTATTTGCCTATTGCGATACGAAACCCTGAAAATCATTCAAAAGCAAGGAAGGAAAGGTCACACAAAAATCTTGGGGCCAGATATATAAAAATGGAATTTAAATGAGAAAAACCACGCGACAGCAATAAACTTAAAACGAAAAAGAAAGTCAGATATACCGTCTCGAAAAAGCGATTACAATTTTACAGTCAACTATACAGGCTGTCACTCGTAAGAGTCGTGAGGCACATTTCCTTTGTGTGTGTGTGTGTGTGTGTGTGTGTGTGTGTGTGTGTGTGTGTGTGTGTGGAGTGAGCCGGCCCAGAGAAACACTTGTTTCATGTGATGCCCTCTGGCGACGGCATTCGTCGGTTTGTTTCCCATTACAACCACAATCTTCAAAGCGCAGTTTTACGTTCCCATTCAATAGAGGGATAGTGGCATGTATTAACAGGGACAGTAAAACACGAAGAATAACCGTATACCAGCAGCGACTGAGCAGCACTGCTGCGCAGCGATAGCAGTAAACACAGAGCAGGTGGCACGCAAATCGCTGCTGTAGTACTGGTTATTCTTCCTGTTTCTCTGTCCCTATTAATACGTATCGATGAAACGAGTATCACGCTAGACTAATTTTCATCTCTCCATCGAATGGACACGTAAAACTCCATTTTAAAAATAATTTTGTTTCTAACAGGAACCAAACCGACGCTTTCCGTTGTCACTGGGCGTTGCATGAAAGACGTGATGAGCAGTATTTGTTTCGGCTGACTCCAGGTACACATTGCAAAAGATAAATTGCAAGTATCGGCCGAAACAATAGAGAAATTGGGCCTGTCGATGGACACACACTCAGTATATAATCGACGACAATAGGCTCAGACAAAAACTTAGCCTTACAGATGAAAAACCGCAACAACTGGGTAACAGAAGTTGATGAAGACCTAGAAGAAATTGGCATTCGTGAAGAAATCACCCGAGAGAGAGAGAGAAATTTAGGACTGTAACTAACAAATACAAAATTGCTGAGAAGGCTATCAGAGAAATATTCTAGATGTAAAAATGAACGTAAAAAGGAAGATTGAACGAATTATGTAGTTCTCGGAGGAAAAAGGGAACAAAAAGTGCCAAATAAGTTCAAACGCACTCCGTAGTTCGTCACGACGAGTAAAAGTAATCTGAACAAACGTGACAAATAAATTAAATTCTTAGATTCTGGACAAATCATCCAAACTTTCTGAAAAATAGTTTCCACAGGCTACACAAGCAAGTGAACGATAAAAAAATTGGACATGTGACGGTACTAGGGATTGAACCCGAGACCGAGACTGAGCAGTCTCGTGTGCTGTTATCTACACTGTGAGAACAATTGACACTAATTGTATCTGGCGGGGCGCTTGAAATACCGCGCGCAACAGCCTGTTCGATGACTGGCGTTAATACTATTACCATTATTAATATAACAAAGTACGACTTTATTTTTATCGTCTGAAGACGACCGCTGTTATTAATTTTCTTAAAAAGGTTTCATTTCGTTTCATTTTGGACAAAACAGTAATTGACTTTACAGGTAAACAGTTTCAACCATCTTAGATAGCCATTTTCAGATGTGGACTTACAACTTACATATGCTATTTAATATGAAACGTCACATATAAGATACATTTTTATAATACTAAATGTATTTCACATGAGACATCTCAAATTATATATAAAAGTTATGAGTTTAATTTTTTGATCTGAAGATAGCAGTTTGAAACGATCGAAATCGGTGATCTGTTAAGATTACTGTGTGTGTCGGAAAATATAACAAAAACATTTTCCGTATTTATAATATTATGGTTATTTTTTTTTCTTTTTGTGGTCTTCTGTCTGAAGACTGTCTTCACGGAGCTCTATCCACTGCTCTGTCCTGTGCAATCCTCTTCATCTATCAATCACTAGTGCAATCTGCATTCTTTTGATCTTGCTTACTGTAGTCAAGCCATTTTTGCCCCCACACATCCCTCTATCAACAAATTGACTATTTCTTGATGCATCAAGATCAGTCCTATCAACCGACCCCTTCTTTCAGTAAAGTTGTACCACAAATTTCCTTTTTCCTTATTTCTATCCAGTACCTTATCATTAGTTATCCCATCTAGGCATGTAATTTCCACCATTCTTCTATAGCACCACATTTCAGAAGTTTCTGTTCTCTTCTTGTCTCAGCTGTTTATTATTTACGTTTTACTAATGTACAAGATTATATTCCAGATAAATATCTTCAGAAAAGACATCGAGACACCTACATTTGCATCAGAAGTTAACAAAATCCTCTTTTCATAAAGCGCTTTTCCTACTATTATCACTCTCCATTTTAAATCTTCCCTACTTCGGCCACCATCATTTATTTTGCAGCCCAAATAACAAAACTCATCTATTGCTTTTAGTGGCTCATTCCATAATCTAATTCCCTCAGCATTGCTGATTTAATTCATCTACATTCCACTATTTTGTTTTATTTCTGTTGACAAATATATAACGACCTCTTTTCAAGACACTACTCATTTCTTTCAGCTGCTCTTCCAAGTCCTTTGCTCCCTCTGAAAGAATTACAATGTCATTGCCAAACCTCAAAATTTCTTCTCTCTGAACTTCAGTTCCCTCTCCAAATTTCTCCGTAATTTCCCTTCACTGCTTGCTCATTGTACAGACTGAATAACGTCAGGGATAGACTTCAAACCTGTCACACTCCCTTCGACTTTTATAACTGCAGTCCGGTCTCTGATTTACATAAACATGTCGCTCCCAGTCTCTTGGAGGGTGACGCAAAGAAAGTGTCTATAACAACACTTTGGCCCGATGCGTATCACCTAAAGACAGTAATATGATCGCATTAATCGAATGGATAAAAATATTAGACGCGTTATTTAACTAAGTACTGCTTTCAAATAAAAATAAAACAAGTAAAATTCTCTTACTTTTCATAAGAGCCTGTAGTTTGATTTTCTACATATTTTCCACCAATATTACATATGGATATACAACACATACCACCTACATAGCCGGCCGCTTTGGCCGTGCGGTTAAAGACGCTTCAGTCTGGAACCGCGTGACCGCTACGGTCGCAGGTTCGAATCCTGCCTCGGGCATGGATGTGTGTGATGTCCTTAGGTTAGTTAGGCTTAATTAGTTCTAAGTTCTAGGCGACTGATGACCTCCGAAGTTGAGTCGCATAGTGCTCAGAGCCACCCACATAGAAATCTGTCTCTGAGCATAGCTTTCGACGATTTAAACGTTATGTAAAAAGTGCATAAAGCATACGCCTCTTGACATTTGAGGGAACTCGTCACATAACGTCGAAATCGTAAGGCATATGTTCCGTTTCACTTTTTTATCAACTTCCTGCACCAAATCGTCAGTAATGACTGAAGGTCGCCCACATCGTTCCTGAACATGTATATTCTTACAGCTATCTTTAAAAGCTCTCAGCCGTTTCAGTACCATTCCATCGCTCATAGATGTCGAGAATTGTGCTTGAAGCAGTTGTTACAGATCGTTTACATTATCGACATTTCCATTCAGGTGGCAGATTTCTACGAGGATGGTATTCAAAGTTGGTTGTGTGATTCAATAAATGCCTTAATATTGATGGGAATTCTGTACAGAAGTAGATTAAAGTGAAGGCATTCATGTGAAAAAGAAAGCTGCTAAAAAGCCTTCTTGTTTTATTTTTATTTCAAAATGGTACGTACTTAAAGAAATCCTCATAGGACTTAACGTTCTCAGGGGAGCAGAAGACTGATAAGAATACCAGACAGAAACTAGAAATTAGGTAGTGGTGGACGGTTCCAGCAGAGCGATACGCAGGATGTCGCCAGTCCAGTAGCACTTGCGAGTCGCGCGGCGCTGCAGTGGACGCAGCTCCCCTCCTAGAGCAGGGGAGAGATATTGCCGCACTCGCCGCGCTGACGTCATTCTTTTTAATTACACGACGTGACTCACTGATGTACCGCGCACTCTGTTCCGAACCACACTGCAGGTTTAATTAATGCACCTCGTTCTCGATGCACGCCATTCAGTCGTTAGCAAAAAATCATTCCAGTGAATATTTACGACGTCTTCGGTAGGAAGATGCCATTCATTGACGAGAGACAGAAAAGAGTAAACAAAATAAAAATTGAAAATGAGCAGTGCAACGTATTTTGATTTTTATGCGCTACACAGAATCTTGTGAATCAGATGATACAATATTTATTTTCAACACTAAAAGAGTTTCTTGTAAATGTACAGTTCAGCAAACAATGACAAGTACAGAATATGAAGGTAAATTTTTAGATGCGGCATTTGAGGCTAGTGCCTTAGAAGTCCGAACAGGGTTGTTCGATAATGTTATATCTCGTACGGACCTTGACGGTGAGTCGGAATACTGACAGCAGGGCTACTGCAATTGCTGAAGGGCCTGGCCATCCATCCCCCCCCCCCCCCCCCGCCGAACTGATACTAAATACGTAATGGTACAGACGCTTATTTAAACTGACAAGAACACCACACAATCCAAACCAAAAGCCCACAATAACCACCGAACATCGGAAATGCATTCCTTTACTACACTCCTGTCACAAAGCCTCGATTCTACCAAACCCACCTTATGCCAATGTTCCCTGGATTTTCGATCCACAGCATATCACCACTCCCTCTGAATCCTTACGCAACCTTAGCTTCCTTCACAAGAATACTGTATGAAGTTAATTTCTCCCATCTCATCCCCCACACTGAACATCTTCGGATTTCCTAGACCTCACACAAAATAATACAAAGCACCCATCGTTCCATCCATAATTTTAATCCCTGTACTGTGCCGCGCTTGTACCAACACATAACGCCCCCTCGGCGCCCCTAAACCGAACCCCTACGCACTCTCCACATCGTGTCTCAAAAGAGTGTTAATCGCTTCACGCTATCTTATCATGAAACTCCTATAGAGAGCTACTCGTCCTTCTAGCTTTAAATGAGTACTCCTTTCTCCCCGGTTTGGACCCCCCCCCCTTTCTAAAAAGTTACTTCGGAGTCCTCCTCCCGATCTTTGCCATCCGAAATTCTTCCCAAAACACATTCCATCATAAATAGTTCTCACCTGCTGCTCATTTTCTACAACTCACTGCATTCAAACTGTTGTGCTCAGTTTCTTGTAAAAACTCAATTGCCAGTTTTCTGTATTTTGGAAGACAACAGTTCAGTGTCCAACAACCCAATTAAAACGCGCGGGCCGGCTGGTGTGGCCGAGTGGTTCTAGGCGCTTCAGTCTGGAACCGCGTGACCGCTACGGTCGCAGGTTCCAATCCTGCCTCGGGCATGGATGTGTGTGATGTCCTCAGGTTAGTTAGGTTTAAGTAGTTCCAAGTTCTAGGGGACTGAGGACCTCAGATGTTAAGTCCCATAGTGCTCAGAGCCATTTGGACCATTTTGAAATCTGAGGCGACTTGTCACTGCCCGAGCGGCTCCCCCAGTCGGAGGTTCGAGTCCTCCCGCGGGCATTGGCGTGTGTGTGTGTGTGTGTGTGTGTGTGTGTGTTGTCCTTAGCGTAAGTTAGTTTAAATTAGATTAAGTAGTGCGTAAGCTTAGGGACCGATGACCTCCGCAGTTTGGTCCCATAAGACCTTAACACAAATTTCCACTTTCCCAGTTTAATACACTATCTGATCAGAAGTATTAAGACACCCATTACTGGACATTAATATGCGGTTTGTCCACAATTCGTCTTTATGGAGGCTTTGACTATCTTAAGGTCACTTTCAACTAGCTGTCTGAACGTCTGTGGTGGAATGGCGACTTAAGAGCCAAAACAACGGATGGTATGTTGTTGGGTGCTGGGGTCCTAGTCATAGTCCATGTTACCGAGCGAGGTGGCGCAGTGGTTAGACACTGGACTCACATTCGGGAGGACGACGGTTCAATCCCGCGTCCGGCCATCCTGATTTAGGTTTTCCGTGATTTCCCTAAATCACTCCAGGCAAATGCCGGGATGGTTCCTCTGAAAGGGCACGGCCGACTTCCTTCCCCATCCTTCCCTAATCCGATGAGACCGATGACCACGCTGTCTGGTCTCCCTCCCCAAACAACCAACCAACCATAGTCCATGTTCTAACTCATCCCAATAGTGCTGCATTACGTTCAGCTCGCGACACAGGGCATGCTTGTCCATTTCAGAAATGTTATGTCCACAGACCATTGCCGTACAAATGTGTAACTTACTTTTTGAAGTCCCTTACATAACTAAATATCCGCCATCGACGACGGAACACCTTGTTTCTACCAGGGAATTCTAAAATCTCGACACCACAGCAAGATGGACATAGATTGGACGAGCACATCCGATGGTTCAACTACTTAGTTGTTCTATAGGAGAGCGAAATCAAAAACAGAGAATGATTTCGATCTTTGTTGCTTTATTTGTTGCCTCAGCCAAATCCAAGCAATAGTTGCTGCACTGCAAAGTGTTTCTGTATTACAATTTCTCTCGGAGTAGCTTTCAGTGTACACTAATGGATAGGGACATTAAGTAAAGTATACGAGCATATTCAAAGCGCAGATATATTTGCGCAACCTGGAATGACAGCTCGTGTCATCACTAGAAGAGGATATTGTTACCGCTTCGTGACAGTGGGGCCACAAGGCGTAACCCGAAGCAGGCTGCTGCTAAGCGATTCCCGTCCCGCGCGCCGTACTGCAAAAAGTGGCTCGGCCCCGGGGCATTAGGCCTGCCCGCGCCGCATACCGAAGCCAGTCCAGTCCCACGTGCGCGGCTCGCTTGCTCAGTCAGCCTGCTCGCCGCGGTGCTGACACGGTCAGCTGATGCCGCGAGGGAAGACGCTACACCCCAGATCACGTAAGAAACAGATTGCCCGATCGCTTGGTCTAGCAGGCAACCCTTGTCAGGGAACAGCCACCAGGCGGCAACAGCGTCACACCCTTACTTGTGGCACCAACCACTAGATCGCACTCCGCTCTGTGAAATATGTGGCAACATCGTCCGAACGCATGCAGCTTTCCACCATTTGACGCATGTGAAGTACAGCTGTTTCTGACATACCGGTGGTAGTGGATCAAATCGTCATGCCGAGGGCCTGCAAGTATATCAACTGTAGAAGGAGTAGACGGACAAATCCTGAACTAAAAATGTTCAGATTTCCCATCAAAGATAAAGAAAGGTTACGGTAGTGGATTTTAAATTCAGGTAAATCAATAAATTAGTTACGAGTAAGAACTAATAAAGAGCCCTAAGCATTCGATCCTATCTAAATTTTGTCGATCTTATATTCTGATATAACGTGGCAGCTCTTCCTGTACAAAAATCGTATCAACCAATTTTAAAATTAAATATTTGCTGCGATTTGGACTTTCTTAAACTGTTTATTCACTTAACTATCGTAATTTTGGCTATAGAGGCATTTTTGAGTGCAATGTGAAAACTGAAACCAATGTAAGATATGGATAACAAAATGCAAAGCATAGTGTGGTAACATTTGGTAAACAATTTAAGAGGCATTACCTTACAAGACCTTTCCCTTTCCACCATTTTACACTTTAAGTCACCATTTTATCGCCTGTTTTTCTTGTTTCTTTCCTTCTTCCGTTTTTCAAAAAGTCTGTAGGCTGTAGAGCAGCGTACTAAGCTGCTGCCAGATCGCCCCCTTTGGGGGGGAATTGAAATTCAATAAAGGAAAAAAAAAGACCTTTCCCTTGGTACTCGAAATGGCTCTAGAGCTGAAATCGCAACAGTGAAATAAATTAGTAATAGCCGTCATCCAACTGCTAGGTCATCGGTCCCTCTAAATCCTGGTATATACTAGAGCGAACGAATTGAGCGAGTGTAAAACCTCGTTTACACTACTGCAAACCAGAATTTATAGATAATTCGCCAATGTTCACTGCCATTCGTTTATACTTGTGAACAAGCGTTTATACTGGAATGAACGGAGGAGAATAGAAGAGAACGATCATAGCATGCAAACTATAGACGCTGCCTATTTTAATTTTTTTATCTGCGCGCTAATAATCCTCACACAGCTTTCACTCGAAAACAACACTACTTGTAGTAACAGGTCTGCGCGAGTGCGGATATCCCCAGTGATAACTGTGTTGCAGATAAAAGCGTAAATTTTGAACATAATTATGGTTTGCCGTCTGTGGCTCTTCAAAGTTGACACCGCCAAAATATGCTCGAAAAACATGCTTTCACTTGTATATTACCGCGTTTGCAGCCCCCTTTCAACAATAATCCAAACTTCATCGTTTTGTGCCACTCTTATATCATTTACGATAAGTTACATGTAAAGTAAAAGAATTTAAATTTGATATGACTGTCACTGAAATATGTCCAGGCTTCATTCGCATCATAACTGAGTGCGGGTTTTGAATAACTTTCTAGTGTTAACCTGCACGTGGAGATCTTTTTTACCACCAAAATCCGTATCAGAAGAGCTGTATAGCAAAGAGGAAGTAGACGGCATGGAAGGCGAGTGTAAAACCTATGCCACTGCAATACAGTCTGCATTTAAACAGTAGCTCGCGAGAAATGTTTGTGTGTTACTTTTCATTTATTTCATTTCGAATATGATTGTGAGAAATAAACTTGGTTTGTAGAATTACAGGAGATAATCTACATTCTTAGATTGAAAACTCGGGAAAAACCACAGCTGATCATGAGCTACAGTCAGCAGTGTGACTAATGCATTTCGCGCGCAGCGCTCTAGCCGAACGCAAATCAGCGGCATTCACGTCACCGAAGATACAGCGTTGCCAATTCTGCGACATGGACAGGTCAGTTATCATTGTATCTTCGCCTGCGACATCTGTTGACCGACGGGAAAACTATTTTTACAGTTGCCTCTTCCGCCCTAAGGACGGTCAATCTGTTTCTTAAGTGATCTGGGGTACACTTAACACGGCTGCCATCGGCACCGATGGCAGTGTTCGTAGCCTTACCATACCAATGTCGTCCGCGCAGACGTGCACCCACTGAAGGCACGAGAGGTGACCCTGAAAATAACTGCAGCTCTTTTTCTCTGGCTGGCTTTCGAAAATGTTAAGTCTACTATCCCTACTTCACTCTGTTGGAATCAAGTGACGATGTGCCATCCGTGTTATAGAGTCAATGACTTCTTGGAACTTATTTCGGTAAACGCTGTGTTATGGTTTCGGCAATTATTACTCCATCTCTTACAAGTTCTTTATCGCTTCGCTTTTGGTTCTTTTTCGTGCCACGGAACAGGAAACCAACTGCATTTCATTTTTGCCCATAAGTGCCTGACACTCAACGCTTCGTTCAAAATAGTTCAAATGGCTCTGAGCACTATGGGACTTAACTGCTGTGGTCATCAGTCCCCTAGAACTTAGAACTACTTAAACCTAACTAACCTAAGGACAGCACACATACATCCATACCCGAGGCAGGATTCGAACCTGCGACCGTAGCGGTCGCACGGTTCCAGACTGTAGCGCCTAGAACCGCTCGGCCACTCCAGGCGGCCAACGCTTCGTGACCACGAGCGATGTTGGTGAATGATTTCATACTTAAATGGTTATTACGTAGGCAGTTCCTTACGTAATACCTCAAGCGAACATTGTAGCTTTTGGAGGCAGTAATGCAAATTAAATATTTTCCAAGATCATTTCTCCTCTGTTGTTCTTCCGCTCTTGGTGATGAAGCAGTCTTGCAACGACTCATACCCACAAATTCACGCTACGACACATGCAGGAAATTTTTGGAAAGTCTTATGGGACCAAACTGCTGAGGTCATCGGTCCCATAGGTTACACACTACTTAATCTAACTTAAACTAACTTACGCTAACGACAACACACACACCCATGCCCGAGGGAGGACTCGAACCTCCGACGAGGGCAGCCGCGCGGACCGTGGCAAGACGCCTGAGACCGCTCGGCTGTCCCGCACGGCTTGTCGTGTTGCAAACTGCAAAATCACCGAATACTTAAACAATATTTACGAAAAAAAGTGTTCCTTCCATACTGACGTTTCAGCACGAGTTGGTAAACTAATTCAAAACGGTGTGCAACAGGGACAACCCATTACAGTTGTCTTGCAAGCACAGAAAAGACATGCAAGTTAATGTTGCCTGAACTTTCTCCATCTGGTGCCTACTCTCTCCCATACGACACGTGTCATTAGCAATGGTTTCTACAAGTTTGCTCATCAAACTTTTTCATTCATGTCAAATTACCTATGCAGTGTGATAAACATAACGGCAAGAATACGATATTAACAAACGCTTGAAGTGATAATTAATGACAAAATAATAATAATAATAATAATAATAAAACTTCGTGCCCGACCGACACTCGAACTCGAGACCTTTGCCTTTCGCGGGCAAGCGCGCTACCAACTGAGCTACCGAAGCACAACTTACGCCCGGTACTCACGGCTTTACTTCTGCCAGTACCTCGTCTCCTGCCTTCCAAACTTTACAGAAGCTCTCCTGCGAACCTTGCAGAACTAGCACTCCTTTCAGGAAATTTCATATCAGCGCACACTCCGCTGCAGAGTGAAAATCTCATTCTGGAAACATCCCCCAGGCTGTGGCTAAGCCATGTCTCCGCAATATCCTTTCTTTCAGGAGTGCTAGTTCTGCAAGGTTCGCTGGAGAGCTTCTGTAAAGTTTGGAAGGCAGGAGACGAGGTACTGGCAGAAGTAAAGCTATGAGTACCGGGCGTGAGTCGTGCTTCGGTAGCTCAGTTGGTAGAGCACCTGCCCGCGAAAGGCAAAGGTCCCGTGTTCGAGTATCGGTCGGGCACACAGTTTTAATCTGCCAGCAAGTTTCATATCAGCGCACACTCCGCTGCAGAGTGAAAATCTCATTCGGGAATAATAATAATAATAATAATAATAATAATAATAAACAAATTCAAATAATATCACATCACAGCCAATGCAGATTAAGCGTGGAATATACCAAGGAGACTCATTAAGTCCTTTCTGGTTCTGTCTTGCTCTGAACCCACTATCCAACATGATAAATAATACAAATTATGGATATAATATTACTGGAACATACCCACACGAAATCACACATTTGCTATACATGGATGATCTAAAACTACTGGCAGCAACAAATCAACAACTCAACCAATTACTAAAGATAACAGAAGTATTCAGCAATGATATAAATATGGCTTTTCGAACAGACAAATCTAAGAAAAATAGCATAGTCAAGGGAAAACACACTAAACAAGAACATTACATATTGGATAACCACAGCAACTGTATAGAAGCGATGGAAAAAACAGATGCCTATAAATATCTAGGATACAGACAAAAAATAGGAATAGATAATACAAATATTAAAGAAGAACTAAAAGAAAAATATAGACAAAAACTAACAAAATTACTGTAAACAGAATTGACAGCAAGAAACAAGACAAAAGCTATAAATACTTATGCTGTACCGATATTGACCTACTCATTTGGAGTAGTGAAATGGAGTAACACGGACCTAGAAGCACTCAATACACTGCACGATGACAATGCCACAAATATAGAATACAGCACATACATTCAGCAACAGAAAGATTCACATTAAGCAGAAAGGAAGGAGGAAGGGGATTTATCGACATAAAAAACCTACATTAAGAACAGGTAGACAATCTGGTGAGCAAGATGTATGAAACAGGCGAAATACCCTCAGACTTCAAGAAGAATATAATAATTCCAATCCCAAAGAAAGCAGGTGTTGACAGATGTGAAAATTACCGAACAATCAGTTTAATAAGCCACAGCTGCAAAGTACTAACACGAATTCTTTACAGACGAATGGAAAAACTAGTAGAAGCCGACCTCGGGGAAGATCAGTTTGGATTCCGTAGAAATACTGGAACACGTGAGGCAATACTGACCTTACGACTTATCTTAGAAGAAAGATTAAGGAAAGGCAAACCTACGTTTCTAGCATTTGTAGACTTCGAGAAAGCTTTTGACAATGTTGACTGGAATACTCTCTTTCAAATTCTAAAGGTGGCAGGGGTAAAATACAGGGAGCGAAAGGCTATTTACAACTTGTACAGAAACCAGATGGCAGTTATAAGAGTTGAGGGACATGAAAGGGAAGCAGTGGTGGGGAAGGGAGTAAGACAGGGTTGTAGCCTCTCCCCGATGTTATTCAATCTCTGTATTGAGCAAGCAGTAAAGGAAACAAAAGAAAAATTTGGAGTAGGTATTAAAATCCATGGAGAAGAAATAAAAACTTTGAGGTTCGCCAATGACATTGTAATTCTGTCAGAGACAGCAAAGGACTTGGAAGAGCAGTTGAACGGAATGGATGGTGTCTTGAAGGGAGGATATAAGATGAACATCAACAAAAGCAAAACGAGGATAATGGAATGTAGTCGAGTTAAGTCGGGTGATGCTGAGGGTATTAGATTAGGAAATGAGACACTTAAAGTAGTAAAGGAGTTTTGCTATTTGGGGAGCAAAATAACTGATGATGGTCGAAGTAGAGAGGATATAAAATGTAGACTGGCAATGGCAAGGAAAGCGTTTCTGAAGAAGAGAAATTTGTTAACATCGAGTATAGATTTAAATGTCAGGAAGTCGTTTCTGAAAGTATTTGTATGGAGTGTAGCCATGTATGGAAGTGAAACATGGACGATAACCAGTTTGGACAAGAAGAGAATAGAAGCTTTCGAAATGTGGTGCTACAGAAGAATGCTGAAGATTAGATGGGTAGATCACATAACTAATGAGTAAGTATTGAATAGGATTGGGGAGAAGAGAAGTTTGTGGCACATCTTGACCAGAAGAAGGGATCGGTTGGTAGGACATGTTCTGAGGCATCAAGGGATCACGAATTTAGTATTGGAGGGCAGCGTGGAGGGTAAAAATCATAGGGGGAGACCAAGAGATGAATACACTAAGCAGATTCAGAAGGATGTAGGTTGCAGTAGGTACTGGGAGATGAAGAAGCTTGCACAGGATAGAGTAGCATGGAGAGCTGCATCAAACCAGTCTCAGGTCTGAAGACCACAACAACAACAGACAATTTAAGAATATTCTTTCTAGAACGAGTAGAAACTAATAAAATACACAAAGCTGTCACTCATATAAATACATCGGCTACACCACTGCAATTTCATAACCACTTCTGCAACCCTTCATATCACATAACAGCAACAGATACGAAGAAAGTAAATTGGAAACAGAAAACACTACATGGCAAGCACCCGTATCATCTAACACAGCCACACATCGATAAAGACACATCCAACACATGGCTAAGAAAAGGCAATATATACAGCGAGACGGGAGGATTCATGATTGCGATACAGTATCAAACAATAAACACCAGATATTACAGCAAGCATATTATTAAAGATCCCAATACCACAACAGATAAATGCAGACTTTGCAAACAACAAATAGAAACAGTAGATCACATCACAAGCGGATGTACAATACTAGCAAATACAGAATACACCAGAAGATATGACAATGTAGCAAAAATAATACATCAACAACATGCCATACAACATAAACTAATAAAACAACACGTTCCCACATACAAGTATGCACCACAAGATGTACTTCAGAATGATGAATACAAATTATACTGGAACAGAACCATTATAACAGATAAAACAACACCACATAACAAACCTGACATCGTACTCACCAATAAAAAGAAGAAATTAACACAACTAATCGAAATATCCATACCCAATACAACAAATATACAGAAGAAAACAGGAGAAAAAATAGAAAAATACATCCAACTGGCTGAGGAAGTCAAAGACATGTGGCATCAGGATAAAGTTGACATCATACCAATTACACTATCAACTACAGGAGTCATACCACACAATATCCACCAGTACATCAAGGCAATACAGCTACATCCAAACATATATACACAACTACAGAAATCTGTAATTATTGACACATGTTCAATTACCCGAAAGCTCCTGAATGCAATGTAACATATACCGTACAGTTAAAAGGGAGTCACGCTTGATCAAGGTCCGTGTCACTTACCATTTTTAACCAGACATAACGTCTGAGAAAGGAAAGAAATAATAATTCTATTATTATTATCTTACCATAACCATCATCATTATTATTATCTAAATTATTAAACAGCTAAACCTGTTGCGGCTCCAGTTGTAGGCTGCCTCGCTAATGGTTTCCAGGGGCAACAAAAAATTTGAATTTTAGTATTTTATACAATTATTGACCGAATTTAAAGGTTTACAATGGTATCATGATTTACTCATCAAAAGGTATGATCTTACGTTAAAGGTTTAATATAATAAGTCAAGTATTAAACTTGTAAACTATGTATATGTCTTGAGCCAGTGTAATTCATGCCGAACAATAGAGAGACTATATTAGTCTAGTCTTTTTGAGAATGAGAATACTTAACGACTTCTAACATACTTGACACATTATTTCAAACCTTTACGAATGTTTTTCCTGTTAACAGCCCTCCCCCCTCCCTCCCCCACACACAGAGTAGTAAAAGAGTAAGTGTTTGTCGCTTACTGCATATTCACTGTTCCTGCGCTAAAACTTCAGCATTAAGCACAAAAGCACAAAGCTGTTCTTCCTTTACTACTAACTCTGTTAGCAACATATTTCCCGGCCGCTGTGGCCGAGAGGTTCTAGGCGCTTCAGTCTGGTGCCGCGCGACCGCTCCTCGGGCATGGGTGTGTGTGATGTCCTTCGGTTGGTTAGGTTTAAGTAGTTCTAAGTTGTAGAGGACTCATGACCTCAGATGTTAAGTCCCATAGTGCTCAGAGCCATTTGAACCATTTTGAGCAATATATTTTGGAGACAGACCCCACCTATACCACCGAATGCACCTGCAAAATTATACCATTGTACGACACTAAGTTCAGCAGATATAACGTCACGAACATTGAGATGCGCGAAAAACTGTTTTCTACGTGGTACTTCGAGTCAAAGAATCAGGGATCGCAACGTTACTGGTTTTAGCAAGACGTCAAATGTCAACACGGCAAACCAACTCTAAGGAAAATCATATCACCGTGACTGCTTTGAAAAACCTTCAAACTGGTGGTGGTAGAATATGACTTTCAGCAAATTTACAAGTTGTGGGACACCACCAGATCAAATATTTCGTATGAAGTTCATGAAAGGAAATTTGAATTATAATATTCGAAAAAAAAGACAGAAATGACAATAAAATATTGAAGAAACTAATGCAGTTAAACAGCAATAAGACCTATCTTAGTTTTCCATAAAAGAATTATCACATTAGGGAAGAACGCATGTACAGATAATTGCCAAAATTAGCGAACAAAAGACTGACTAATCATGTTTGTTAACTATTGATCGCAGTAACATTAAATAGAAAGAAAAGTTGCGGGTGTGCTGGACAAAAATCATTTTGAATTTAGGAAGAGAAAAAGTAACATTTCTGATATTGCGCTATGTAATGTAAGACAGACTGAGGAAAATCAGAATATCTTCATAGAATTTGCGGACAAACAGAAAGACACAGACAGTGTAATAATATTTTGAAAATCGTTAGAATATTGGGGCTAAGAACATAGAGGAGTAATGTGGAAAACCACAAAACGCAATTCGCGGCAGAGTAAAGCTGTTTGGCAGACCAGAATTGTAACAAAAAACACTGCGTTTACGGGTAATGACCTTACCTACTGAGCTATCCAGGCACAACTCGAGACTCGTGCTAACAGCTTCTTCCAGCACCTCCCTTCTGCATTCCAATTTTTTGATTTCCGTGCTACAAGTTTACAGCACTTGGAAGAAGAGAAGGGCGAAGAAATTGATAGGTACTTTTTTGAAACTGTCACATTTGTTGCTCTTGGAGCCATCGCTTTATTAGCTCATACCACAACCCAGTTGAGTGAAGATACAGTAGCAGACGAGTGACTCCAGAATAAGGAGTGAGGCGAGAACGACAGATGGTGCTACCTGATTGCAGCAATCGTTGGAAATTGGGCCAACTGAGTCGACTTGTGTTGTGATTGGCTGTTGTAATAGAAGATGGAGTGATGAACCTCTGCCCTGCGCGCTAAGTCTCTTATTTTCAGTTTTTAATTATTACTAAATTAATACTCAGATTTTGTTCATAACAGTATGGGAAAACCTCTTAATACTGCAAAATCATTATGTAATCAAAACATCACTTTATTACCAATTTCAAGTAGACGGCTAAATTTCTAAAAATAGTCCAATCACTTCTTGTGTGTCCACAGCCTATGGTAAAAACGTAGAATACAAGCAATAGGCCACGGACTGGGAGAAAGTGTGGACAAACATAATACTTAAAATACATAGTCTGACCTATCATCAGCATTTTTACGGGGTCTGTGATAATACCATTGCAACAAACGAAAAGGTTCAGGGAATAGGACTAAGTGACACGGATAAATGATCGTCGTGTGGATTAGTTGTTTCCCTTCTTTGCCGTTTCACTTGCTGTAGTCATTCACACAAATGGAGATGGATCAGCAATATATATGCCCTGCTGACAAGGAACTGTAAAACCAACTACACGATTGACATCAAACTTCATCCTGGTCCCAAAATGTATCCCACTCCAAACCATAACACTATAACACTGTAATGTGGTTACTGAAAAATGAAGACAGGGAATTGAAAAACATACTTCACAAGAAGAAATGTATGTTTGGAAACAAATTTTAAAGCTCAAGAAGATTCTTTCTATTTATTGTTATATTCGTTCTTCATTGACATTTCTAAATACTGGCAAATTTATTGCGACTTTCCATGTATAAGATTAAAAATTATTGATAAAGTCATGTGTTAAAAAAGCGGTGAGTGTTGCTGCCTCTAGATTCTGGGGTCCCGGGTTTGATTCCCGGACCGGTCGGCGATTTTCTCCGCTCGACGACTGGGTATTTCTATTGTCCCTATCATTTCATCTCATTATCATCTATGCCCAAGTCTCGGAGTGGCGTCAAGTAATAAAGACTTGCCTAGGTAGCCGAAATACCCCAGATGGGATCTCCCGGACAATAATGCCACAATGCCCCTTCGTGTATCATCGAGTTCTTTCCGAATGACCGTCAAGCTACGTGTATAGCACGAAACAGTTCAATTGCTAACTATAAGGGGACGCAATGCTCGTCTAAGACTGGGAACCTGCGAGCAATGCAGATTATTATTGAGTTCAGGAAAGTGTAATTTGGTTTGTGATATGTCAATTATATTTGCTACTAAGTTGTAAAATGATAAAGAATTGTATTTGGACCAACAAGAGTGACTGGAAAATTTGACAGGGGCTCTTGTATAAGTAATATGATTACGCAACATTGTTGATCGGTTTGCTATTTTTTCTGAAGAAATGGTCATAATTAAAAATAGCTCTTACCCTAATGAATTAAAGAACCCATTAGTAATGTGAGAGAGAGCCTTACCTGATTCATTGTGGTTTCGTTAAAGTCTCGAAGCAACATCAGCAGATTCAGGATCTCTATGCTGCCTCTGTGATGGAACAACGATATCACTTGGAGACGCCATGTTCGTGGACATTGTAGAAATTGCACGCAAACTGAATCTGCCTATTTTTCATTGCGATTTAGTACGCTGTGAACTGCACACAAGGGAACTTAGAGCTACCTTATCACCTACATTTTTACCAGCCACAAGTCAAGGGAAGTAATGTCATACGTAATATCCCCTATTTTCGGAGGCAACATGGCGGTTGACAAAACCCCGCGTGTTTCAGTTATTTGCCGTTTAAAGTCGACAGTAGTAGTGTACGTCCGCTTTGAGTTGCCTCGCAACATGGAGTAAAATTTGAATTCTCCATCCGCTATACAGTGACAGTTGTTTCTCGACTATCGCAGAGATACTTTACGGTTTCTTTCCTCGAAAACAGCACACGTACCAAAAACTGTCAAATGGTCTGTGGATAAATGTCACAGAACTAGAGCAACGTGAAGCTGCCTGCTAGGGACAGACCGTACGTACGAACAGAAGACCTGTGCCCCCGTTTCCAGAGGAAGACAAGATCTCCTCATTAGCAAATATTTCATTTTGCTCATCACCATTCTCATTTCCGTTTTGTTTTATGGAGAAAAAGAAGAAATAAGAAGGGACGTGGGAAGAGGAACGCACGAGAAAAGAGGAACAGATATACACTCTGACTCGTTTGCTCACTGCACGAGAAATGTATGTCGCCGGAACCGTAGTAATTTAGTTTTACGATCGAAAATTACGCGCACTGTTGTGCACTGCAGGGCAGGGACTGGATAAGAATGCGCGCGGTACTTGAATAACAACATCCGCGCCGTGCAGTAACGAGTTGGCTAAAATCAATAGCTGCATGACAAGCTTGTGGCGGGCTGCTGGGGTGCAGGAGGGGGGGGGGGGGGAGAGGAGGGGCGGAAGACGGGCCCTGCCCGAGGGGTGGCAGGGATGCCCACGGCGACGCCTGAGGCGTCTCGGCGTCGCCACACCGTCGCAACAGAGGCCGAGCGTGGAGCGGTTGCCAGGCAACGAGCCCAGTAAACTTCTGCGCACCAATCCAGAAGGTTTTTAGTTTTGTTTACCGTTTGATTTGTACGCCCTGCAGTCTTGCAGTCATACTTCAGCATTTTAGCCCGACGAAATGTTTTACCTTGCATAACACTGAAATACATGTCAGTATGTACTCTTTGGGAAAAGTTATCAGTAAAACCACTCGGTTTATTATGTATTTCTAAATCCTCCGTGAATTATAGGGCGGTAAATATTGACACCGATGAAGCAAGGGCACAAAACTTGTGTTGAAAAAAATTTGAAAAAAAATTGCAGAAATTAGCAGTGTTAACTTCTGTTACCAAAAATGTGTCTTCAGAAAGAAGTCATTCCACAGGGGCCTGGGGTTCGCAACCAACTTTAGACAATGCATGTAAATCCATATTGCAGCCACTCCAGCATCGAAGTCAGTTTCACGACTTTCACGAAATACTAATGAAAGGCAAACAGTCTACCCGACTTGATGCGTGCATGCTAGACACTTCACCCACTGGTCCAATAGACACTACGTCGCACGGACTACCATCAGTTACTGTAGTAGTGTTTCAAACTGTAGAAGCAGTAGTATAGTGACCCGATGTGAATACAGTTGCTTAACAGCGACGCGGTCATGCTGAAATTTTTCAAGCCTCTGTGGTTGGAGACATTGGAGAATTACTCGGATCTTCGGGTAAGTAGGTAGATATGGCGATTATAAGGGAAATGGAAACGCCGAGTGGCTAGGGCCTCAGGTCGGGTAGACCGTTCCCCTGGTGAAAGTCTTTCGACTTGACGCCACTTCGGCGACTTGCGTGTCGATGGGGATGAAATGATGAAGATAAGGACAACACGAAACCGAATCCCTGAGCGGAGAAAATCTCCGATCCAGCCGTAAATCGAACCCGGGCTGTTAGGTATGACATTCCGTCGCGCTGACCACTGAGCCACCAGGGGGCGGACATTAGGGAAATGCCACTATATGTTAGCTCACTGGTCTGCTTTTTATTGCTTCTTCCTGTATTAGCAAGGAACATAAAGAAGAGCGCAAACACTGTTTTATAAAAACGTAGATGAGGCTTACTAGACTCTCCAATCAGTTACCAAAACAAAGGGCGGCAACAGTATATAACTACGATTCGCGAATACACAGTAATATATGGCACTACAGACTACGAACCATGAGTGTGCCAAATTCTGTTGTTGTAATCGAACCCTTGGGCTCAAATATTCGTCCCAATGTGACATACAGACATAGGTACATGTAGATGGATGTACGATGGGAACCAATAGCCCTAGCCCAGAGGTACGTAAAGGCAAGCTCTGCCAATCGTTCTTACTGCGCAGAGTCAACTGAGTCCGACTACACACACAGCATCTGCTGCACGCTCGTCCATCCGGGAAAGGTGTCATTTGCTGTAACTGCCGAACTCTGCCGAACTCTGCTGAACTCTTGGTTGGCGTTTGAAGGCCTCTATATACAGCGTTTGAGGCTGTTTGCCTGTAAACGGCATGTGACTACGTCGCTTTTTACTTCCAATTCGCAGTCTGTGCGAGTGAAATCAGTGGCTTCTCAATTTGTATGACCTCTTAATGCACCTCTACCCAAGTCACAAAACATACAGTTAATATTCATACTTGAGTAATTTTTTCTTCGTTTTCTGGGAACCTTTATGATTCGGTCACTACAGTAGCTACATCATCTGAACGAGTCTCTCCTCCAAATTATGAGTCTTCTGCGAGCTTCTCTGTAAACTCTTCCCAGCAGCTTATCACCAATTAACCAAAACTTCAAGTTGAAACGTCCCCTTTGAAAAATTATACATGACTGTGCTTAAACTGACACACAATATTTTTTTTAGCGCAACGCAATCTGACTTTCAATAATCCCTACAACAGAATGGCCCTGACTAACATTAACCTATACCTTTCACAAATAACTTACCTCACAAAAATCTTCATTACTCGAACTACTGCAATACAGCGAGCGCCACTACTGCCAGCTAAATAAAAGATTCAAACTACGGAAGGCACTAACTACTGATAGGCATAGTTAGCAAATGAAAGATTTTAATAGAGAACAAACAATGTATTTACCTTAATATTCATAATATATACAGCAGTTCATGACATCCATTCTTACAAATGTACTGTTTCTGATGGACACACCTCCAGATTATCCATTCTCAAAAAATCCACCATCTCACTTCCCCACATCCACCACTGCTGGCGGCTCACCTCCAAATGCGCAACGTTATGCGCTGTTAACATATAGCTGCCCAACACTACAATGGCAGACAACAATGCAAACTAGCCACAGACTGCACACAGCACAGCCAGTGATTTTAATACAGAGCGCCACGTGGCGTTACCAATAAGAAAACCTAAACAGCCTACTTACATAGCCCCCATGCTCCCCACAAAAAATTTTACAAATTGTTTTGGGCACTGGCCAATACATATTTGTTAAAAATAATTTTCACAATTACAATAACAAAGAAATCATATGCACACACTTATTGATACAATGTTGGTCAAAAGATAAAATTTTCTCAGCCGGCCGGAGGCGCTACAGTCTGGAACCGCACGACCGCTGCGATCGCAGGTTCGAATCCTGCCTCGGACATGGATGTGTGTGATGTCCTTAGGTTAGTTAGGTTTAAGTAGTCCTAAGTTCTAGGGGACTTATGACCAAGGCAGTTGAGTCCCATAGTGCTCAGAGCCATTTAAAATTTTCTCACAGTCCATAAAGACAGTCCTGATCGTTCATCACAGTAAAATAGCAGTGTTTTTCTCAAAGTCTGAGCAGTAAAAGAAAATGCACACAGAAGTAGTGGATTTCCATGCAGTCTTGAAGAAGTAGTGTTGTCCTTCCAACGGAAAGACAGTGCTGACTCTTGACATGCAGACAGGTAATGGGCCATAATAGAGCAAACCCACCGCAGAGTCAGTCGAAGTTTTGAAGAATATTGGTGAGTAGGTCATCACAGAGTAGACCCACTGTAGTCCTGGTAGAGATTACGGTATTGGTGGGCCATCAAAGATGCAGACCCACTATAGTCCATGTAGAGATAATGGTATTGGTGGGCCATCAAAGAAGCAGACCCACTGTAGTAGAGACAGCCAGCAGCCATCTGTTGCAACTGTGCAGGTGCACAATCACCATCAAAGAGTCTTGCGGACAATATAGCAAGTCCATAAACCACCACTTGTGCACTCACAAAGTTTTTGGAATTGTCCTTAGAACCTGCAATGCTGTTATCCACTCCCTTGCTGAATTATTAATACACGTGCAAACACTAACAGTCCCTACTTCTCACATATTTTCCATATACTACGACCAACAGAAACGTGTGCAGTGAAATGTAACTTACAAGCTACTTAATTGGATGAACTGGTGTCAATTACAATTTTATAACATAAGAATACAATAACAAAGGTACAAAATACATCATTAAAGAACATAACAATACAGATAACATTTGTGGTAATGCAGGCTTTACAGAAGAATCGAAATAACATATACAACAGTGTTACAGGAATTATGACGTAAGTAAATACATAAAAGATCAGAATAACTTTTGAAACATCAACTTCACACTTGAGCATTAAAACAAAACAGAATAAATAATGTCTAAACATGCTTACAAAGTAAATAACATAGTATTTGAAAAATTCTACAACATAAATCTTATTAGCTAAACACTTAAAGACAGGAAAAAGACAAATACACAAGGGTACATAAACACATAGCGGAATAATACAAAAGGAAAGACAGGGTTCGTTTTCAGTGTGACATTTGGTAATGCAGTCCAACCCAAAACTTCGTTCTGTAGATCTTTCCCCTTATTTCAACATTTGTTTCCACCAAAAAAAAATCCTACCCAAGCATGCTTTCTGTATTCTGTTCACATCCTCTTTCAAAATTCTTTTTGGCCAAACCATTTTCTTATAGCTTCCCAATGCATTTCTTCCAACTCATCACAACTCGTTCTCACATATAGCCTACCCCATCTTAAGCTAACTTAAATCTACTGAGCTCAGATGCTAAACTATGGGACGAGGCAATGCAGCAGCACAAAACAATTAATACAAACAGCAATGACAAAAAAATCAAATTGGCAAAGCAAGCAGCAATATTACAACTAATATAAGGCAATGAGCAGCAAACAAGAAAAATAAATCAGTAGTAAAACTGGCTTAACAGAGTAATGCAAAGTGAACTTTAGTAGCACTATTCCTGGCAAACAGCAGCAGCAAATGCAATAACTTATATCTAAACATGACATAGCTCAAGCAGAAAAAATGTTACAGTAAAAATGGCCATGTTTAATACCTATGTCACATCTTAACACTAGAGTGATACATCACAACAACTTACTCTAGCAGACAAGTTACCAAACCGTTAAAAAAATCATTTTTGCAGTTCCTGTGAAGGGAAATGTCTATTTGTGCTCTCTTTTCTACGAAAATACATCATAATATTATTCTTTACTGGGTCTGTAGACAGAAAATAGTGATATTAGTACATCTATTAAATTTTATTATAACCAATGCTGCAGTGCAACTAGAAACTAGATATTAAACGAAATGAGCAAATAAAAGCAACATATGAAACGTCATTCACTAGGCAAATGGCGTCTCCAAAGGCAAAAAATCTTTCAACTAGAAAGACAATAGATGTAAAATGTTTCTCATCATTTCATTAGGCATTTTAGTAAATATCGTAAATTAAGAGCTCCACAGTGTAATCATATGTTTTCAAGTTTGAGTATGTTGCATTTGCGATGCTTTCGACAAAGAAATGTCAATAGCGAGGATAATGGCCTCTTTTTTTTTTCTCCACCTGTGCCTCTGGAAGGCACACACTAATGGCTTTTTTCCAGGCGATTGTCGTGCAGCTGGATGCCCACGACGCATTACGTGAAGGCGGTCACTTATCTTTCTTACCGAAATATTTACGACAGCAGTGACAGTCTCATATAAAAATTTCACAGGTCGAGAATTTGTGTTATAAATGTGTACAAACAAAATGCTATCAATATAACAGAGTCCAAAAAATTTTCGGAGGAATTGTGATACATTCACGCATGTACACACATTTCATAACTCTTTAAAGTACGATTCTCAGCTTATTGATTATAAACGTACCTCAACAGCATAATACACATCGTCATCGCAATAATAACATCATAACAGATCAATCACATCTCAGAATCGTCGCAGCTTCTTTCAATAGTTTCAAGACCTTCAATAAAGTCATCTACCTAAAACGTACTTCAAAAATCATGATCCCTTACCAAATACATCATTCTAAACTCTCATATTATCACAATGGTTCTGAAAAAATATGAACAGTTCACAAAGTACAGACAAAATACAATTTCATAAGTGTGAAATTATCCAACTGTGTAATTGCGTAAACATGTCACGACATAAAAAAAATTTTTTGTTTCTCTGTTAAATAATCAGATAGCTGTGTAATTCTGTGTTGGAGAAATATGGTACCGATGTGTACAGTTGTATAAGCAAATACCATTTTAGCTAGGGCTCCTTGTGCTTGCCACACACATGGTACACAAAGTAAGCATGTACCCCCCTGAGGATAAATGTAATTATATCCTCAGGTGTTACAGATTACAGCAATGGAATGAAATGTATCACAGAAAACTTTCTTTGTAATTCAAAAATCTTGAAAAATAAATGGTTTAAGTACAAAATTAGTCACTCAAATGCGTGTCATGTAGCGCTAAATGTGCGTCTTGCTGTAAGATAATTCTGTGGAACTGTCGTAATTATCGTCCTCTGTAAGCAAAGTTCTGCTGAAGTCAATGTACTTACCTCATCATAAACGAAAGTGAAATGCTTTGCGTATAGATATCGTAGTTATTACGTACCTTACCTTGATGAAGAAAGTACTATAATGTAACGTATTGTTGTGCTACGAAAAAGGCTGTCTGATTGTAGCTATACCACAAAAGTTACTACTAAAACATGTTTTACTTTCCAGAAGAATTCAGAAAAACTGTGCAGCTATAAAGCAGATACATCACAAAAGCAACAATGTGAATTGTGCCACACATTAGTAGCGTCGTGATATAATTGTGTAGCTGTCAAAGAAACCAAATGCTAAGTCATCTTTAATCCCACAGAAAGTACTTCAAATAAAGACTGTCTTTTCAAGTAAACCAAAATGTTGCATGAAAATCTCATTAGCACTGCCAGTATATGTTCTAAGTATGTGAGCCTTATAGTCGTTACTTGATCGTGCAACTAACAAGCAAGAATGTATAAATAACAACACTGTGTCGTCTGTTCACTATAACAATGCATTCGTAATTTCTGTTTGAATAAGTTCTCTTGGTTCATGACTGGATATTTAACTTCAAACATTGCAGATTATCTTTCAATAAACGGTTTTACATGTGAAATGTGGTGTAAACCTTTACTCTTCCTAGTACACAGAGTTTCAACTTAACGCAATTATCATGTGGTATACGTCGGATTCTGTAAGGTCCATTGTAAACTAGAAAGAATTTGTGACTCAAGTGTTTCTTCTTATGTGACACTGAATGAGCTTTAATGAGAAATTTCTGACCAATATAGAGTTTCTTTGCATTAGCTTTACTGTGTAGTTTTCTCCTTTTGTCTGCAGCAGAATTTATATTTTTAATACCCAAATCAATTATGTCTTTGTGTCGAAGTTTACGTGTATTCGGAAAAGGTACAAGCTCTCTGATTCTGTTCAGTGGTTCTTTATTCTTCAGTACAAGAGTAGGTGGTAAAGCAGTGGAGTCATGAGGCATTTCATTCAGCACATTTTGAAATAAGTGTAAATATCTGTCCCAATGCTGATGCTTTCTGTGACAAAGTCTGCAAAGCTTTCATAATCCGTTCAGACGGGTTACAATGTGGTGAGTACAATGAAATAAAAACAGGCATTTGCTAATGTGAACACTTTCTGTCAACAGATGTATTAAATAATAATTTTATGATCCACATTCTTCGAAAAAGGAGCACTTGGAAAGGAAAGAACAATAAGAAGGGATTAATAACAGTAGCTGCATACATAATTTTCTTTTCAAGTACTTGGTAATTTATTTTGTAGAATAAGTTGTGGTGCATCACTTTAATTACATAGACATTAAGATGTGAATATAAATTTCCCTTATCTGCATCGTTGTCTTTAGTGTAATATTTTCTCTGCTTGAGCTTTGTCATGTTTAGGTATAAGTTATAGCATTTGCTGCTGCAGTTTGCCAGGCATAGTGTTACTGAATTTGACTTTGTATTACTCTGTTAAGCCAGTTTTACTACGGATTTATTTTTCTTGTTTGCTGCACAGTGCCTTACATTAGTTGCAATATTGCAATTACTTTGCTAATTTAGATTTCCTGCTGCTTCCTTTGCCAATTTGCATTTTTTTCGTCATTGCTGTTTGTGTTAATTGTTATGTGCTGCTGCATTGCCTCGTCCCTTGGTATATATATCTGAGCTCAGTAGACTTAAGTTAGCTTAAGAGGGGGTAGACTATATAAGAAACTAACTATGATGAATTGGAAGAAATGCATTGAGAAGCTATAAGAAAATGGTTTGGCCAAAAAAGTAGTGTACAGTGGAGAAAAACTATTTTTGAAAGAGGATGTTAACAGAATACAGAAAGCAGGCTTAGATATGACTTTTTGGGAATAACGATGAACGAAGGGAGATCTCCATGCAAAATACTGCAGTAAAACAAACCCTGTCCTTTCCTTTTGTGTTATCCCTCTATGTGTTTGTGTGCCCTTGTGTATTTGTGTTTTTCCTGTCTTTATGTGTTTAGCTGATGTTGTTACGTTGTAGAATTTTTCTAATACTATGTTATTTACTTTGTAAAGATGTTTAGACATTATTTGTTCTGTTTTGTTTTAATGCTCACGAGTGAAGTTGATGTTTCGAAAGTTATTCAGACCTTTTATGTATTTACTTATGTCATAATTCCTGTAACACTGATGTATATGTTTATTTCTATTCTTTTGTAAAGCACCTATTACTACAAATGTTATCTGGATTATTATGTTTTTAAAGATGTTTTCTGTATCTTTGTAATTGTATTCTTATGTTATAGAATTGTAATTGACACCAGCTCATCCAATTAAGTAACTTGTAAGTTACATTTCACTGCACACGTTTCTGTTGGTCATAGTATATGGACAATATGTGAGAAGTAGGGACTGTTAGTGTTTGCACGTGTGTTAATAATTCAGCAAGGGACTGGTTAACAGCATTGCTGGTTCTAAGGAAGTTTCAAAAAAAAAAATTTGTTGTGAGTGCACAAGTGGTGGTTTAGGGACTTGCTATATTCTCCGCAAGACTCTTCGATGGTGTTTGTGCACCTGCACAGTCGCAACAGATGGCTGCTGGCCGTCTCTACATGGACTACAGTGGGTCTGCATGTTTGATGGCCCACCAATCCCATTATTTCTACAAGGACTACAGTGGGTCTGCGCCTTTGATGGCCCACCAATACCATTATTTCTACAAGGACTGCAGTGGGTCTGCACCTCTGGTGGCCCACCAATACCGTAATCTCTAACAAGACTACAGTGGTCTGCTCTGTGATGACCTACCTACCAATATTCAACTTCGACTGACTCTGCTGTGGGTTTGCTCTTTTGTGGCCCATTACCTGTCTGCATGTCAAGAGTGAGCACTGTCTTTCTGTTGGAAGGATAACACTACTTCTTCAAGACTGCATGGAAATCCACTACTTCTGTGCGCAATTTTGTGAAAAAAACTGTAATTACTACTGTGATAAATGATCAGGACTGTCTTTATGAGAACAATTTTTGCTTTTGACCAACAGTGTATCAATAAGTGTGTGCATTTGATATCTTTGTTATTGTAACTATGAAAATTTTTTTCAAATATGTATTGGCCACTGCCCAAAACGATTTGTAAAATTTTTTGTGGGGAGCATGGGGGCTATGTAAGTAGGCTGTTTAGTTTTTTATATTGGTAACGCCATGTAGCGCTGTGTATGAAAATCACTGGTTGTGCTGTATGCAGTCTGTGGCTGGTTTGCATTGTTGTTGGCTATTGTAGTGTTGGGAAGTTGGCTGTTAACAGTGCGTAGCGTTGCACAGTTGGAGGTGAGCCGCCAGCCGTGGTGGATGTGGGGAAGTGAGATGGTGAATTTTTGAGAATGGATAATCTGGATGTGTGTCCATCAGAAACAGTACATTTGTAAGAATGGATGTCATGAACTGCTATATATATTATGACTATTAAGGTAAATACATTTTTTCTTCTCTATTAAAATCATTCATTTGCTAACTATGCCTATCAGTAGTTAGTGCCTTCCATAGTTTGGATCTTTTATTTAGCTGGCAGTAGTGGCGCTCGCTGTTTTGTAGTAGTTCGAGTAACGAAGATTTTTGTGAGGTAAGTGATTTGTGAAACGTATAGGTTAATGTTAGTCAGGGCCATTCTTTTGTAGGGATTTTTGAAAGATTGCGTTGCACCAAAAATATTGTGTGTCAGTTTAAGCACAGTCATGTTTTATTTTTCAAAGGGGTCGTTTCAAAGTGCCATGGAACTATGCTATCGTCATTTAGTCGCTCTTATATATCTAAAAGAAGTATTAACGATTGTTAGTATAATTCGTCTAACTATAAAAACGAACCAAAAATGAGTAAATAATATGTTTATTACATTCGAGTGTCTGCATAAATTGTCTTCCTCGTGGTGCATACTTTCAGTAATCAATGCATACGCACTGTCAGCGGAACCAATTCATATTATCTCAGCGGTTAACATTTTCGAGATAATATGTGAAATAATGTTACCTGCAATGCTCTTGCTTCATTAGAAGAAGCGTATCACAGTATATAATCAGTGAAATTGGATATAACTAGTAACCTGAATTCGCAACAATTTATACTGCGCAGAGGAAACCGGCTGTGAATATGCTTACAACCGTTCCCCTCTTCCCCTTCCGCCATATAAATTTGATGCTTTATAATATTGGGAACGTTATTGTAAAGTGAACTTACCCTCGTTTATACCAAAAGATGTCAGAGCAGTAAATCCCCAGATGACAAATGTTAACTGAACACAAAACTAGCTCTCGAGACGAGTGCCTCAAAGACCATCCGTAAATATTCATATCATTACTTGTTCGCTGATATATCACGCCTACATACTTAGAATCACGAAAATGATATTTGTAATTATCAAAGAAACTATTATGAATATATTAATACCAATAAAACAGATTGTTTATAGTAAATAAAGTAATAAACACCATTTAAGACCAGTGGCGTACACAACAACCAGTGTCGCAAGAAGGCTTAACCATTTCCTGCACGTTAAAGGGCTATGTTACATACATTTAAAGACTTAAATTATGTATTAACTTAAAAACAAATTGAAGTATGGGAGAATTGACATATCACGGGCCGTCATACTGTTTTAATTGTCACTTGGAAAAATGAAGTTACTTAATTAACCTCTTGTTTGTTTATAGGTACATATCTGTAGTTCAGGTATATACTGAAATCGCCGCCCCAAAGTACCGTGGAACACCACTAGAGCTACCGAAACTTAAGGGGGCAGGCCTCTGATAAAGTGGACTATCATGTTTTAATTCGTTTTCTGTATTTGAAAGCGAACAACACTGCAAACAGTCGTTGTGAATTCTACTTCTCGCGGCGTAATGAATAGTCCATTAAATTTCGGGCATGCAGCCGCGCAAATAAAATTTCCTCCCCTGATATTTCAGTCGCGTATCGTCCGGCCATCCTCGGAGTAAGTCACAAGACTGATGACAAGATGCCAAGCGTGGCCTTATATGCTCCACCGCGGCGGTACTGCGCATGCGGGTCACAGATGCTGGTCGGCGGCAAAGAAATACGCTTACACATGCGCCGCCTGTGGCGAAGGCGTACACACACTCGATTCGCTTATCGATGTATGATCGACGGCGGTGTCACCATGTCGACTTCCCTGCAGTTTAATTACCCCCAAGAGCCGGATTCCATGCTTTGTCCAAATTAAAACCATTATCTCTATTTATTAAGTTATTAGCTAATGTAATCTCTATAGCTTCCTTGAAGACAGATTCCCAAAAGGAAGAGGTGGATGTTAAAATCTTCACATCACTGTAATTCATGGAATGCCCTTTGTCAATACAATGTTCGGCCACAGCTAACTTGTCTGGCTGTAATAAGCGTGTGTACCTTCGATGCTTCACACATCTCTCATGAACGATACGTGTTTCTTGACCTATGTACGACTTCTCATAATTTCCGCAAGGAATCTGATACACACCCGCTTCACGGAGTTGTAAATTGTCCTTCACAGAGCAGAGTAGAGCTGCAAATTCGTGGGGGACCGGAAGATCACCTTAACAAAGTGTTTCTCAAGAATACGGCCTATCTTCGAGGACTGCAAATGGACTACAAACAATGCATGTTGTTTTGGTGAACTTGAACGGCAAGAACGCACCATCATACCCTGTCCAGCCAGATTAGTGTGACGATCTGTAAAAAGCCTGAATAACCACCTTTTGTATCGCGAACCACTGCGAAACGTGCAGGAACGGAGTCAATTACGCTCTGGAGGATACCGACAGGGCTGTGGAGCTAAGCCGACTCCAGCGCCGTGGCCATCTGCGCTAGGTTACCCAGTTGAGGATCCATGGCGTGACCAGCGTGATCGATGTACAGCCAAAGAGTCTCGACTGGGTTTCAATCTGGAGAGTTTGGTGGCCAGGGGAGAGTGGTGAACTCATACTAGCGCTCTTCGAATCACGCATGTACACTGCAAGCTGTGGGACAGGTTGCGTTGTCCTGCTAGTAGATGCCATAGTGGCGAGGAGAAACAACCTGCACGTAGGGGTGAACATGATCCACAAGAATAGATACATACTTGTGTTGATCCACTTTGCCTTCCAGAATGACGATATCACCCAGGGAATGCCGTGAAAACATTCCCCAGACCATAACGCTCCATTCTCCGGCCTTGACCCTTGCTACGATTGTTGCAGAGCGTTTGCTTTCAGACGTTTAACGCCGCACACATCAATGCAGTCCGATGGAACATGAAAAGTGATTCACATCTGAAGAGGTCACCTGGCGCCACCCTGTGGATGTCGAGTTGCAGTACAAGCGTGCAAAGTTTTCTTCTGTCGCTGATGAACAGCAGTCAAATGGTTCAAATGGCTCTGAGCACTATGGGACTCAACTGCTGAGGTCATTAGTCCCCTAGAACTTAGAACTAGTTAAACCTAACTAACCTAATGACATCACAAACAGCCATGCCCGAGGCAGGATTCGAACCTGCGACGTAGCGGTCTTGCGGTTCCAGACTGCAGCGCCTTTAACCGCAAACAGCAGTCAGCGTCGGTGCATGAGCCAGGCGTTTGCTGCGGAGGTCCACATGCAACAACGTTCGCTGAACGGTCCTCGAGTAGACGCCGTTGGTAGCCTCTTAATTCATGTGGTAGGTCAGTTGCTCAACAGTTGCACGTGTACTCGCCCGTACACATCTCCGCTGCTGTCATTCACCCCTATCATCTACGGCCCGCGGTTCACTGCAGTTGCCTTGGTGCCAATTTTGGATAGCGCCTTTTGTCATGCATGATGTACTTTAACCACGAGGGCTCGCGAACAGTTTACAGAGTTAGCCTTTAAAAAATGCTCCCACCCTTGGCCCGAAAGCGAATGATAATGCCCTTTTGGACGTCAGGTAAATCGTTCCGTTTCCGAATTACAACGATTACACTGTTTTGTGTGTCCCCTTCCCCCGACACGCTATATATACCCTCCACTGCTAGTGCTGCCACCTGCCGTCTGTGAGCGGTTATTGCCCGTTGACATTCAATATGGACAATGGTCACATTAATGTTACTGGACCGTGTATTACTCAGTGATCAGGTGGCGCATACATTTCCACTGTATGGAGACAGGTCTGAATGAGGAAGTACAAAGTGGCACACTTCTCCCTGTGAAGAACTGGGAATCACGAGAAAACTGGAAGCTCTGATGGTCCGGAGTACCACAATTGAGGCGATAGCGTAAATGTGAAAAAAAGTCATGGATCAGTTTTCTACGTCTTGCAGGATATTTTGAAAGTGGCGCAGGTCGGCGAGCGTTGATATACACGTCTGCTCACACCCATTCGAAAACCTCGCCGAAACAAGGCACCAGCAGAAGTGTTGCACTTGTCTCACACCCACACAAACAACTTCTTTATCGGCCTAGTCATCATGGACAAGTACTGGGTGGACGACTGCGAGTCGGAGACGAAGGGGCAAAGCTATCTGACGAAACGTATGCATTCACCATTGCCCCAAGAGGTTATGACCCAAGTATCATCCGGGAAGCGAACGCTATTTTTTTTTTCTTTTTCGAATCGTCCCAAGAGCGTACTACCGAAATCTCCTGACGAGGTTAGGAGAGGCTGTCAAGACCAAGTGTCTCGGAAACTATCCGAGTGGGCGTTTTTTCTCCACGGCAACGTCCCAGTTTATTCTGTACACGTCGCTATCACAAAAAAATGGTTCAAAAGGCTCTGAGCACTATGGGACTTAACATCGGAGGTCATCAGTCCCCTAGAACTTAGAACTACTTAAACCTAACTAACCTAAGGACATCACACACACCCATGCCCGAGGCAGGATTCGAACCTGCGACTGTAGCGGTCGCGCGGTTGCAGACTGACGCGCCTAGAACCGCTATCACATATGCTGCTTCTCTGGACTGCTGCATTTGTGTCACCAGTCTTATTTTACTGACATGTCACTCATTTACTTATTTATCTTTCTTCTGTGAGAAAACCAGTGCATGGCAGATATTCTCCAGGACGACGACGACGACGACGACGACGTGATTTTCGCGGTGCGACGTTTCCTGAACTGCTAAATGCTACTTCTGCAACAAAGATCTCCGCCAAGTTAATCCACAGCAGCGAAAAATGTGTCGGATTGAAAGGTAGACATGTAGAGAAGGACTAACACCAATCCCTCATTAGGTGGTTGCAATAATGAAGTTTTTGGAGTAACAAAATTTTACCCATGTGTCTCGTATGACTAAAACAGCACTTCCAAGAAAGCCGATGTGAAATGACGTCGGCGGCAAGATATGGTAGTAGTTTTTTTTTTATCATATGTCAACTGCGAAGTAACATAGCTACTTGAAACTTGAACCATATATGGAAAGACCTGCTACAGTATAGTATAGTATACAAGGTAACTGAAAGAAATATGAATGAGAAGGCAGACGTGATAGTTTTACTCAAAGACAATAATTACACGGAAGGCATTGCGATTCGTGATGGTCACCTGGACATTAAAAAAGGCGGAACAAGAATTGTAATAGGGTGTGTGACGACAACGGACGGCAGGTCAAGCTCTGCAACGTGCTCCCATTCTGATGACAAAGTTGGAGAGCAATTCTTGTGGTAGGGCATTCCATTCCCCCACCAGAGTGGTTGAAAACTGATGGATGGTCTTATACGTAAACGTTTCCCTGAGACATTTAAGTCTCTTTCTATTATCTACGATAATGATCGAAGCAGACAAAATGAATTAAAATTTGTGCTGCGGCCAGGACTCTTTTTTTGTAATTATATATATATATATATATTTATTTCAATACATGGTGTTACAAAAAGGTACGGCCAAACTTTCAGGAAACATTCCTCACACACAAAGAAAGAAAATATGTTATGTGGGCATGTGTCCAGAAACGCTTACTTTCCATGTCAGAGCTCATTTTATTACTTCTCTTCAAATCACATCAATCATGGAATGGAAACACACAGCAATAGAACGTACCAGCGCGACTTCAAACACTTTGTTACAGGAAATGTTCAAAATTTCCTCAGTTAGCGAGGATACATGCATCCACCCTCCGTCGCATGGAATCACTGTTGCGCTGATGCAGCCCTGGAGAATGGCGTATTGTATCACAGCCGTCCACAATACGAGCACGGAGTCTCTACATTTGGTACCAGGGTTGTGTAGACAAGAGCTTTCAAATGCCCCCATAAATGAAAGTCAAGAGGGTTGAGGCCAGGAGAGCGTGGAGGCCATGGAATTGGTCCGCCTCTACCAATCCATCGGTCACCGAATCTGTTGTTGAGAAGCGTACGAACACTTCGACTGAAATGTGGAGGAGCTCCATCGTGCATGAACCACATGTTGTGTCGTACATGTTCTAGCAGCACAGGTAGAGCGTACAGTATGAAATCATGATAACGTGCTCCATTGACCGTAGGTGGAAGAACATGGGGCCCAATCGAGACACCACCAACAATGCCTGCCCAAACGTTCACAGAAAATCTGTGTTGATGACGTGATTGCACAATTGCGTGCGGATTCTCGTCAGCCCACACACTTTGATTGTGAAAATTTACAATTTGATAACGTTGGAATGAAGGCTCATCCGTAAAGAGAACATTTGCACTGAAATGACGATTGACACATTGTTGAATGAACCATTCGCAGAAGTGTACCCGTGGAGGCCAATCAGCTGCTGATAGTGCCTGCACACGCTATACATGGTACGGAAACAACTGGTTCTCCCGTAGCACTCTCCATACAGTGACGTGGTCAACGTTACCTTGTACAGAAGCAACTTCTTTGACGCTGACATTAGGGCTATCGTCAACTGCACGAAAAATTTTCTCGTCCATTGCAGGTGTCCTCGTCGTTCTAGGTCTTCCCCGTTCGCGAATCATGGGCTGGAATGTTCCGTGCTCCATAAGACGCCGATCAATTGCTTCGAAGGTTTCCTGTCGGGACACCTTCGTTCTGGAAATGTACCGAGCCACGGCTATTGCCCTGTGCTAATCCATACATCAAATGAGCATCTACCAACTCCGCATTTGTAAACGTTGCACTGACTGCAAAACCACGTTCGTGATGAACACTAACCTGTTTATGCGACGTACTGATGTGCTTGATGCTAGTACTGTAGAGCAATGAGTCGCATGTCAACATAAGCACAGAAGTCAACATTACCTTCCTTCAATTGGGCCAACTGGCGGTGAATCGAGGAAGTACAGTACATACTGACGTAACTAAAATGAGCTCTAACATGGAAATTAAGCGTTTCCGGACACATGTCCACATAACATCTTTTCTTTATTTGTGTGTTAGGAATGTTTCCTGAAAGTCTGGCCGTACCTCTTTGTAACACCCTGTATATTAAGAATGATACATTAAAAAACATTTTATTCTATGAACCTATTATATTCCTAGTGTTGGTTAACATTACTGTCATTTTATAGGTTTTCGTTTGTATATTCTTTTCTTTTTCTTATTGTTGTTCCTTGAAACCTTTTTACATGGCCATTTGTCATCTTTTTTGGGTAACACATTGCAGGACAGGCATAATAATTTATATGTAGCATCGACACATTGACTGAGTTCATGCTTCTGTATATCAAGCACTTGTGATGCCACAGGCACATTGTGCATTCTGGTTTGATCTCTTCCATTAGTTTGCACTGTTAGATGGGACAGTATGAGGGAAACATCAGCATGATAGATGGAGCAGAAGTGGAAGAAACTTTTTACATATACTACAGATTATACATAAATTGAAGAAGAGAGAAATGTATGTCATAATATACAAGAGAAGCGGAGAGGACAGTGTGAGTAAACAATATAAATTTTATAGGGCACATAGTAAAGGAAATCATTTAAGAAAAAATGATGAGTAGTTGGCACTTTCCACTAAGTAATGATTGTATCCTAGACAATAGAGTAAAACAACGAAAAGAAAAACACTGGTAGTACAACTGGGCATACTTTTGACACTGAGTTGGCCGCGAGCATGACAGATGTTTGGTGAGAAGCACTTTGTTTCACTGATTTCGCTAAGAAGAAAGGACTCGAATCCGGGTCTTCTTGCTTGCTAGTCAGAAATGCTACCACTACACCATCACAGCACCACAGCACAATGGTCAACATTGCTGCACGAACTGCCTAAGCTGAGTGCCCTCCAAAACACAAAATTCATTTCGTCTTCTTCGATCACTATGCTGGATGGTCTTTGGATGGATGGATGGATGGTCGTTGGTGCATCTCGACTGGCTGCAATACTTCCCCCCAACATATCCCATGCGTGCTCGATGGGATTTAAGTCGAGGGAACGGACAGGCGAGGCCATTCGCCGAATATCCTCTCGTTTCATGTGCTCCCCCACCTGCGCTGTTCGATGTGAGGTCGCGCATTGTAGCCATAAAATGAAGTCAGGGTCGAATGCTCCCCACATGCGAGAGGAGTACATTATCACAGTGACGTTGATCAGTGAGTGTAGTGTGTTCAAAGATTTTGAGGTCAGTGGGCCCCCTCCCCTCCCTCCTCCCCCCAAACACACGCCCTAACACCTGCACCACCAGAACGATCACGTTCGACAATGTTCCTGGGTGCATTACGTGTTGCCACCCACCGCCATATGAGACTACGCCGAAAATCACTACTCAGACAATCTGTTTTCGTCCTAGAAGAGCACGCGGCTCCATTCCTCGTTTGTGCAGTCCCTATGCTCTTGAAACCACCAAAAACAGTGCCGCTGGTGTGCGGGTGTCTAATGGAATACAACGTACCGGTCGTCGAGCAAAGAGACACCACGATGCAGTCGCCGTACCACTGTGGAGAGAGAGACTGCCTGCCTTGCAATCCTGTTAAACGATGTTGAAATTGCACCCACTATTTGAAGTGCGTCCCTTCTTTCCTGTTTCACAATGTAGCAGTCATCTGCTGCTGTGGTTGCCCAGCAGTGCCTGTGGTTCAGAATGCTCCCCTTGCACGTAAAACAGCTCTCTAAGCAATACCATACTCATGGGCTACACTCGTCAAACTTTGTCCTTCTTTCAGTTTGTCGCTTATCCTTCCCGTATTAAGTCATTCAGGTGTTGTCTCTGGGCCATGTTGTAATAAAGACAACCACCACAATGCACCGACGCCACACGCTGCTTGCCACATACTGTCTTTTCCTGTTCCTTCAACTGCCTCGAGTTGCGGGGCCAGCCCTATTTGCCGATACAGTCACCTTCACCTCACGCCATGTGAGGTCCAAGTTCAGTGCGTTACTCTCAGATGTCTGGAAAAATGTTCCGGCACTTCCACTAATTTCCAGTGAGTACTTAATATGTTATGCCAACGGCCTTTCCGCAGTGGTAACACCGGTTCCCGTCAGATCACCGAAGTTAAGAGCTGTCGGGCTGGGCTAGCACTTGGATGGGTGACCATCCGGTCTGCCAAGCGCTGGTGGCAAGTGGGGTGCACTCAGCCCTTGTGAGGGAATCTGAGGAGCTACTTGATTGAGAACTAGCGGCTCCAGTCTCGTAAACTGCCATACGGCTGGGAGAGCTGTGTGCTGACCACATGCTCCTCCATACCCGCATCCAGTGACGCCTGTGGGTGAGGATGACACGGCGGCCGGTCGATACCTTTGGGCCTTCATGGCATGTTCAGGAGGAGTTTAGTTTTTACATAATGTGCTACGCTAATCTTTGTATCCTTAAGTTCTGCAGAGCAGTGTATAGCCGGAACTAATCGCGAACAAAATCCAAGTCATACTGCAACTATCCGGCAGTTATGTCTTTTTTTTTTTCGAACAGTTTTTACCGTTACTTAAGTAAGACGGAGGAATGTGTTAAACAACTAGGCCTGTTGTACTGTCAGCAATAAACAGACACAAGAACCGGTTGATTTTCAAAATAAGTACTTCGCACGGAAGATTAAAGTCACCGTAACCGCAGGCTAACAGAATCACACACACATCATTCCCGAGTATGGTAGGCCACGAACCCGCGCGCTGCCCAGCTACGGTGCTCACAGTCGTACGCGCGTCTCGTTCCACACAGTTCGCTTCCTTCGTTTACTAGAGACTGCGCCGCAGCCAACTCGCACTTGCGTGTGGGAATTTAATGCCCTGTCTATCTCGTACGTCCGTATTTCCCCGGTATAAAACTTTTCTAATTCACTTTTACGACTGTATCTTGGGAGGAACGAAGCTGAATTATTTGAGTGCCCGAAAAAGAAGAGGATGGAGATGGAAAGAAAGTATAACAGAGTTGGGAAGAGGCCTAGTTCCTGTTCTGCGCAGAGCCAGTTACTATGCTTCACCCGTACGAAAAGTAGAGTAATGAGTAATCACTCTTGAGTTTAATAAAAATGTGACGTTCGCGTTACCGTGATCTCAGCCAGAAGCAAAGTAAGCTACTGTACAACCTGACAATTGTAAATGTTACCTTTAGCAGGATTGTGCCACGTTTCCGATAAGATATAGCCACCTACGATCCCTCCCCTGCCCCCTTCTTCCCTAGACCTTAACCTCCAGTTACGTTGTAAATGATTCCCTCTTTTCTGTATGATTATATTAATAACGCATGCAACAGGGAAGCCTATAGTCTTTTTTTGGTTTCGTTTTTTTCCCTCACCCAACCATCTTTAGTTTGAGTGATCTCACTGGATCTGCAATTAACAGAAACAGAAAATAGTAGCTCAGTTAGAAACTTATTAAAAGTACTTTTCGTCCTATACACTGTTAAAATTACTTATTTGTAAGATGAGTTATTACTGTAGTGAGTTTTATAAATTAATGATTTTTACAGTTGCAGGCGAAGATGGTGTATTCCAAAATGTGTTAAATGACTTAATCACACACAAAATATCTGTACTTAGAAAGTGGATACAGTCAGGTATTAACTTAAGAATCATTTAAAGATGCCCAGTATTAAGAAATGAAATATTTCTGAATGGAGCGAAAACGCAAATCTGCGGTTGCATATGACAGCTACTTGTATAATATATAATAGCAGACGAGAAACGCAGCTTTGCGGTTCCACATGACAGCTATTTATTAACGTAATAGCACAATGGGTAAAGATTAATTGTGTCATTTTCCAGTAGAGCACATGACCCTTTTATTGGCTGGGGACAGCACTATACATAGCTCTCGCGCAAGTACCTAACAATAAGCTGTTACTATAATGTGTATGTTTCGCTTCGTCTTTAAGGAAATGTCTTTTCGTCAGAACAACAGTTTTGTTTTTAGAGGGACCTCAAAGAAACGAGTTACTAGTTAATCGTTACTACAAACGACGAAGGTAGTGCTACAGACGGGTGTAAACTGTTAACTTTTGTTTCCCAAGTCAAGATACCACAATCCCAGCACTCTCCCCAGGACATTGCTGCATATGTCGTACGAAACTTTAATATTTTAATGTCTTCACGATAGGCGACTGCATGTTAATCAGCCTAGTGATTATAGTCTGTGTGAAAACTGAATAGCTATATGACTTAAGTAGCTTTACAAGTTTGATTCAAAATATTAATTTGGCCCTCTATCGACGCAAAACTTCTATAGAGGATATCATCATATCCTTCGTCAGGAATCATATCGAAAAGATAATTTTGTCATTTTATTTCGCAAATTTAAATGATACAGTATAACCGGAATATCACCTATTTTTATTTATTTTTCTGTATCTGCATCAGATATTCCGTGTAAGTTATTAAGTAGTTACAATTTCAGACAGTATGTGATACATATATAAATAGAATATTATGCGGTACACATACAAATACAATATTATGCGGTACACATGTAAATTGAATATTATGTGGCACACACATAAATGGAACGTAGCCTCAGATCTAGCGCAAAACTGAGTAAGTTTCTACAGCTATTAAAGTCTACGAAATTCACATCTGCTTTAATCATGACAGTTCTCGGTAATTTCACTGTATCGTGGTAATAAGGAAATTATGTTCCCTTATCAGTTAAATCACTTTTCAATTATTGTTTCCTACTCATTTAAATTACTTTTAAGTTATCTGAAAACAGGGTAGCAGAATTAACAGCAGGCGTGTACGTGTATCTGCAATGTATAAAAATAATAATAATAATAATGAAGAAAAATAATCGCGCGGGGAAGATGTAGGAATAGCAGTAGCAGTGAACGAATTGGACATTCTTACAAGTTGTTCAGCCTTTACCTTGGATCAGACGCATTGGTTATTGGCTTCACAAGCATATCTATCTGTTGATCGAGGAGATCAAATTGATATACGAATTATGGATGATGTGGGGATGAGAGCATTATGTTCTAGTCGGAGGACGGACCTGACAATAACCGACACTCTCAACGAAATGATGAAAGCTGCCTCTAGATAACGTTGTGAAAATATGCTCTATTTCATTAACTTGTTGATTTTCTTGGGAGTAAATGTTTTTGAAAGTGCAATTCCTGATGTTGCCTACTTCATTCTCCTAGTGTGTAATTATCTTAGATTATATTGTTATATATCGTTGCAACGCAAAGCGATTTATTATGCATTCAGCAAATTCTAGCCGTTATAACTACCAATATTAACTTAGTCATCAGCTTTACTTTATTGTCGATTCATCGTGCTTCATTATCATTGTTTCGGACTTGCTATCTTTATACAGGGTGGGCAAATGCAAGTGCTCCGGAGAACATAGTTCCAGGATACTAAGAAACACAGCAGAAGAAAGGATATTCCGTATTAACCTGACTATGGCAGATGTTGACGCTAGTCATTTCTTGGCACTTCTGGGACCTGGTCAGCAAGTTGCTGAAGGTGGATCGAAGCTGGTCTGCTTGAATTACTGCAGTCTCAGCCGAAATGTTCTACTGCAGATCCTAAAGACTGGTACGGTCCCCTACAGAGTAATCGGACACTGACAGATGGGTGACGTGCGTGGCCAGCTAGGGCCGCGCCCAGACAGATCTCTGCTAACATCTCTGTCACGCGTGAAGATTGTGTAAATGTGGTCTAAGATTCGGCCGGCTGTATGGGAAGTCGTTCCAACCTGCTGGAAGTAATTGTAGGTCTTTTCCTCCTCCATTAATGCTGCACAAATGGTTTCAAATGTTCGCAATGTAACACGCCGAAGTGAATACCTCATGAAAGAAGATGGTAGCAATAAAGCAGGGTGCAGACACTGGGCATCAAACCCCGACCACCCGATCATCCAATGGTGCTTCGTGGCAGTTATGGGTATTCTCTGTTGCTCAGAACCTCTGATTCTGCGAATTAACATAGCCACTCAGGTGAAACCGAGCTTCGTAAGACATGAACATATCCATGTGCAAGCCATTCACTGTTATCTCAGTGAACAGCCTCTCACGAAACTGGAGGCGCTGAACATCTGCTGGCCTTAACACATGAACAACAGGTACTCATGCGTCCCTTTGATCGACTTGATATGTCGGTCTCTTGCGATAGGCGTCATGTTGGTTTGGTAGCAGTCTGATGTATTTTATGGTCAACTGTAGCCACATTTTCTGGTGTGCGGGCACGTTTCGGAATGTTTTTTGACTTGTTCAAAACAGATCCTTACTGACGGTATTTTCCGACTAAGCGCTGCATGGCACTCTTTGCTGGAACTTTGACACCATTAAATTTCTCAGCATAAAACTCGCCACACCTTTTCTTGACTTCGTTGCCACGTAACTTTCGACAACGAAGACGCACTGCCCCACTTCAGTACCGTCGTCCCCTTTGCACTGCTACACTCACACACAGCCTGCACTTCGCTCTTTATTGGTCTGGACCACGTGGCTGGTGTACACGTGTTATTCGCTTCACGAAGTGTGGTTATATGCATACATTTACGTCCAGTCGTACGCACTCGTCCGGGCCACTTTTATTATACCTGCCGTTTAGATATGCAGTGACAAGTACGATTCATCGTACGGTCTAGACATAGCTTATAAATTATTTTGGTTTCCTGTTAAGTGTCAGTATAGAGTCAAGCAGCAGGTACTAAAGAGGAAAGTAATATACTCGTATTTTTTCTTGTCCACAGTTATGATTCTCTATGTTGTACAAAATGTGTCATAATCAGTGTTGTTTGATGCCCAGTGTAGTTTGGACACTGCTAAATAGTGACATCATTAGAAAATGTCTGGAAGTTAGTTAATTAATGGTCTACTCTTAGCCTTACTCAAGTACCTTTCCTATGTATACATACAATTCGTCATCGTCATCGTTTAACTCACAGGGATTAGGCATATGCTTACTCCGTCTTCACATAATTCATGTCCATCCTTTCCTTGGTCAATCTATGTCTCTGGTTCCTTTCGGACTGTATGAGGGGACTTCAAAAAGTTACACATTATTATAGCAGGCCAGGTAACTTTTATTGAATGCTACATTATTCTTCAAAGTGACAGTGATACATGACAATGTTTTTGGCCATATTAACCAAGCGTCAGTAAACAACGGTTGGAACGTTGTACCAATCGTTCAGTTCCTCGACAACAGAAATTCGCTCCTTGCCCACACAGCCATTCGAGAACCACTGTGTATACGTCCTCACAGTACACCTCAGTTATTTTTTTCAGTTTGCCGAAAACAATGAAATCGCATAGTGCAAGATTTGGAGTTCCCTGATCAGCATCAGAAACATCTTTGCTGCCTTGGTCAAGTTGATCGCAGTATTTCACTACTGCTAAAGGCGACATTGCATTCGGCTCATGTTCCCCAGAATTTCACTGCGAATCTATGTCCAGTTTAGATGTTTTGCCGACAGGAATGGTACTGTCCTGCTTACATCAACTTTGCAGTATGTCTCCAATTGCCGCGCCATTTCTGTCGCGTGCTGTGAGGCACTTGTTATCCGTTTCGCAGCAGACCGGTGTCTGCAGGGAATCTAGAAAACGCACTCTCTTTCGATAATTCACCATTCTTATTGTGCAATGGTCTCAGTGTGGGACGACATACGCAGCTTCCGTAAGCCCATACATAGTTCAGGATTCTCTTGGATACACTGTCACCATTCTAATCATAAGTTGTGTCCACCTCTGTTTTCAGTTATTTCCCCATTAACAGCATGTACATTCAGATCATTCCGAATATCTTCATTTTTTATTCCATCTCTTCTTGTGCAGCCCTTTACACTCCTGAAGACAACTATTCTTGTGAATGTGGTGCTATTTTAGTCGAAGCCAGTTTGGCAGAACTCTGGATTAGTAGGAGTCTTGGTCCACTTGTTACTTAACCAAACTGTAATTAACCGTGCTGCTGCTATACCTACTGATGTAAAGAGTGTCTTACATGTATGTTACATGACTGAAAACTATGTATTTTTGTTAAAGAACTATTCGTAGAAAATGAATATTCAGTTTCTTATTGACACAAAGACACCAGAAACAAATTTAACTCACAGAAACTGGTACTCTAGTGAGGACTCCCATGATGGTGGACACCTGTTGTGTATCTTCTCCCACACGTTTCAGTATCGTTTCATCACATTCAGGTGTACGAAAAATTCTTTGACGATAATGTTTGTCATGTCTTTGCTCCTTGGGAGTCCGAATTTATAGTGAGTTGCTGTCCACAGCCATAAATTTCTTCCAGTTTAAAAGATGTCTGTTGCGCAACTTTTCTTTGTTTGTTTGTTCGCCTTTCCGGCCCCTATATATACTACATCTACAGAATACGTTAAATGAATTTCTCCTAGTCTGTAATTCCTGTGTGATGGTCTGATGTCTGCCTATTAGACAATACGAGCCTCTTCAATTGTCGGCGGTCTTTGTCAGCCAGCAGGCGAGGTCCACCTGTACGCTTTTGTGCTGTACGTGTCCCTTCACGTTTTCTCTTCACTATCACATCGGAAACAGTGGACCTAGGAATATTTAGGAGTGTGGAAATCTCGCGTACAGACATATGACACATGTGACACCCAATCAGCTGACCACGTTCGAAGTCCGTGAGTTCCTCGGAGCGCCCCATTGTGCTCTCTCACGATGCCCAATGACAAGTGAGGTCGTTAATAAGAGGTACCTGGCAGCAGGAGGCAGCACAGTGCACCTAATATGAAAAACGTATGTTTTTGGGGGGTGTCCGGATACTTTTGATCACATAGTTTAGTTACACACCTTTATATTACAAGTTAAGTTTCGGAGCCCTTTAGCGGCAGAGGGTTGCAACTTACAGCAGACCACAGGAAAGTCGATCGAGAAATATGCATGCGATGTAAAACGTCAATCGATATTGAGAACAGAATAAAAAATTTGGAGGCATTACTTTTCAGCGTATCCCCGTATTTGCAAGATCTGAGTTCTACGAACTGCATGGGTACGTTGCTCGCATTAATTCTTTTTCTAAGTGCCCGAACTGAAAGAACCGTAGTATTACAATTGATGATTAACCGAATACACTATGGTTTGTTACATTACCTATTAAAATATGCTAAAAGGCGGTTTTAAGTATCAGCATCCTTATGACAGTCATAGATCGCGAATGGTTAGAAAAGAAAATAGTTTAGTGACAAGGTCATATGCCAACGTTATCGTAAAATTGTTTGAATTTGAGGAAATAATCAGTAAGGCAAGCAAAAAATAAGATAATATTTTTCGGAGATTGCTCACAACAAAATATGCATAGCATTTGATTTCAATATTACCCCTTAAATCTCCTGTGAAACAAGATTGTTTCGTTTCAGTATTTCCTATAAGAAAAACTCAGGTTTTCTAATTCTGTTGGCTGCAATGGATCCATATCAAATGTCGTGTAATGGCGTTCCCGGTCTGTGTTGGGTGTAGCAACACCTCGACGAGCCAGCAGATAAAAGGAAACTGGAAGAAAGGGAGAGACAGATAGAGAGACTGGGGGAGCCGAACAGTTATTTCCGGGGCGGAATTTTGTGCAAACATTTATACAGCTTACAGTTCTTTTGTGAGGAAAATAAGTGGGGCAAATTCCGGCCGGGTGAGAAACTTCTGTAATTCTATTAAGGTTATTAAGTTTGTGAGGCTGCTTTTCTTAAAGCGCAGAAGAAAGCGCGCCGGAGGGAGGTATTTTTGCCTCTCCTTCCCTGCCCCCGCCGCTGCTGTCCTCCTCAAGCTTTCCCTCCCCCACCGCCCGCCTTCCTCCAGGTGTGACGTTAATTACGACGCTGGCGTCGTTCTAAGCGGCGACGCGCGCTCTAACCGGCTACAGCTTTGTGTGTAGCGGCTCATGCCACAGCACCGCTCATTCCTGCGTACGGTACAGACGGTTTCTCACACAGCACTTGGATGTATAATTACACGGCCCCTCTCTCGGAGTTTTCGTTTCCAGCTGGAGACAGTTCAGGTGTCCAAGACGCTGTTGTAGTCTTCAGCGATAGAACTTACTCTTGATGATACTCTTAAAGAACTAGGCACACGCTATATGGATCACCACCTACAACTCAACCTGTCAGAAACTCTTCGCTGTGAGTTTATGTCTGGTACAGGGAGGCCTGAGGAAAACACTTTGTCTTGCAATGGCACAATCTTGGAACATTGCTTCACTTCAGAGTACGTAGGAGCAACGCTGCACCACTTCCTCACCTTCAGACAACAGTGCTCCAAAGTCAAACATAAGCCCAGAGCTCGGAATAAGATCTTGAGAAACTTAAGAGACACAAACTGGGGAGCTAAGCCAAAAGTTCTCAGAATCAATATTTTCGCACTGTGCTATTCTGCAACAGAGTACGCCTCCCCTGTTTGGTATAAGTCGCCTCAAGTCAAAACTCGGTACCCTGCCGTGAACGAAGCATGCAGGCTAATTATGAGGTACTTAAGACCTAATCCTGTTAAGAATGTTTACTGTGTAGCTGGTATTGTACTTCCCAATATTTGTCAAGAAGATGCTGTGATCATGAGAAACTGAAAGCTGAGAACGTTCAAGCTCACCCACTGTTTGGCCATGAACTACTTCAGCCTAGCCTACAGACAGCAAACCTCTGAAACTGCCTATTAGATTTCGTAACCTTGTCCTCGCTGAGCAAATTTGGGACCCCACCGAAAGAACCGAGCTTCCAACAGTGCTAATGAGGTTTGGATGGTGGCTGACCGACCTGGACTGGGATAGCAACCTAATGCTCAGGTCAAAAGAACTGCTGAAGTGAGGTTACCCAAATAATTGCTTGCTATGTACTGTAGCGACACGAGCCCAGGCAAATGGGTTCGATGCCATGAAGTGCACTACTTAAAGCAATAGGCTGACCCAGAATTGCGCAACGGCGCCCATCTTGCGTCGCCATCTGCCTGCAGGTCAGCGCACAGATGATTACCGAAACAAGGGACACTTTGGCATACATGACTTCTGCAGCCATGACACCATAACATATCCACTCTGACGGGATTCAGTACTGGTCATCTAGCCAGACTGGGTATGTAATCAAGTGTAGTAGTGTCAGACTCTGCCGCGACGTCATCGCGACTTTGAGGTCGTCTTGACTACACCACCTGCCAGGGCAGAGAGAGGGCAGGTCTTTCCACAGCTGGGTTTGGGTTGAACTGAGGCCATCCTAGCCCATGCGTTCAGTGGGCAGTGCCAGTCTGTCACAATGGCCCTGACACAGCTCAACCACTGGCCACGATTGTTTATAATGCAAGGTCATACCACATCTGAGCAGCACTGAGTGTAACAGTGGCCGGTGTCCTACCACAATGCTTCATTGGAGCAGGGGCTGTGAGTTAAGCCACACCTTCTAGCTGCTGCCAGATGTGGGTTTCAGCTAGTAATCATAATCACATATAAGTGTACCTACATGTGTATGTGTATTTGGTAACGCTTGATATATCTACTGACATGCGCGACCAAATGCATTGTACAGTTTGTATCGGAATGTGTTCCATCGCCTACACATGCAGATGGGCACGACTGAGTAGCTAGAGTAGGAGGAGGAGATGTACAGTTAGACAGACAGAGGGCAAGATGAGGTGGACAGAGTAAGGGAGGAGGAGTAGATGGAAGTGGGAGGGAGGGAGAGAGAGAGAGAGAGAGAGAGAGAGAGAGAGAGAGAGAGAGAGAGAGATAGGAGGAAGAGATGGGCATATAGAGGTGGGAGGAGGAAATAGAGGGCAGGGGAGGAAGTGATGTATGTATAGAGTGAACAGAAAGTGTGGATGTAGAGAGGGAGTGGAGGAGACACTCAGAGAGGGAATAGGAGGAAATGGTGAGGAGGAGGAGGAGGAGGAGGAGGAGGAGGAGGAGGAGATGAACAGAGTGGGGGAAGAGAAGGCGGTCAGAGAATAGGGGGAGGAGGAGTTGGACAGAGAGAGGGGGGCGGGGGAAGAAGAGGCAGGTGCAGGAGGCTGATGGAAGATGGAGAGTGCTAGTGGGTGTGGTATCATGCCCACTGAGCCACACCTCCAGTGGCTCTGTATCACGGACGCCTTCTGCCACAGCAATATGGGATGGTCAGCAGCAGACACACAGCCCTTTTGCAATGAGGCGTGGCCTAGTCGTAATGGAGCGGCCACAAAGATGCAGCCCAGTCACAGCCCTGTCACTATCGCTCATGCATTAATTAACAGAGTCTCGCACCAAAATACCCTTGTCGCTATTGCATTAGCTGGACTTTTTTGATGCATTTTCATTAGTGAAGTCTCTTTATACACTTGGAGAAACCTGCAGGTTAAGTAAAGCTTCTGTTTACTGTATTTACTTCACTAATCATTTCTGCTCCTGTCCAGCTTTCCCACAACGATAGATGCTGAATAACTCTGTAGCCCACCTCTCCTTACCATTGTTTACAATGTACTACAGAGAAGTGAGCAAGTGTGAAAGGAAGAGTAAAGGAGGAAATGGACAGAGAGAGAGGGAAGCGCATTATGGACATGATGGGGAAGAACGATATGGATAGGAAGAGGGTAGCGGAGGGGATGGACAAAGAGGGAGAGCAGGGAGGGATGGGAAGAGAGAGGGAGAAGGAGGAGGATGGGCAGAGAGAGAAGGACATAACGTTACACAGGCAACGCTGTGTGTAAAAGGCTAATAATTTCGTAATCCGATTTTACTACCTTCGAGCACCGCCTGATTCACTCTGAACCACCATCCTCCACCAGAGCAAATCCACACGTTCTAAACTAAAAACGTGCTCCAGTTGTGGGGCGTTATCAGTTCTCAGAGCACAGGCAGCTATTTTTCAGTGTGGACCACAGAGGCTCGCCCGAGCATTCTGAGTGCTGATTGTTTCGATAATACGAATACAAACGTTATTTGTTCAGCAATTTCGTTAAAGAGAAGTTTTTACTGTCATTCCAGCTTTTTAAAACAATTGTTTTATTTATTAAAATTGTTTCGATAATGACCTACCGCCCCATGTCCACTTTCCAACCGGGGAGCCACATACTAGAGGCACAGTCTACGACAAGTGTAGCAGGAAACCAGGAAAACTGGTTAGGCTGCTAGGGCGAGCTAAGCGCTGACCAGTGTCAGCACTAGACTAATTGACTGCCTATGTTAATATGTACCTGTCTCGCTGTGGTGTTCCTGTACATGAGATGATCTATAGTGAGTAAGCTAGGTTTATACGAAGTTTCGTATCGATCATCAGTTCAACCACAGGAATCATAAAAGAAACAGCACACATGAAAACAGATTATCAAACTGGAAACTACTTCTGTGAAATATATTTCTAAAAGTTGCACAGCAAATATGATTTTTAACGTGTACTGAAGCTATAAATTTACTCGACCTGTTCTCTGATATAAACACATCTTAGATAAGGCTTTTTATTTAATCGTATGGCTAGGGGCCGCCGTCGGGCAGACAGTTCGCCGGGTGCCGCTCTTTCAATTTGACGCCACTTCGGCGACCTGCAGTCGATGATGATGATAGAATGATAATGAGGACAGCACAACACCCAGTACCTGGATGGAGAAAGTTCCCCGACCCTGCCGGGAATCGAACCTGGGCCCAGAGGATTGACAATCCGTCACGCTGACTATTCAGCTACCGGGGGCTTAGATAAGGTGAAAATTGTAGTACATTTAGAAAATAGTTAAAAGTAATATACAATAACATAATATACTACAGTTGTGCCCCAAATATTAAAACTCCCGCTACCTGCATCTTGTGTGTAGCTGTCCCGCATGTGTCATATTCAGGAGACTGAAACACCTGCAGTAAGACAAAAAGTCCGATGCTGCTTCGTTCATGGTGACAGGAAAATATCTTGGAGATAAGAAATTGCTTATCTGCAAGAAAGCAAGGAAGCGGCAGTTAGGTAAGGACTACAGCCAAGATTTACAATAGTGTAGCTTCATTGCTGAAAATGGCCATTTATAAATCACAGTTCCAACTCAAGCTAGGTTGTGAAAGATCTTGCAAACTTTCATGGTGACTTCACTAAGCGGAGCTGAAAATTCATCTACGTACAATCCTAAAGAAGTACACATCTTTCTACTATGAATGTAACTCGCTCGTTATCTGATAATAGAATATTCTGTTTATGTTTTCTTTTTGTCTGGCATTTAGGATCAAAAACTGACTATATTGCGTACATGAATTTTTAGCACGATTATAACGAATAACATACTGACATTAATAATAAGATGTATTGGTATATTTGAGAATATGACAAAATGGATAGGTGGAAGTCTACTTAGTACCGTTTGGTTCCTCTGGAACCTGGAAGCCCCACGTTACTGTACAGCTGTACTACACCCCAATAGCACACAACATAGAACGTTATTAATAATTCCATACTATACTACGTAACTCAGCACTGCTCAAAATAAATTACTGCACTTGACATTAGAAGCAGAACACTTCTCATTTGTTTCTGATAACTCGGGGATTGTAGGGAATGTGTTTCCACGCCACCTGTACTTCTCTTCCCCGTTATTAGGTGTGGATGTTGGGTAGGAACTGACTTTCAGGGTCTCAGGAAATCCTTCCCAATCTGAAGCTTAGTTCACTGCTTCTGGAAGTATTTTCTAGTTGCGTGTTCTGTCTTGGTGCGAATCGTTGTCACGGTACGTCTACAAGTATATCTGTAGACCAAGAAGGCTTGCAGTTCTCAGTCTTATATTTTGCCTATCAGCAAATTCATGGTGGTACAGATCGTCATTCCATATTACACTATAGACAGTTTCAGAACCAAAGAGCCGGCCGCGGTGGCCGTGCGGTTCTGGCGCTGCAGTCCGGAACCGCGGGACTGCTACGGTCGCAGGTTCGAATCCTGCCTCGGGCATGGGTGGGTGTGATGTCCTTAGGTTAGTTAGATTTAAGTGGTTCTGAGTTCTAGGGGACTTATGACCTAAGATGTTGAGTCCCATAGTGCTCAGAGCCATTTTTTCAGAACCAAAGAGATTCTTGTCCTGCTCTATAACATCTTTCCTATTAGCAACTCATATACGTAGGGTGAAAATGTGCTAATTTCTCCACATTCGCTCGTTTCAGTGGTGCGTCAGCGTTTTTTTTTCTTTTTTTTTTATACGAGGGTAGTCATATAGTTTTAATTATCACCTATACAAAGTAAAGTTACGTAATTAATTTTTTGTTTGTTTTCAGGTACATGTTTACACTGCTGTACGCACTGAAATTCCCGCATCACTGCATCACAGCACGCCGCTAGAGATACCAAGACGAACCGATTCCGTCCATTTCCACATTATCAATGGGCTACTCAATTTTGTTCTCAGTTCTCTGTCGGTAAGCTGTGGCGCAGTGGCCCTGGGATTTTATTGTGTACCAACGGTGTAGACATGAACCTTCAAACAAACAAAAAATTAATTACATAACTTTACTATTTAAAGGTGATATGTAAAGCGTTTTGTTTCATCCCTCTATGTCTGTACTTGACACGCTTCAACGCAGAGTCAGTTGCTATATCATGTAGCTGCAAATAATTTCACACGCACAATGTAATATTTGCTAAGGAGGCACTAGGTACAGCGACTGTCAGGTATTTTAGTGAATGGATTAAGATTCAGCTATCTGCATCTATAATAAGCCAGCCGCTCATTACTTGTTATGTGCTACTACCTGTGCGGCCTACTGTGCTCTATGCAAAGGTTATTTTAATTTTTATGTGGAATACCCCATCATGATTAATTACTCATTATTGTAATAACTCTTCTTTTAAAATGTCTTGTTCAATAGCTTGAATTTTAATTTCTATTACATGTTTTTATTTAAACTTGTATTTTAAAATTACTCATGCATGTCGAGCGTGTGTTTGTGTCCGCAACTAAGCCCCACGAGACGCCTAGTCTAGTGTTTAACTGGTTACATGCTTGACGTCTTCAATTTTGATAATTTCACTACACCGTGTTTAAATGAAGCCAAACGTGTTTGCACTTTTCATTTTGCCTGTGCTGCAGTATTACTTCTTCGTTAGTAAATATTTTCTTATTAATCTTATTTATTATCTAGTACACGCCTGTTTAACGCGAGGTTGACGTATGCTTATTTCGCAGCACAGCAGGAAACGTAATTTTTCTTTCCGATGGTTCATAGACGTTTCTTTTATACACTACTGACCATTAAAATTGCTACACCATGAAGATGACGTGGTACAGACGCGAAATTTAACGGACAGCAAGAAGCTGCTGTGATATGCAAATGATTAGCTTTCCAGAGCAGTCACACAAGGTTGGCGCCGGTGAAGACACCTACAACGTGCTGACACGAGGAAATTTTCCAACCGATTTCTCATACACAAACAGCAATTGACCGGCGTTGCCTGGTGAAACGTTGTAGTGATGCCTCGTGTAAGGAGGAGAAATGCGTAAGATCACGTTTCCGACATTGATAAAGGTCGGATTGAAGCCTATCGCGATTGCGGTTTACCGAATCGCGACATTGCTGCTCGCGTTGGTCGACATCCAATGACTGTTAGCAGAATATGGAATCGCTGGGTTCAGGAGGATTATACGGAACGCCTTGCTGGATCCCAATGGCCTCGTACCACTAGTAGTCGAGATGACAGGCATCTTATCCGCATGGCTGTAACGGATCGTGCAGCCACGTCTCGATCCCTGAGTCAACAGATGGGGACGTTTACAAGACAACAACCATCTGCACGAACAGTTCGACGACGTTTGCAGCAGCATGGACTACCAGCTCGGAGACCATGGCTGCGGTTACGCTTGACGCTGCATCACAGACAGGGGCGCCTGCGATGGTGTACTCAACGACGAACCTGGGTGCACGAATGGCAAAACGTCGTTTTTTCGGATGAATTCAGGTGCTGTTAACAGCATCATGATGCTCGCATCCGTGTTTGGCGACATCGCGGTGAATACACACTGGAAGCGTGTATCCGTCATCGTCATACTGGCGTATCACCTGGCGTGATGGTATGGGGTGCCATTGGTTACACGTCTGTCACTTCTTGATCGCATTGACGGCACTTTGAACAGTGGATGTTACATTTCAGATGTGTTACGACCCGTGGCTCTACCCTTCATTTGATGCCTGCGAAACCTTACATTTCAGCAGGATAATGCGCGACCGCATGTTGCAGGTCCTGTACGGGCCTTTTTGGATACAGAAAATGTTCGACTGCTGCCCTGGCCAGCAGATTCTCCAGATCTCTCACCAATTGAAAACGTATGGTCAATGGTAGCCGAGCAACTGGCTCGTCACAATACGCCGGTCACTACTCTTGATGAACTGTGGTATTGTGTCGAAGCTGCATGGACAGCTGTACCTGTACACGCCATCCAAGCTCTGTCTGATTCAGTGCCCAGGCGTATCAAGGCCGTTATTACAGCCAGAGGTGGTTGTTCTGGGTACTGGTTTCTCAGGATCTATGCACCCAAACCGCGTGAAAGTGTAATCACTTGTCAGTTCTAGTATCCTATATTTGTCCAATGAATACCCATTTATCACCTGCGTTTCTTCTTGGTGTAGCAATTTATTTCGAGCTGTGCATGGTACGACAGCAGCCCTGGATATTTATATTTTCCTTTGCTGGCTGTTGTAGAAAATCAGATGAAGCTCCAAAAAGGAGTAACATGTCATTAAACAATTTTCTCAGCCAAGACTGTTTTCCTTCATAATAATCTTTGAACGGTTTCTGAAGCAGGCAGTCTGATGGAGTGGGAAAAGACCTTCGAAAAAATGGCTCTGAGCACTATGGGACTTAACTGCTGAGGTCATTAGTCCCCTAGAACTTAGAACTAGTTAAATCTAACTAACCTAAGGACATCAGAAACATCCATGCCCGAGGCAGGATTCGAACCTGCGACCGTAGCGGTCTTGCGGTTCCAGACTGCAGAAAGACGTGCGATATGATGAGACACAGCAGACGTTCAGAACCCTAGATAGTACTTCTGTTTCACTCGGTAACTTCGCTCCAGTTACTACGAACTGTGACCTTTCTGACAGCAAGTGACGAATCCAGTAGCAATCGCTATAATGTAGAGGAAAAGACAGTATCAGGAATCTGCGTAATTGATCGTTGTGTACGGGGAGCGGGACGTGGATGCGATGCAGCGCTACGCCCCCTGCTTGGTGCGCCGCTAGTCCAGCCAGCCAGCCAGCCAGCCAGCCAGCCAGTCTGTGCAGAAACGGGCTGGGCTGTCGGCCCGGGCCGTCGCGAGGCTGCGCGGGGTGACGCGGCCGCGCAAACAGCTCGTTAGCGGCGCTGAGTTATTCGGCGGACGTAATGGCGGGCTGCGGGACAGCGCTATCTCTGGCCGACACCTCCAGCGCACTGCCTGCCCGCCCGCCCGCTGATCTACTGCCAGCGGCGACCCGCGGTGCGGCACCTCACACCTGCCTACACACCCACCCACATACACCCACCCACGTACACCCACCTACCTACCTACTCTTTCTCTCTGCTTACACTGCTGAAGGCGCTTACGTGGTCGCCCTGAGCGCGCAAGGGGATGAGTTGTGATGTGAAGGCCGGTGCAGCTGCCCCTACCGATTCGTTTTATGCAACCCGCACTACGCTTGTGTCCGGACAAGTGACAGTCACGTAATCGATATAATTTCGTTCAGAGCTTTGGGCGACGGAGTCATGCTTTAAAAAGTGCAAATGAGATTTGACGATGAGTTACTCTGTATTCTTGGACTAAGACATAAATTACTTCTGCCACACTCATGCAAGTGTCTCCAATCTTTCCTTGTGTAATTAGCGGTGCAGTCGCACACGTTCTGGATGTACCTGTAAGTTTATTCCATTTCTAGTTCTTAATCTTTGGTGAATAATTGAAAAATGTTGTCTTGTAAAGCGAGTTTCACTATAGGAAACAATGAAGTCAACAGGAGATATCAAAATGGGAGGTATGGAAGTAACAGCTTTCTGTTATGTAACCTCTGAACCATTTACAAAAGATTAGGTACTAGAAACGGAATAAATTTACATGATATATCCAAAATCTGTAGAACTACACCACTAATTACGCAAAGAAAACTATAGACAGTAGGACAAGGATGGCAGAAGTAAGGTATATTTTGGTCCCAAAATATCGTGTAACTCATGCCTAACTTTTATTTTCTACTGTGTAAGGTGCAGTTTTGCTTATTCTAGAACTGAGAACAACTGTGTAAGGTGAAATGACAAGTTTAATGTCCCAATTTTTCTCACAAAATTACACGCTTTTACACAGTTTTCAACCCTACAACAAAAACCTCGCAATGGATAACGCATCTTGCCAGAATCAAAAAGTGAAATAATTTTATGCACAACAATGTTAAATATTAACTCTCAGAAAGAACATTAATCCTGAAAACAATATTATGAAAGTTTAATTGGAAGTTTCTTCACAAAATTGCCCCTACACATACATTATGATGTTGGTCAGTACTACGAAAATCGTACGATTCCGGTTCAAAGTTTGGTACTATTTAGGATGACAATCCAGTCAAAGGTAGTTGGTTACTTAAGTGACAAATCTGAGCGAAAGATTACCCAAGGCCGCTCGAGTTTACAGTGGACACAAGCTGGTGAACCAACAAAGTTTACGCCTCTGCACGCGGTATTTATGAGAAAACATGTACTCAGCCGTAGTCTTATTATGTGGCGATGTACATGCGCATGGTTGGAGCAGCGTGCATATTATAGTGCAGTTCTCGCAAGAACAATTAACTAATCTGGGTGGTTCGTTTCTCCACAGTTGGAGCTAAACGTTGCTACAGCTAATTTCTAGCTGAAGAGTAGCCACTGTGAACACAGTGTCCACACAAATTTCTTCTCTGTGTCGTACAGAGCATTAAGCGCTCTGTTCTGTATTTGACGCCAGTTTAGAGAAGAGTTCTCGAAAATTTCTCTCTTGTCCTATTCATGGCAGAACTGCCTCCCCCAACTTGGGTTCATTCGTTTTTCACATCACGGCCCTTTTCGACCAATAGGAGCATTCCTGTTATTTTGTAGAAACTCTCTCTACTAATTGCAATGTCCCTTTAATCAAACTGCGTCGAAACTTCAGTATTTTTCTCCTTCCTAGTGTGTTTCCTCCAATCGTACGTTTCGTGCCCATTCTAGATGCCTAAAGTACATTGACCTTCCAGTGTGTTGCACTTGCTGGACAAAAAGCGTCGCTGGCTCTTGTTCCCATCCCATGGGAATTTAGAAATGCAGCTTTCTTAAGCTTTTTCTCTGTCCCTTGTGCAGATGTGCCGCTATACATGGTCCTCCAGCCCAAATCACCTGGCCCAGGGTCACTTACCTTCCTCCTGCCACCCCTTTAAGTGGTTTCCGTTGTAACCCAAGCAGCGCGCCTTTGCTACGTAGTTGTACGGCTGGCTTTTCAAAACTAAAATTGACTCACGTTGCCTGTTCCACCTTCCACTCAAAGACATGCATTCTATAGGAACAGTGTATTAATTAGGATCGATTGGCTGTCATCTCTATTTGCATTCCATACTGATAGGTGTATGTTCTCATAACCGCTGGATCATGTTAGGTATCTTCACCTTCTCGTTGCGATGTATGAAGGTCTCATGTAAGGTGTGAATAAGATCATTTATTCTGCCGCCTTACAAGTGAATGACTGTTTGGTAACAGTCACCCCAACCTCTGAGAGGAAACTTATATAAATTACGTGACTGTCGCTTGTCTGCTTACTGTTACTGTTACAGGCGTGGTGTGGGTTGCACAAAACGAATTGGTAGGGGAAACATTCACTCTGTATACTACTAAATAGCCACTCCAGGCACTATTCTGTTGCTGGTTGCCTATCTAACGGCTTCCAGGCGCAACAAAAATTTTGTTTTCAATATTTCATACAGTTATTGACCAAATGTAAAAAGTCAAAATGCTGTGATAATCTACACTCATTATGAGCTATAATCTTATGAAAAACGTTTAACACAATACAAGTATTAATGTTAGGTACTGTGTATATGTCTTGAGGCAATGTATCTCGCAGTGCGCAAATTGCCGAACTATATTTGCCAGTATATGAGCGTGAAAGAACCTGGGGACTTCCAGCAAACTTTACACGTAATTTTAAACTATTCCGAAACTTTCTCTCACTGACACCAACCCACAAACTAACGAAAGGAAAAATGTTTATCACTACTACATTTTCATTGCGCATGCAGCAGAACTTCAAGATGAGGCATCTTGGTTACGCAAGCATCCACCATACGAGCACCAACAATTTGGCCACGTTCAAATTCACTTAGCTCAGGTATGACTCATCCATAACTACGCAACATTGTTCTGAACGCGACTAACACTTGCAACGCATTGAGGGCATTGCACAGGCTCCGTTCGTGGTTAAATGCAACAGCACAACCTGCAGGCTTTGTTAGTATCTACATTTATGTTCAGGTCTGCATTTCTGGCAGTGTTTCTATATTTTTGACCAATCCCGGCATGTCACTGAAAGTGAGCTGCTCGTGCGAGGAACCGAACTATGCGTGAGAGCGTATCTAGCGGAGTAGTGTGTCGCCAGGAACACCCCTGCATTCAGGCGTAATACGGCCACATTTTCTGTAGCAAACGCTGATTACCAGAGTTCACTCTTAATGCAGTAAATGCTACGGAGAGTGTAAAAGTCACTAAAGCCTCTTCTTCGCCTTATAATAATAATAATAATAATAATAATAGTAATAATAAGTAGTAGTAGTAGTATTATAATGTGCAGTGAAGTAATTAGATTAATAAAAGAGACGGCGATGGAGACGCTGTACGAATCCTTCTGATGTCGTACGAAGTTTGCTAGCGGTTCTCGTTGGGGCTTTAAAATTAAAAAAAAAAAAAAGAAATGGTTCAAATGGCTCTGAGCACTATGGGACTTCACTTCTGAGGTCATCAGTCACCTAGAACTTAGACATACTTAAACCTAACTAACCTATGGACATCACACACATCCATGCCCGAGGCAGGATTAGAAGCTGCGACCGTAGCGGTCGCGCGGTTCCAGACCTCAGCGTCTAGAACCGCTCGGCCACTCCGGCCGGCCTTAAAAGTCAGTTGGCCTTAAGACGTACATAGATGTTTGGACAACATGGTTCTGGAGTAACAGCGATTGATATAAAATTATCTTAGTATTAGGAAAACAGTCTTAATCGCTTTTTTTAATTTTATTTATTTAGTTCCGACCGGTTTCAGCCCATCGCAGGGGCCATCTTTAGGGCGAACATATAGTCGACTGCTGGTGGCGTCACATCTACCAAGTCTCCTGCCACACCTTGGTAGACATGACGTCACTAGCAGTATGTTCGCCCTGAAGATGGCCCCTGCGATGGGCCGAAACCGCTAGGCTCAAAATAAAAAAATAAAAAAAACGCGATTAAAACTGTTTTCTTAGTACTAAGACGTACTCCTCGTCTGAGGTCTGTGTCAGTAGCGCTATCAGTTCTCAGTGATATACGGAGTTCTATGTGTTAGACATGGTAACTGTGTGTTATGTTACTGTGTCTACCAATAAATGCACCGTAATGGCGTCCTGAACTATTATTTAGCGTAGAATTACTACCAGTATGTTAAACCACAGGACAAAAGTAGACCTTTTCCAATTCGAAACTTTTCCAGAGGCTCAACTTTATCTGCTGCGAGGGACGACAGCAACGAGAGGACTACAGAGAACAGGTAGGTGCAACTCTTAAGTGTCGATTTGCAAAGTTAATCCAAAAAAAGGGTTATCTTTTCCTTGCACTCTCAGGTGAAAACAGAAACTAAATTAACTGCACAGCTCCTACGTCACCGTCTGCAAACTCGTGGCTAATCTGAGAAAGATACAGTGAGGTTTATTTCACCAGGGGAATTTGCAAGAGGAATAAGCGTTACACACTAGTTAATTGGCTGACTCCCATTATTAACAGTGTCGTCTACCGAACCGTCTGTAAAATAGAACGAACGTGACATCCGGACCTTGTTTTCATGAAAACTAATCACCAATTAATTTGAATTTAAAGAAGGTGTGGAAGAGACACGGGCAGGGGGGGGGGGGGGGAGGAGAAACGCTCAAAAATTGGTGCAAGAAATCGTTGAAGTCATGATTTGTTCACTGTAAGTTGAGAAAGCACCTCTTTCGTTTCCGCCCATATCACAGGCTAGAAACTCGGACTCTGCATCGGTGGACACACTACGATGTCCAGTGTGTGAACAGACCATCATCCACATCCAAATTTTTGTATCACAGCCTCACTGTCGCGAGTCTTCGAACAGGCCCATAAGAATTAAATCTTCGGTTCCTGATTTCATCTGCCATGTTTGACTATTTCTCTATTACTTATCTGTCCTCGTTTTTCTTGGGCCAAGAATTTTCATCGTAATCCCTTGTTCTTCCCTCAGAATATTTTACAAATCTCGTATTCCGCTGCGGATTGAAGTTTTGTTTGTCTAATCTATTTATTGCTGGACGTCACGGGTTATCTCGTAAGCTCTATTGAGTTTCTGTAATCTCTCGGTGATTTTTTTTTAGCTCCGTTGTTTCTTAGAGCCCTCCGAGAATCTGAAAGTCTCTGGCCCATTTGATTTACCAGTACTTGATGCTTAGTTTCTGAATGTTAAATTTAGTGTAGATGAACCTAATTTCTTCAAAAGAGTTTAGGCCAAATTTTTCAGTGCATATCTTGAACTGTACTTAGAAAAACATACCTTAATGCCATCTTTTGTTCGTCCCAGTTGAATAGGCATCCGGTGATACTGTCTGTTTAATTCTTGTTCCCATTGAATAATGACTTTATCTAAGATGAGTTTAAGAAACAGTGGCGACAGTTCATGTCTGTAGCGATCAAAATGACAACAGAACTCTTTACGACCCCTGTTCAAGGTTGCCATCGGGGAGAAAAGTCGTGTCTGGCGGGCAGTTGGCCTTCGGTGGGCCAGCTCGGCTCGGCACAGCACAGCACGTAATATTGCGGCAGCTGTTCTGTGCTGCGGACCCCGCTAAAAGTATTGCCCCCTCGTTATGTATTCCCCCACTGGAAGTAACAGCCAAGTTCTCTTTAAGGGCGCAGCCGAGAATCGATAACAGCGAGGGAGAGAGGGATTAAACCCTACGCCTCCACAGCCTAAACAACGTTTGTAACGCAAACTGTACTCCTCTGGGACACTCCAAGAAAATATTCCGTTCTGTGAAATCGTTTACAATCTCTTTTCAGAGGTATTTTAGGATAACATTGCGGGAATTATGTCGTACGATCGTCCTTCGTTCACACGTGCGTCATCCACACTGTGTTACACAAAAAGAATTGTCTAGCTGATCAGATGTGTCCACCCTACCCCTTTGTGACGGCCTATACTCTGCTAGGGACAATCAGTGAGGTATCTTAATGTCTCTGGAGGAATGGCTGCCCATTATTCTTTAAAAATCGAAACCACAGAAAATAGTGATTTTGGACGCTAGGGGCATAGAACGAAGTCTATGTTCTAACTCATTCCAAAGGTGTTTCTTTGGGTTTAAATCGGGACTCTACGCAGGCCAGTCCATTTCAGGATTTATTTATTCCTATGGCTCACATGCATTGTAAAAATAAGGATATATAATGTTGTTATATGTATACAACAAGAATGCTGAAGGACAAAGCTACATATAAAACTAATTAATTGTCATATCTCAGTTCCTAACCCATATAAAAGCCGTATCGTCAGCTTTCATAAGGTCGCTCAAACTCCCCTGATAGAAACGCAAGGGGGACTCATCTCTAATTGCTTGATTGTTTGGTTTGGAGCCCCACAGTAACAAACCGGAGACCCAGTGGCACCCCATTTGCGAAGTGAGTCTGGGAATCGACCATGCCCAATGCGAGCTCTGTTCAATCTGACCCATGGTTTCCTGCGGTATTCTGAGCCAGCAGCATCACAGTTATACTTTCGGAACCACCCACGGCCGACCGCTGTGACCGAGCGGTTCTAGGCGCTTCAGTCCGGAACCGGGCTGCTACTACGGTCGCAGGTTCGAATCCTGCCTCGGGCATGGATGTGTGTGATGTCCTTAGGTTAGTTAGGCTTAAGTAGTTGTAAGCCTAGGGACTGATGACCTCAGATGTTAAGTCTCATAATGCTTAGAGCAATTAGAATCATTTTGAACCACTCACGCTCTTCAGGATTTTCAATAAGTTGAAAGTTCTGATCCCACACGTCTCTGACGCTCATATTGCTGACGTCTAGCTGTTCTGCTTGCTGTAACGATGGGTTTCTTGAACGGAGTCTCTTTCGTCGTAGGCTTGGTATGTCTTCCTGAATGGGTAATTTCAGGTTCTCCTGTAGCTTGCGGTATTCCCTAAGCAAAGCCTCGCTTCTACGGATTTCGGATCGATAGATTATGCTCAGCAGAGGAAACAAATAGCTGGGTGTTGGTCGGATTGTCCCAGTTATTAACAGCATAGTGTGGTTCAACTGGACGTCGATCAAGTTGGTGTGGCAGCTGTTTAGCCACACAGGGGCAAAATGCACTGCTGCTGAGGAGACCATCGCAATGGATGATCTGCCGAAGCTCTCCATGTCATTCAATACAACTTTTGAATAATATTGTCACGAGTTTTTATTTTGGCAGTGGTATTTTCAAGATGTTTTTACATGAAGGGTGCGGTCGAGGGGGACACCAGGGTACTTACGGTACTTGTTATGGCAAAGAGTGGCTCTGAGGTCATCAGTCCCCTAGAACTTAGAACTACTTAAACCTAACTAACCTAAGGACATCACACACATTCATGCCCGAGGCAGGATTCGAACCTGCGACCGTAGCGGTTGCGCGGTTCCTGACTGTAGCGCCTAGAACCGCTGGACCACCCCGGCCGGCTCAAAGAGTGTTTCCGTTAAATTTCATTCTGAGTTCCGTGTTAGCTTATTTGTTGTTCAGAATGGAATGTAAATACTTCAGTTTTACTTGTACTGGATTTAAGCCACCACTTTCCAAAATAGGAGCTCATAACGGCTAGATCTTCCGTGTGAACTGTCTCCACTTGTCCGAGATCTTTGGTTCTAAAAGCAAGAGCGATATCGTCCGTGTAGCAGAATTTTGTTGACCTACAACTGGAAAGATCGGATATATATACGTAGGCTGAATAATAGGGGCACTAAGACGGAGTCATGTGGTAGACCGTTACTTAATATGCCCACAGGTTCTCTCAAGTAAACGCAGATATACCTATTCTTTATCATGGTGCTGGTGAGAGTTACAGTTTTTTGACATCGGATTGTTTTTAGTTGTTTGTACATCATCAATTTCCTCCAGACTGTGTCATATGCCACTGTTACGTCTACGAACGCAACAAGACGTCTTTACATTTTCTTGGAAACCAGTCTCCATTTATTTATTCGTGCCAGAAGCATTTACGGTGTAAAAAATAATGTACAATATTTAGATGTCGTGTGTATATACGAGGTGCATTCAAGTTCTAAGGCCTCCGATTTTTTTTCTAATTAACTACTCACTCGAAATCGATGAAACTGTCGTTACTTCTCGACGTAATCGCCCTGCAGACGTACACATTTTTCACAACGCTGACACAATGATTCCATGGCAGCGGCGAAGGCTTCTTTAGGAGTCTGTTTTGGCCACTGGAAAATCTCTGAGGCAATAGCAGCACGGCTGGTGAATGTGCGGCCACGGAGAGTGTCTTTCATTGTTGGAAAAAGCCAAAAGTCACTAGGAGCCAGGTCAGGTGAGTAGGGAGCATGAAGAATCACTTCAAAGTTGTTATCACGAAGAAACTGTTGCGTAACGTTAGCTCTATATGCGGCTGCGTTGTCTTGGTGAAACAGCACACGCGCAGCCCTTCCCGGACGTTTTTGTTGCAGTGCAGGAAGGAATTTGTTCTTCAAAACATTTTCGTAGGATGCACCTGTTACCGTAGTGCCCTTTGGAACGCAATGGGTAAGGATTACGCCCTCGCTGTCCCAGAACATGGTCATCATCATTTTTTCAGCACTGACGGTTACCCGAAATTTTTTTGGTGGCGGTGAATCTGTGTTCTTCCATTGAGCTGACTGGCACTTTGTTTCTGGATTGAAAAATGGCATCCACGTCTCATCCATTGTCACAACCGACGAAAAGAAAGTCCCATTCATGCTGTCGTTGCGCGTCAACATTGCTTGGCAACATGCCACACGGGCAGCCATGTGGTCGTCCGTCAGCATTCGTGCCATCCACCTGGATGACACTTTTCGCATTTTCAGGTCGTCATGCAGGATTGTGTGCACAGAACCCACAGAAATGCCAACTCTGGAAGCGATCTGCTCAACAGTCATTCGGCGATCCCCCAAAACAATTCTCTCCACTTTCTCGATCATGTCGTCAGACCGGCTTGTGCGAGCCCGAGGTTGTTTCGGTTTGTTGTCACACGATGTTCTGCCTTCATTAAACTGTCGCACCCACGAACGCACTTTCAACACATCCATAACTCCATCACCACATGTCTCCTTCAACTGTAGATGAATTTCAATTGGTTTCACACCACGCAAATTCAGAAAACGAATGATTGCACGCTGTTCAAGTAAGGAAAACGTCGCCATTTTAAGTATTTAAAACAGTTCTCATTCTCGCCGCTGGCGGTAAAATTCCATCTGCCATACGGTGCTGCCATCTCTGGGACGTATTGACAATGAACGTGGCCTCATTTTAAAACAAAGCGCATGTTTCTATCTCTTTCCAGTCCGGAGAAAAAAAATCGGAGGCCTTAGAACTTGAATGCACCTCGTACATTTACAAGACAATTATTTACACTTTTGCCGCCCAGAAGTCAGCGACCTCTATTCCATTTGGCGCTGCATGCAGCAGGTCCTCTGTTGTGCATGTAGCTGAACACTGGGTACACTAGAGCAGGTGGAAGGTCGTCTGCGTTGCTCCACACTCACAGAGTGGCGGCTCCTCCAGGAAACCCCATTTAGTCAAATTGCTCTTACATTTCGTGACATCCGAGCGTTGTCTGTTGAGGGATCTCCATGTACTCCAATTCTGTGTAGCCGGGTGGTAGTCTTTCGCTTGGTGTAATCCGCCCCACAGTACTGGTAAGTCTTGCATGCCATAGTTCGATTCGGCATTGCTGTGGTGCCCCAATTACAGCCTCTAAATCTGAGGGACCATTGCTAGAACCAGTACATGGCCGCAGCAACTTCTCTGTGGCCTTAAACTTGCTTGCTCACTTGGGATATGTTCCAGAACGAAGCCGCTAATTCTGTTATAAATGAGCCTCTCCACAAAACACAGATGCTGCAGGGTGCATTGTTATGCTGATACCGTAACAACATTTAGCATTTTTTTTTATTTTTTTTGCGCAGTATGACGACCACATCCACAAACCGAATCACCAGTCCTCCGCACTTGACTATTGGCAACTACTCCTGATGACAGTTAACTTTTCTCCAGGCATTCGTCAAATCCAAACACTTCCATGGGACTGTCACATGGTATACGGCGATCGATTGCTCCAATTCACTCGTTTCCAGTTATCCACTGTCCTGTGGCGTCGCTTTGTACACCACTTAAAGCCTCACCTAGCACTGATTACAGAAATATATGTCTTATGAGGAAGTGCTCACACACTGTGCCCCAATATTTTTAGTTCGTTACACACATTCACTGTGTTAATGGGCTGCAGGTAGCACTTTGCGACTCACGAGTGATTCCTTCCGCTGATTTCATGAGATTTTTTACATCCACCTTCCCTTTGGTCGTCGGTTCCTGTCCGTCAATACATGAGGTCTGCGTGGCCTTGGTTTAGCTCTGTGTGCTACTTCAGGTTTCCACGTAACAATCTCGTCACTAACAGCGTGTCTGAGCAGGTGTAGAGGGGTTGAAATGTCCCTGATGGATGTGTTACTCTGGTGACATCTAATGACTGGACCAGTTACGAAGTCACTGAGCTCCGCTGGCCGACCTATTCTTCCGTACTGGTTCTCCACTGATAACACAGTACGCCGCGCCTCCTTTTGTACGGATGCAGGGTCCTGCTCTCTTGAAATCTCTTCGTCTATAGTCCGCCTGGATGGCCGAGCGGTTCTAGGCGCTTCAGTCTGGAACCGCGCGACCACTACGTTGGCAGGTGCGAATCCTGCCTCGGGCATGGATGTGTGTGATGTCCTTAGGTTAGTTAGGTTTAACTAGTTCTAAGTCCTAGGGGACTGATGACCTCAGCTGTTAAGTCCCATAGTGCTCAGAGCCATTTGAACACCCTATGCGTTGCATTGTTTACTTTGTTCGTGTGAATAGACACATGAGCGGTTCTATCACACAGTGGGATAGTCCTCACGTAAAGCTTGTCTCTTACATCTACAAGCAATTTCTCCGGAAAAAGTATGCATTGTTGAGAAAATTGTGTCGCACTGAAGGGTTAGTATCTCGTGAAGGACTGTTGTTGTTGTTGTGGTCTTCAGTCCTGAGACTGGTTTGATGCAGCTCTCCATGCTACTCTATCCTGTGCAAGCTTTTTCATCTCCCAGTACCTACTGCAACCTACATCCTTCTGAATCTGCTTAGTGTATTCATCTCTTGGTCTCCCTCTACGATTTTTACCCTCCACGCTGCCCTCCAATACTAAATTGGTGATCCCTTGATGCCTCAGAACATGTCCTACCAACCGATCCCTTCTTCTGGTCAAGTTGTGCCACAAACTTCTCTTCTCCCCAATCCTATTCAATACTTCCTCATTAGTTATGTGATCTACCCATCTAATCTTCAGCATTCTTCTGTAGCACCACATTTCGAAAGCTTCTATTCTCTTCTTGTCCAAACTATTTATCGTCCATGTTTCACTTCCATACATGGCTACACTCCATACGAATACTTTCAGAAATGACTTCCTGACACTTAAATCAATACTGGATGTTAACAAATTTCTCTTCTTCAGAAACGCTTTCCTTGCGATTGCCAGCCTACATTTTATATCCTCTCTACTTCGACCATCATCAGTTATTTTGCTCCCCAAATAGCAAAACTCCTTTACAACTTTAAGTGCCTCATTTCCTAATCTAATTCCCTCAGCATCACCCGACTTAATTAGACTACATTCCATTATCCTTGTTTTGCTTTTGTTGATGTTCATCTTATATCCTCCTTTCAAGACACTGTCCATTCCATTCAACTGCTCTTCCAAGTCCTTTGCTGTCTCTGACAGAATTACAATGTCATCGGCGAACCTCAAAGTTTTTATTTCTTCTCCATGAATTTTAATACCTACTCCGAATTTTTCTTTTGTTTCCTTTACTGCTTGCTCAACATACAGATTGAATAACATCGGGGAGAGGCTACAACCCTGTCTTACTCCCTTCCCAACCACTGCTTCCCTTTAATGCCCCTCGACTGTTATAACTGCCATCTGGTTTCTGTACAAATTGTAAATAGCCTTTCGCTCCCTGTATTTTACCCCTGCCACCTTTAGAATTTGAAAGAGAGTATTCCAGTCAACATTGTCAAAAGCTTTCTCTAAGTCTACAAATGCTAGAAACGTAGGTTTGCCTTTCCTTAATCTAGCTTAAGATAAGTCGTAAGGTCAGTATTGCCTCACGTGTTCCAGTGTTTCTACGGAATCCAAACTGATCTTCCCCGAGGTTGGCTTCTACTAGTTTTTCCATTCGTCTGTAAAGAATTCGTGTTAGTATTTTGCAGCTGTGACTTATTAAACTGATAGTTCGGTAGTTTTCACATCTGTCAACACCTGCTTTCCTTGGGATTGGAATTATTATATTCTTCTTGAAGTCTGAGGGTATTTCGCCTGTTTCATACATCTTGCTCACCAGATGGTAGAGTTTTGTCAGGACTGGCTCTCCCACGGCCGTCAGTAGTTCCAATGGAATATTGTCTACTCCGGGGGCCTTGTTTCGACTCAGGTCTTTCAGTGCTCTGTCAAACTCTTCACGCAGTATCTCCCATTTCATCTTCATCTACATCCTCTTCCATTTCCATAATATTGTCCTCAAGTACATCGCCACCAAAATTATCTTGATTTTTCCGGAATTATAATTAAGAGTTTATAACTACCGCTCGCAGTTGCCCTTATCGGTGACGGGCCGAACAACGCGTAAAGGAAGACAACGCCAAAGAGAATGTGGAGAACAGAAGCTGCGCCGTGATTTGGCGCGGAGGGAAAGGGGGCGCTACGCGCTGCTAATTAGCCAGTAGACAGCGGGAGGGTGCGGGGGACGGCGGGGGAGGAGAGGAGAGGATCCGAGGCGAGGCCAGGACGAAGCCACGCGGGCCCGCGCGATGGATGGCACTTGGTAATTACCACATCCTCAGATTGGGTTAGGCCAATCATAAATGCAGATTGCGCACGCATCGATGGCCGCAGCCGCCAAGAACGGCCCGGGCCGCCTTTATAAATATTGAGTCCCCCGGCATGCATATGGAAAACGAACCGAAGCGGCGCCGCGCTGCTGGCGACGACGGTGGCCAGTTCGGCGTCGGCGGCAGAGGAGCGCCGAGGCAGCGGGGGGCTTCCCCGCGGGTGGCTCCATGGGAAGGGAAGCGCCGGACCGGGCGGCCGCGCATGCGCAGAACGGCGGCAGAGCGGAGAGTGGCCAGGCGAGGCGAGGCAGGGCGTGGGCCGCCGCCGGCGCCGCCGAATTAGCCGCCAATCGCAAATGTAAATCGCCGCCGTTCACCGAAAATACTGGACCGTTATTGGGCATTTTGTCGGCTAATGGAGCGCGAAGAGAGAGCCCGGGCGCGCCGCGCCGACTAGCGCTCTGCGGCCGGCGGACACACTGGTGTGAGCACACATAACGGGAGCGAGAGCGAGAGAGAGAGACAGAGAGAGAGAGAGAGAGAGAGGCGGAAATCGGCTGCCGCCTCTGCAGGATGGATGCCGTTAATAGCCGCCACTCCCAGGCGAGACGCCGCGGCAACACGCTGCCGACGTCGCAGCTGATAATCATTCAGCACCATCTCCCATCTCCTTCGCAGAAGTTTTCAGTACATTGCAGTTGTGCGATTAAAAAAAGTAATGAAATCACCGAGCGGGGAGGAGCAGTGTATAAGACAGTGGGCTTGCACTTGGAAGGAGCAGTGTCAACACTCGTCCAGCCAGCCTCTTTCCAATGTTACTTTGTTTCCCAGTGGAGACGTCGTCAGTGGGCAGACTGGTTTAATGCATCTCACCGCTCTTGTCTCTCCTGCGCACACCTGATCATCTCTTAAGAACAACATACACAGAGGTGATGAAAGTCATCGGATACATCCTAATACCGTATCTGACGGCATTTTGCCGGGCATACATCTACATCGATACTCTGCAAATCACATTTAAGTGCCTGGCAGAGGGTTCATCGAACCACCTTCACAATTCTCTATTATTCCAATCTCGTACAGCGCGTAGAAAGAATGAACACCTATATCTTTCCGTACGAGCTCTGCTTTCCCTTATTTTATCTTGGTGATCGTTCCTACCTATGTAAGTCGGTGTCAACAAAATATTTTCGCAGTCGGAGGAGAAAGTTGGTGATTGGAATTTCGTGAGAAGATTCTGTCGCAACCAAAAACGCCTTTCTTTTAATGATGTCCATTCCAAATCCTGTATCATTTGAGACACTCTCTCCAATACTTCGCGGTAATACGAACGTGCTGCCTTTCTTTGAACTTTTTCGATGTACTCAGTCAGTCCTATCTGGTAAGGATCCCACACCGCGCAACAGTATTCTACAAGATGACGGACAAGCGTAATGTAGGCAGTCTCCTTAGTAGATCTGTTACATTTTCTGTGTGTCCTGCCAATAACACGCAGTCTTTGGTTAGCCTTCCCCACAAGATTTTCGATGTGTTCCTTCCAATTTAAATTGTTCGTAATTGTAATACCTAGGTATTTAATTGAACTTACGGCGTTTAGATTAGACTGATTTATAGTGCAGCAACTCCACGTCGCATGGACTCAACAACTCGTTGAAAGCCCCTGTATAAATATTGACCCACGCTAACTCTATAACAGTTTACAACTACGGAAGTGTAGCCGGTTCAGGATATTGTGGACGAATTGCCGCTCGGTTATGTCACATAAATGTTGCATATGATTCGTGTCGGACGATCTGGGTGCCCAAATGATTCGTTCAAAATGTCCAGAACGTTCTTAAAAACAACAGTGAACAATAGTGCCCTGGTGATACCGCACATTGTCATCCATAAAAATTCTAGCGTTGTTTGGGAACATAGAGTCCATGAATTGCTGCAAATGGTCTCCAAGTAGCCGTATGTAGCCACTTCCAGTCAACTGATCGGGTCAGTTGTGCCGGAGGACCCAGTCCACTCCATGTAAAAACTGCCCACACCGTTACGGAGCCACCATCAGCTTGGACCAGTGCCTTGTTGACAACTTGGGCCATGACATCGTGGGGTCTGGGCCCCACTCGAACCCTACCATCCGCTCTTAGGAACTAAAATTGTGACTCTTTCGACCAGGCCACGGTTTACCAGTCTTCTAGGGTCCAATCGGTGTGGTCGCGAGCCCAGGAGAGGGTCTGCAAGCGATGTCTGGCTGATAGTAAAAGAACTTCCGTCAGTCGTTTACTGCCATAACCCATTAACATCAGATTTTACCGCACTGTCCTAACGGATACGTTTGTCACTCGCCCCACATTGATTTCTGCGGTTACCTCGAGCAATGTTGCTTGTCTGTTAGCACTGACGACTGCACGAAAACTTCGCTGCTCTCAGTCGTAGAGTGAAGGGCGTTGGCGACTGTGTTGTCTGTGGTGAGAGGTAGTACCAGAAATTTGGTATTCCCGTCACATTCTTGACCCTCGGGATCTCGGAATATTAAGTTCCCTAATAATTTCCGAGATGGAAAGTCCCATGGGTCTAATTTCAAGTACCATTCCGCTTTCAGAGTCTTAATTCCCATCTTGTGGCCAGAATCACGTTGAAAACCTTTTCACATGAATCACTTGAGTACAAATGACAACTCAAGCACTGCGCTGTCCTTTTAAACCTTGTGCACGCGGTACTACGACCATCTGTACGTGTGCATATCGCTATCCCATGACTTGTTACCTACGTGTGGATTAATTTGATCGTGCTTACCCTGGCCGTGTCTTGGTATCCCTCTGTTATTTATTCCCCTCACTCATTTCCGCAGTACCAAACTGACGATACCTTGTTGCCTCATTGACTGTTCCCATGAAACCGCGTAGCAGACCTGCGGCCCTAATGCAAATCTAGAGCACTGCTTATGCCTCTCCTGAATGGGTCGCCTGAAGTTAAAAAGATCATTCGTTGTTCAACAAATCACACTCACGCTCAGAAAAAAACAGAACACATGGAACTACTAGACATAACACGTTCATATTCACAGGACATGACATTAATACAAGGTGTACGACTTTGCTTCCGCCGTTTGCCGATTGGTGGCGACAACGGTAAGTAGCGATCGAAAGAAACAGATCGCAGACGTCATGCAGCTAGCTTGGACCTCGGTCAACATAACCTCATTCAAACAATAGTCGATTTGTGTCTGTATCACACAGTTCTTCTTGATTGAAAGTGTCAGTTTCCGAGCCTAATTCTCGTCATTTTCGGGAGGTGTTACTGTTTAGTTTCAATATGAAGAAAACAGCGGCTTAGTCTCATCGAATGCTCTCAAGTACGTATGGTAAGGACGCTATTAGTGAAAGAACGTGTCTTGGGTGGTTTCAACGCTTCAAGAACGTTGATTTTAACGTCGTAGACAGGCATAGTGGTGGAAGAGAGAATGTTTTCGAAGATGCAGAATTTGAGACATTGGTGAGTAAAGACTCCCGTCAAACTCAAGAAGAATTAGCACAGTAAGCCATTTCAAAACGTCTCAAGGCAATGGGCATGATTCAGAAAGAAGGAACTTGGGTCCCGTGTGAGCTGAAACCGAGAGACGTTGAACGGCGTTTGCGAACTTGTTAACAGCTGCTTCAGAGGCAAGACCAGAAGGGATTTCTGCATCGCATTGTGACCGGGGACAAAAAATGGGTTCATTACGATAACCTTAAACGCAAAAAATCATGGGGATATCCCGGCCATGTTTCCACGTCGACGGCCAAACCGAATATTCACGACTCCAAGATCATGCTCTGCATTTGGTGGGACCAGCTCGGCGTCGTGTGCTATGAGGTGTCAAAAGCAAGTGAAACAATCACAGGTGCTCGTTATCGAACGCAATTAATGCGTTTGAGCAGAGCATTGAAAGACAAACGGCCGCAGTACAGCGAGAGGCACGATAAAGCGCAGAAAGCGTTTTTGCAGCACGGCAACGCTCCACCCCACGTTGCAAAAGAGGTCAAAACGTATCTGGAAACGTTAAGATGGGAAGTCCTGCCCCACCCGCCGTATTCTCCAGACATTGCTCCCTCTGACTATCACCTGTTTAGATCAATGACGCATGGCCCGGCTTACCAACACTTCCAATCTCATGAAGTCAAAAATTGGATCGATTCGTGGACCGCTTCAAAAGATGAACAATTTTTTCGACGCGCGAATCGTACACTGCTCGAAAGATGGGAGAAAGTAGGGGCCAGCGATGGAAAATACTTTGAATTATGCATGTGTAAGCAATTTGTTTCATTAAAGCCTCAAATGGGGAAAAACGGCGGAAGCAAAGTTGGTATGTTCTGCAGAAACGATTAGCATTTCAATCAGCTCGGTTCAGCCGGTGTCCCGTTGCCCAGCAAGCACCGGGAACGCCGTGGGCCCTGGTAATTTGCTCCACGCGCGATGGCATCGACGCGCATAAGGCGCGAATGGCGTCCTGTGGTATAGCCATCCATGCTGCTTTCACCTGGTTCCAAAGTTCATCTATCGTCGTTGGCACTGTGTCACAGCGCTGCACCTGTTGTTTCACCGTATCCCACACATTTTCGATTGGCATCAAGTCTGGCGGTCCATCCCAAAAGGCTGACTTCCTGTGACAACAAAAAAGCACGTGTTCGTGCAGCAACATGTGGTTGTGTATTGTCTTGACGAAAAATGGCGTGTCGTGCAGAGAGGATAGGGCTACGAATCGCAGGATGTCATTCATGTAGGTGTCCGCCCCCGGTAGCTGAGTGGTCAGCGTGACGGAATGCTAATCCAAAGGGCCCGGGTTCGATTCCCGGCTGGGTCGGAGATTTTCTCCGCTCAGGGACTGGGTGTTTTGTTGTCCCAATCATCATCATTTCATCCCCATCGACACGCAAGTCGCCGAAGCACCATGCGTACGGTCTACCCGACGGGAGGCCCTCGTCACACGACATTTTCCATATAGGTGACACTGGTCACAGGGGCAAGCACTCGCACCAACTGTAATTTGTGTAGGTACCAAATACCACCTCACGCCATAAAGCCTTGAGTTGGCGCTGTATGTCTAGTGCGAATGCAGTCACTGTGATGCCGCTCCGCCTGTCTACGACGAACCAAAATGCGGGCATCTTTTTCAAACAAACGGAACCTCGGTTCGTCCTAAAACGCTATCTGGTGCCATTCCTGTCCCCAGCGACGTCGTTCCACACACCATTGTCGTCTATCATGTTTCTGTACATTACTCAAAAGTAGGCGGAGGAGTGGACGGCACGCATATAACCAACCCGTGCCGTAATAAACGGAGACGAACTGTCATGCCTGATGTATGTGTTACACTGTAGCAATGTTGCGCCAGAGCCGAGGGGGACGCAGACCTCTCCAGCGACATCATTCGGATGAGGTGTCTTCTCCGGGGTGCTCCGTATGGCGCGACCTCACCTATTTCGTTGAGTCCCACGGCCTTCCGTGAACCATTCTGCACACACCCGCTGCACTGCCGAAACACATCGTCCCACACGAGCAGCAGTTCCCCAGATGGATGCATCACATTGTCTCATGCCAATAATGCGCCCCCTTTCAAACTCACTTATTTGATGGCGCTATTCGCGCATACATCTGCGATGCATCCTGTAAATCTGCTCAAATCACGCTGATCCATTACCTTCAGTCCATAATGGCAACGAGAGCCGCAGGCACATTTTACCAGTAGGTGTTGTTGCGCCGCGATATCGAGGTTGAACTTAAACCCGCGGACCGACATGGTTCAAATGCTACTCATTTCTGCAGAACATACTAATGTATATGAATATGAACATCCTCTCTAGTCATTCAAGGTGTTCTGCTTTTCCTGATACAAAATGTCTTTACAAAGTATTGTGGCACAGACGTTCGTCCTCGACACTAGTGCTCAACTGGTTAGTTCATTCAGCAGTGATACATGAAGTGCTGTCGATTCAGTACCACGTTAGCCCTCTCATCTACCAATCTAATTTTCACCAGTATTTTGGAGCACGACGTTTCAGGAAATACTTCCTTACCGTGAAATGTATATTCGATATTAACTCCTTTTTTTAATTTTCAAAAATGTTTTTCTTGCTATTACTAGTCTGCATTTTGTACCATCGGCCGTCGTCACTATTTTTGCTACCTAAACAACATAATTAATCTACTACTTTAGTACCTACTATCCTGATCTAATTCTCTCACATCGTTCAAATGGTTCAAATGGCTCTGAGCACTATGAGACTTAACATCAGAGGTCATCAGTCGCCTAGAACTTAGAATTACTTAAACCTAACTAACCTAAGGACATCACACATATCCATGCCCAAGGCAGGATTCGAACCTGCGACCGTAGCGGTCACGCCGTTCCAGACTGTAGCGCCTAGAACCGCTCGGCCACACCGGCCGGCTGCTAGTCCACAGAGAAAGTGTAGTGTCACTTAAACAAGTGTGGTTTTGGTACCAGAAATTTTACGTGGGCAGAACAGATGTGTGAGACGACTAGATACATGTCCACCTCAAAAGAAACATGTGTGGAGTTGAATCAAGCCGATCGTCGCATTCCTGTCAGGCGGACTGAAAGTGAACTTAGCATCCCCATGGGTGGTGTAATGTGCATACAGCACAAATCACTGGACTAGCGGAGGACAAATTCTCACTGGGTACTGAAGCAACTCTCGGACTACAATAAAGGCGAGCTAATAGATTCGTTTCTCCAAAACTTCATGCCCTATCAGGTGGATGCTGTTCCGTTCCTGTGGCGTATCGTCTCAGTGGACGAAAAGTAGGTCCATCCTATGCCATCTGGAAGCACCAATGCCATGGCGTCGTCCCTCGCCCCTCCCCCGTAAGAAATTCAAAACAATGATATGCGAAAGTTGTGGCTATAGTCCACTGGAACACGCAGGGCCTGCTGCTGATTGGTTTCCTCGCCAACGAAGAAACCGTGAAGGCTGCCACCTATTGTTGTGGAAAGTTACTCTGAGGAAACCATTCGGTTTGCTTTGAAAAAGTGTTTTGTTGCTATTTGACAAAGCCCGACCGCTTACAACATCGGCGACGCATGATTTGGTTTAGCGTCTCCGGTAGGCTGTTTAGGCACATCTTTCATAGAATCCGAATCTCACATGAAGTGATATTCGCCTCTTTGGACACTGAAAGGAGAACGTTGCGGGTCGGCACTTCACGACGAATGCCGACGTTCACGAGGCTGCTATTAAGTGGCTCCGAGACCTGAACCATGATTTCCTTTATGCTGGTGTCGACTGATGGGTCTAGTGATAGGAGAAATGCTTAGACAATCATGGTGACTACATGGAAAAATAATATACACTAGTACCTTAATAACTATGTTTATCTCTTCGATTTAATGAATAAATCTTTTCTCGTGAACGATCTGTTACTTTCGTTTTTGGAACACCCTCGTACTGACATGATCTAGCGCTTAGGAATGCATTAATATATCCTTTCCAACTGTTTGGTTTTCAAACTTATCGTACTGTAAAAAATTTAAAAATTGTAAGATTCTACTCCAGGTGGGTGTAAAATGAATGTGTGCAACGGAAAATAATAAACGCTAGAAAGAAGATTTGGCTATGTCTGACTACCCCCTGAAGCAGATGTTAGGATCTCTTAATGGACTTTAACATACACTCCTGGAAATTGAAATAAGAACACCGTGAATTCATTGTCCCAGGAAGGGGAAACTTTATTGACACATTCCTGGGGTCAGATACATCACATGATCGCACTGACAGAACCACAGGTACATAGACACAGGCAACAGAGCATGCACAATGTCGGCACTAGTACAGTGTATATCCACCTTTCGCAGCAATGCAGGCTGCTATTCTCCCATGGAGACGTTCGTAGAGATGCTGGATGTAGTCCTGTGGAACGGCTTGCCATGCCATTTCCACCTGGCGCCTCAGTTGGACCAGCGTTCGTGCTGGACGTGCAGACCGCGTGAGACGACGCTTCATCCAGTCCCAAACATGCTCAATGGGGGACAGATCCGGAGATCTTGCTGGCCAGGGTAGTTGACTTACACCTTCTAGAGCACGTTGGGTGGCACGGGATACATGCGGACGTGCATTGTCCTGCTGGAACAGCAAGTTCCCTTGCCGGTCTAGGAATGGTAGAACGATAGGTTCGATGACGGTTTGGATGTACCGTGCACTATTCAGTGTCCCCTCGACGATCACCAGTGGTGTACGCCCAGTGTAGGACATTGCTCCCCACACCATGATGCCGGGTGTTGGCCCTGTGTGCCTCGGTCGTATGCAGTCCTGATTGTGGCGCTCACCTGCACGGCGCCAAACACGCATACGACCATCATTGGCACCAAGGCAGAAGCGACTCTCATCGCTGAAGACGACACGTCTCCATTCGTCCCTCCATTCACGCCTGTCGCGACACCACTGGAGGCGGGCTGCACGATGTTGGGGCGTGAGCGGAAGACGGCCTAACGGTGTGCGGGACCGTAGCCCAGCTTCATGGAGACGGTTGCGAATGGTCCTCGCCGATACCCCAGGAGCAACAGTGTCCCTAATTTGCTGGGAAGTGGCGGTGCGGTCCCCTACGGCACTGCGTGGGATCCTACGGTCTTGGCGTGCATCCGTGCGTCGCTGCGGTCCGGTCCCAGGTCGACGGGCACGTGCACCTTCCCCCGACCACTGGCGACAACATCGATGTACTGTGGAGACCTCACGCCCCACGTGTTGAGCAACTCGGCGGTACGTCCACCCAGCCTCCCGCATGCCCACTATACGCCCTCGCTCAAAGTCCGTCAACTGCACATGCGGTTCACGTCCACGCTGTCGCGGCATGCTACCAGTGTTAAAGACTGCGATGGAGCTCCGTATGCCACGGCAAACTGGCTGACACTGACGGCGGCGGTGCACAAATGCTGCGCAGCTAGCGCCATTCGACGGCCAACACCGCGGTTCCTGGTGTGTCCGCTGTGCCGTGCGTGTGACCATTGCTTGTACAGCCCTCTCGCAGTGTCCGGAGCAAGTATGGTGGGTCTGACACACCGGTGTCAATGTGTTCTTTTTTCCATTTCCAGGAGTGTATAAATTACAATCTAAACATAAATGAACGATGAAGGCAACTAATCCTACTAAATGATAAAAGTTGTTCATACTTATATATTTATTGTAGATTGAAAAAACCCTTTAGATTACAAAGTTTACATTCCCTAAGCAAAATTACTGATGAATTGCCCAACTCCGCCCTTATTATGACTGCGCGGTCTAATATCAATAACGCGGAATGGCTGACATAATTTACGTACCAAACACTAGAAGACACTACTTCAAAGATGATATACGGTGTAGTGGAACGTCAGTGGAAATAAGCTAACGTGATCACAGCTGTTTAGCTTTTTATAGCCCTAATAAGCCGACGCAGTTTGCGACATCACCGTATGTACTGCGCCCGGTGCGTCGCGGTGGTGGCTCTCGTCTGCGAAGGTGGAAGAACTACAGGCACAAATGAACTCTTTCAAATACTAGGACGGCAGAAGGCGGTCCTCTGACTAATATACTCTAATACTGTCTTATCCTCTCTGTGTTCTACAGACGAGAAACGCGAACTCCCAACCACAAGGACGGAGTTCAGATAACGTCTCAACGTAAGTATAGGCAGAGGAAGTGCTCTCAATTACTGAACGCTGCGTGCTCAACGACGACTTCCAACCCGGAGGTGAATTCCAGAATCGTATAGGTTCGCAACAGTACAGTTCCTAACTGTTCTAACTATAAACTCTACTGAGAACAGAGACAGCAATTCCGTCTGTACCAACAAAGCTGATATCGAGCGACCGTCACACACGGGCGCTCACAATGGAAGACCTCGTTTCTCCACCGCTGGCCTCCCAGCAAGGCTCAGCTCCCCATGACCGTAATTCCGAAAACGAATCATATTCCCGAAACCACGGAATATTCTACCTCTCTAGAGATTTTTTCGAACGTCGACCCACCATATTTTAGTCTTTTGTCGTCCAGCGCGGACATTTTGCGAGGAAATACACTCCTGGAAATCGAAATAAGAACACCGTGAATTCATTGTCCCAGGAAGGGGAAACTTTATTGACACATTCCTGGGGTCAGATACATCACATGATCACACTGACAGAACCACAGGTACATAGACACAGGCAACAGAGCATGCACAATGTCGGCACTAGTACAGTGTATATCCACCTTTCGCAGCAATGCAGGCTGCTATTCTCCCATGGAGACGATCGTAGAGATGCTGGATGTAGTCCTGTGGAACGGCTTGCCATGCCATTTCCACCTGGCGCCTCAGTTGGACCAGCGTTCGTGCTGGACGTGCAGACCGCGTGAGACGACGCTTCATCCAGTCCCAAACATGCTCAATGGGGGACAGATCCGGAGATCTTGCTGGCGAGGGTAGTTGACTTACACCTTCTAGAGCACGTTGGGTGGCACGGGATTCATGCGGACGTGCATTGTCCTGTTGGAACAGCAAGTTCCCTTGCCGGTCTAGGAATGGTAGAACGATGGGTTCGCTGACGGTTTGGATGTACCGTGCACTATTCAGTGTCCCCTCGACGATCACCAGTGGTGTACGGCCAGTGTAGGAGATCGCTCCCCACACCATGATGCCGGGTGTTGGCCCTGTGTGCCTCGGTCGTATGCAGTCCTGATTGTGGCGCTCACCTGCACGGCGCCAAACACGCATACGACCATCATTGGCACCAAGGCAGAAGCGACTCTCATCGCTGAAGACGACACGTCTCCATTCGTCCCTCCATTCACGCCTGTCGCGACACCACTGGAGGCGGGCTGCACGATGTTGGGGCGTGAGCGGAAGACGGCCTAACGGTGTGCGGGACCGTAGCCCAGCTTCATGGAGACGGTTGCGAATGGTCCTCGCCGATACCCCAGGAGCAACAGTGTCCCTAATTTGCTGGGAAGTGGCGGTGCGGTCCCCTACGGCACTGCGTAGGATCCTACGGTCTTGGCGCGCATCCGTGCGTCGCTGCGGTCCGGTCCCAGGTCGACGGGCACGTGCACCTTCCCCCGACCACTGGCGACAACATCGATGTACTGTGGAGACCTCACGCCCCACGTGTTGAGCAATTCGGCGGTACGTCCACCCGGCCTCCCGCATGCCCACTATACGCCCTCGCTCAAAGTCCGTCAACTGCACATACGGTTCACGTCCACGCTGTCGCGGCATGCTACCAGTGTTAAAGACTGCGATGGAGCTCCGTATGCCACGGCAAATTGCTGACACTGACGGCGGCGGTGCACGAATGCTGCGCAGCTAGCGCCATTCGACGGCCAACACCGCGGTTCCTGGTGTGTCCGCTGTGCCGTGGGTGTGATCATTGCTTGTACAGCCCTCTCGCAGTGTCCGGAGCAAGTATGGTGGGTCTGACACACCGGTGTCAATGTGTTCTTTTTTCCATTTCCAGGAGTGTACCTATACTCATACAATGGTACGCTTCTGAGTAAAATGCTTGGAAATAACCAAACCTGCGTGGTCTCCGAGGCGCCGCTTCTTCTTTCCTCTCACCTGCGTCCAAGATTTGCAAAGTTCGGAAGTATTATCCGGTTATCCTTCCAGCCCCTACTACGATAGCGGCCGGCGTCACCCTATTGCGCTCCAGAGCTCAGGTGCCAAGGCGTCCGTCTAGCTACTTCCTGTGTTTGAGTAGGACCAACACCTGTGTGGGCCTTCCACCCAGAGCTTGAGTTCTGTCTGACGTTTCATCTCCACTGGCGTTCCAATCTCTCCTCGTATAGGCAATCATTCATTACGCCGTTTTTATAATAAAGATACTCCGTCACCTTTCATTCAATAAGCGTTAACAATTATTTACAAGACGTACGTGACAATTTCAGTCTCCTTTATATATTCATATATACGATGTCCAACCTATCACATGATACCTAATTGTGTTTGTAGACCACAGCAAAGTATGTGGATGAGTTTTCGTAAGGTGCGAAATTATAGCCACCATACAAAATAGTTCTGCACTCTTCGCATAAAAATAGTCCGTGGTGAACTTTGTACTAACAAATATCCAACAATGATAACGAAACTGTAAATGTGTGACAAATGGACGGAAGAGGAAGATGTTCCTTTTACTGTAATGTTCTATTTCCCTACTGTCAACTGATGGGCGTCTAAGACAAAATATGGAGAATGCGGAAGTTTTGAGAGTGCCGGTGCTCCACCTCGTCTTTCGTTCCGCTCTTCGCGGAGTACGCTCCTCTAGAAGGCTGTGGGGCGGGGGAGTATCTCTCTACTCCCGATTCTGAGTCGCCTCGTTTAGCAACGTAATTATCCCCGTCACAAGCAGTTATTGCCGAGTAGCTTTGACCTTCCGAGCAATTACATGCTAAATTGTTTCGGCCGATTCGGCGTGACATTCCTCAGCTACATCCAAAGCGGGGAGGAGGTTGTGCTTTTGACAGCGCTGCCTGCTCCGGCGGTTCTCGAAAATTAATGACCGAGTGTCGCGGGTGCCGTCAGTAATGACGTGCTACAGTCTCGTGTTGGTTTCTCAGAGACGTTGACGGTACGGGAAGGTCCATTGCTGTTGCATGGGAATATAGAGAAGGTTTTCTTCATTTCTCGCGCCCACTGAATTACATAGCTCGAAGTTCCACAGTTTATTTCCTCCAGATTTCGAATAACACGATTAACACACGCACAGGAAATACAGTCGTCGCTGTCAAACATGAATGTCATCTCGATCACACTTCGTTAACTTAGTAACCGTTATGTCCGTGAACCTTTCGTTCTTTCGACTTTCGAAATATCGTGAGAGCCGTGGTGCGCCTCTTCTGGCGCACCAGCCCTTTGGCGCGACACTATCGATTACCCGGCTGCACTAGGATCTTTGCCCCTGTTGTGATCTCGCGGGCGTTTTCGCGCTCGGGGCAGGTGGTGTTGGATTCGCTACGAGGCGCAAGGACGTGCTTGCGTGGACGAAAGAGGAAAACACCCGTGCTCGGCCAGCAGCGGCGCGGCAGGTCTACCTCGTAAGGCGGTCGCGAGTTTGTGGTGGACCTGCCTGATGTCAACTCCGGGCGTTGTTCGTCGCATTGCTTTGGTGCCTGTTTTCTCCGAGAGACCCATCCCTGGAGACCATCCCCAACACCGCTCTCCATCGAAAGTGTAAGTGATTTTGGTGCCTTCGTTTCTTTGAACGATTTGCGTTACAGCCAGTGTACTTGTTGCCTGGTTGCCCTAATGTACGTGCTGTTGAAGTAAGAACAGTCGGCAGAGTGTGTGACCGCATGGAGACCAGCAATTTTTTAAAAATACGTTGGTCGGATTAATATTAGGAAGCTGATTAGCTCGAAGGTGTGTGTGTGTGTGTGTGTGTGTGTGTGTGCGTGTATTTACATATATATACTACCGGCCATTAAAATTGCTACACCACGAAGATGACCAGCTACAGACACCAAATTTAACCGACAGGAAGAAGATGCTGTGATATGCAAATGATTAGCTTTTCAGAGCATTCACACAAGGTTGGCGCCGGTCGCGACACCTGCAACGTGCTGACATGAGGGAAGTTTCCAACCGATTTCTCATACACAAACAGCAATTGACCGGCGTTGCCTGGTGAAACGTTGTTTTGATGCCTCATGTAAGGAGGAGAAATGCGTAAGATCACGTTTCCGACTTTGATAAAGCTCGGATTGTAGCCTATCGCGATTGCGGTTTACCGTATAGCGACATTGCTGCTCGCGTTAGTCGAGATCCAATGACTGTTAGCAGAATATGGAATCGGTGGGTTCAGGAGGGTAATACGGAACGCCGTGGTGGATCCCAACAGCCTCGTATCACTAGCAGTCGAGATGACGAGGCATCTTATCCGCATGGCTGTAACGGATCGTGTAGCCACGTCTCGATCCCTGAGTCAACAGATGGGGACATTTGGAAGACAACAACCATCTGCACGAACAGTTGGACGACGTTTGCAGCAGCGTGGACTATCAGCTCGGAGACCATGGCTGCGGTTACGCTTGACGCTGCATCACAGACAGGAGCGCCTGCGCTGGTGTACTCAACGACGAAACGCAAAACGTTATTTTTTCGGATGAATACAGGTTGTGTTTACAGCATCATGATGGTCACATCCGTGTTTGTCGACATCGCGGTGAACGCACATTGGAAGCGTGTATTCGTCATCGCCATACTGGCGTATCACCCGGCGTGATGGTATGGGGTGCCATTAGTTACACGTATCGGTCACCTCTTGTTCGCATTGACGGCACTTTGAACAGTGGACGTTACATTTCAGATTTGTTACGACCCGTGGCTCTACCCTTCATTCGATGCCTGTGAAAGCCTACTTTTCAGCTGGATAATGCACGACCGCATGTTGCAGGTCCTGTACGGGCCTATCTGGATACAGAAAATGTTCGACTGCTGCCCTGGCCGGCACATTCTCCAGATCTCTCACCAATTGAAAACGTCTGGTCAATGGTGGCCGTGCAAGTGGCTCGTCACAATACGCCAGTCACTACTCTTGATGAACTGTGGTATCGTGCTAACGCTGCATGGGCAGCTGTACCATCCAAGCTCTGTTTGACTCGATGCCCAGGTGTATCAAGGCCGTTATTACGGCCAGAGCTGGTTGTTCTGGGTACAGATTTTCAGGATGTATGCACCCAAATTGCGTGAAAATGTAATCGAATGTCAGTTTTAGTATAATATATTTGTCCAACGAATAACCGTTTATCATCTGCATTTCTTCTTGGTGTAGCAATTTTAATGGCCAGTAGTGTATGTGGGATGTGATAGAACGTGGCGTCACAGCTCATCGCGTCCCTCCCTGAAAATTAGGGGAGTTACGTGACTTGTGTGTGCAGATGTGATGCCAGCTCCCTCCAGCGACCTACTAGGCCACGTTGCTTCGATTCCACGATGCGTTGGCGCTGTTATGCGTGCCGAAGGTGCACCTACTGTCTTTTAGGTAACAGATTAGTGTATATTTAACAGCTATCGAAATACTGAGTACAGATTGGTAGCGTAGGGCCAAGGTACTGCGTGTAGCCTCGGCGACTGTTTCATGTCTAGAGCTTACCTTCGGGACACAGCCTGCAGTTCGGGCATTCAGCGGTTGCCTGCACTGTGCGCGGTTGGCACGCCTGCGACGCGGCCGCTCCCCCGCGACCCAGTCAGGTGAGCGGGCGGCTTTTCCTGGGAGACGGACTGCGGCGCGAGGCGGGGGGGGGGGGGGGTACTCGTGAAATTTAACTCTACTCGGGCTAATTAAAGGCACAGAAGAGAGGAAAGATTTCATTTAATTTCATTAACGTTTCTCGGCGGCCTGTGGGGAGGCGGCAGGCGGCAGGCGGCAGGCGCCGCGCCGCGCGCCCCGTCTCCAGTTGCGCTTTCCCAGTTCCAGCTCCAGGCAGACCCGCGCAACAGGCAGCCGCGCCGCGCCAGCTCGCCTTCTTTCTCGCTCTAGATTGAGCGAAACACCGCCTGTGGTCGCCACGCTGACACAATCTAATTACCACTCCTTGCCTTTCTCGGCTGACGGCGTAACTGCGCACTAGCGTTACGTGTCTCCTGTCCTGCGCCCTCCCCCTCCCCCCCCACCCTCTCTCAAGCGCGCTAGTCAGAAACACCGCTGCATAACGGTGGCGTAAATCTGATCTGCAATTTATCGCGTTCACTGAACAGATTAGTTGGTAGCCCTTTAAGCTGATACCACACAAATCTGGCTGCGTGGAAATGTCTCCAGTTTCCTTACATACGGCAAATAGCTCCTGACGCCTTCGTGGCCAGGCAGACTTTGCCCATTTCATTGTAAAATATATACTTTCACGGCCAGAGATATCAGTATTATTAAATTATTCTGGGCTATATTGCCGTCGTCGGGTGAATTTTTTGTTCAAATCCAACATTTCGTAGCCGTCTGCGGAGGACATCTTCAAAAGCGTGTGTGGCTTTTTCGAAGGTCAGCAGTTGTTGACTGAAGTAGAAGTTTCCATGTCTTCCCGCTCGGAGGTCTGACGTCATATGTTTTGAAAACGCTAGCCAAGCGCAAGTGGCCGCTGTCGGTGGCTTTCACCTCTACCACTATCACCCATTGTGGAAAACTGACACATCTTTAGTATCAAAATGCAGATACCCTTTAGTTGCACACCATCCTCTTTCCAGTTAAAGCTATTTCAGTGTTCACCAAACCCTCTGTCAGTCCCCATCGCATAGGACCTCGTGGTATGCTCCATGTTGGTGAAGTCTGGTTCTAAGGCCTAACACACTTATAGGAGTAAAGAGACGCTTTGGAAAACGAGTATCACTTTTACTGTTCTGGAGACGTAAATGATCTAGGTATTTCACGCGGTCGGAAGAGAACCGCTGGCCGCCGTCTGCATAAAACGGTGAGACCCCAAGACTTACTGGCTAGATCGGCCGCTGTGGCCTAGCGTTTCTAGGCGCTTCAGTCCGGAACAGCGCGACTGCTACGGCGGCAGGTTCGAGTCCTGCCTCGGGCATGGATGTGAGTGATGTCCTTAGGTTAGTTAGGTTTAAGTAATTCTAAGTTCTATGGGACTGATGACCTCAAATGTTAAGTCCCATAGTGCTCAGAGCCATTTGAACCATTTGAGCTTACTGGCTAGGTAACACAGCTACACGATTCATCTCCATTGCTAATATTTCTTCCGTTCGTCATAACCACATAGTGGGTTCCCTAATGACATTATGTAAATTTTATTTTTAAATGATGTTTGATCGCATGTGACATTATACCAAATACTAGTACGCTCATCACTTCCCATTTCAGTGCTTGGTATTCGTTTCCCTGTTTGTTGGTACCTCTTTAATGCAGGGTAAACTTCAGTTAATAATTCATTGTGATACGGCCCTTCATGTTCATCTAAGGGGTGTTCAGCCGGCCGGAGTGGCCGTGCGGTTCTAGGCGCTACAGTCTGGAGCCGAGCGACCACTACGGTCTCAGGTTCGAATCCTGCCTCGGCCATGGATGTTTGTGATGTCCTTAGGTTAGTTAGGTTTAATTAGTTCTAAGTTCTAGGCGACTAATGACCTCAGAAGTTAAGTCGCATAGTGCTCAGAGCCATTTAAGGGGTGTTCAAAAAGTCTCTCCGCAGTGCCGTATGATTTTTAGCCGCGCGTGCCAAATGATTATTCGCCTGCCTAGGTTACTTCCCTCCATGTGGACTCTCCCAACATTCCACTGTTTCGTTTATCCCAGCCAGCGTCAGTAGCATCGTTGGTGTGTGTCGTTACGTGTTGACGTGAACGTTGAAGTTTAGTTCTTTTGTTCGCTTGTTTCGTTTTTGTCACTGTTAAAATGCTAGCCCCATTGAAGAACGTGTGTTTTTAGTCGAACAAGTGTTCAAAGCTGGCGGTAAATACACAGTTCAGTTCGTCAAACATTTAATTCAGTTTTCCCGGAGACAACACTCGCACATCGCGATACTGTGCGAGGTCTGATTTACAAATTTCAAAGTACGCGTTCAGTGACAGATGCACCGAGAATTGGTCGTACTAGCGTTTTCACAGAGGAGAAACTAATCGATATTTCCGATAAAATGTCCATGAGTCCGAACAAGTCAGTAAGAATACTCGCCCAGGAAATCGATGTTGGTGTCAGAACAGCCCACACAGTTGTAAGGAAAAAATTAGAACTTTTCCCATACAAAGTGACAGTAGTGCAAGAACTGTAAAATACTTATCATGGCAAGAGACTGCATTATTGTCAATGGTTCAAAAATTTCGTTCAACAACGTTTTGCATTGATGAGGCGTGGTATCATTTATCCGGGTACATGAACTCGCAAAATTCTCGTATGTGGAGTACTGCAAATCCATTGTGTATTCATGAGGAACCACTTCATTCTGTGAAAATAGGAGTTTGGATTGCAATTTCTAGACGTCGGATTGTGGGTACCATATTTTTCAACGAAACAATAAACACACAACGATACTGCTGTGACATTCTGTACCCATTCTTAGGAGAACTTGTGTTAAGTGAAATACTGAATGGTTATTTTCAACAAGATGGTGCAACCGCGCATACAGCTCGCGTTTCAATGTCGCTGCTTGCTGATGTTTTTGGTGATCGCATAATTTCACAGGGACTTTGTCCTCCACAATCGCCTGACCTAACACCACCTGACTTTTTCTTCTGGGGTGCAGTGAAACCAGCTGTCTATAAAAACCGACCAAAATCCATCGATGGATTGAAAACTGCAATATCCACTTTCACTGCTTCTGTTACAGAAGAAATGTTACAGCTTGTGTTTAGAAACATGATTACACGGATTGAATTGTGTATTCAACAGCAGGGGGGACACTTTCAACATTTAATGGGAAAATTTGTAAGTAAAAACGAATATTCAATAAATTAATAACTTGCATTTCACCGAGTTTCATTTCGGTGTATTCACTGTGGCATACGGCATGCACGGCTAACAATCATACGACACTGCGGAGAGACTTTTTGAACACCCCGTACATCCCTATGATCGACTTTGATAAAAGGATGTTCGAACTGATTGCTCGATTCACAGCTGTAAGCAGGAACGAGCAACATGGTTCTAAGACCACACGGCACTGCTTGACTTTCTTTGGGTTTCACTTGTCAGAGACGCGATGGGCAGGCTATGTGTACCACCATAAGGCCAATTCGGAGTAGTTCAGCCTACGTGCTAGCTCAAGTTAGCTGCTGAAGTTGTTGCTATCGGTAAGTGTTGGCCCCTATAGCTCTGAAGCTCTGTGGCGCTGTTGGACGACGTTTCTGGACTAGATTACTCACCTCATTACGTTCCTTAAGAAGCTCTCTAAAAACCTTCGCAATTTTTCATTGTACTCCACCTTTTCCTACTCCCTATGCACAGTGGTAATGCTAACAGGACTGCAGGTAGCACATTTGAAATCACGATGAGTTCTTCAGCTGATATCCTATTTTTACAGCCACCCTCCGCGTTGCTCAACGGTCCGTGTCAGTCATTAGATGAGGTCTGGCTTCCCTTGCCTTGGCTGTGGCAGTTCCTTTACGTTTTCACTTCACAACCGCATCGCCAGCGGTCAACTTGGGTAGATTTAGAGGAGTTGAAACGTCCCTCATGAGTTTGTCAGTCAAGTGACATCCAATCACTAGTCAGCGTTAGAAGTCACTGTGCGAAACATTGTGCTGTTACTCTTCTCTAGTGATATTACAATACCCTCTGCTTCCTTTAATAACGGTAGGTCCGCCTGTCGTGACATCTAGTCGTCAATTCCGCATTACGAAGAGGTCTCCGGATACTTTTGACCAAATAATGTATGAAAACAAATACAGACGGATTACGAAGTGTATGAGTTGTAACATTCCAGGCTTATGGTTACCAACCCTACGTTATGTATTACTAGATCAATACTCTCAATCTCCAGCTATAATTAAATTCAATTACATTTCGATAGCAGGAAAAAGGCTTTTAGAAGAATAGCAATATCAGACAATACTAGTTACAATACCCTTTGTACCATAAACAATCAAAATCAGATTCAGGAAAATATTTAAATGAAAGAATAATATATTTCGTTCTCATCATCTGTAAGTGGTAGGAATTAAATCTCAAACCTAATTAACAAAATACAGATAAGTGATCGTTTAGCATTGTTAGAATGCTTATTTCTGCAATTTCAATATTAATGTGATTTTTGTGTGTTTAGAAAGTGCCTTAAACTGTTCTAACAAAGTATGGAATATTAAAGAGTGTTTGATAATGTTGTTAAACTTTTTCCTATTATAAATTATGTTTTGCATTATTATAATCAGTAGTACATTGTAGGAAGAGTATAAATACTCGGCCTCGAGTATTGTTAGGGCAGATGAATGTTGGAGCCACTACAGGACAGATCTGTGCGTACAGTTGAGATAAGTTGTTGGTGCATGATTCAGGTTTTGATTTACAATAGAGCAACTCGTGGGATGGAGACTTTCTAAAACAGCACATTAGAACAGTGCAGTGACCGATTATGTTGGAGTGTCAAACTGTTTGATTTAATACTGCAAAAGACAGAATGATATGTGACTTCATATTCGTACTTTGTTGAGTATTAGTGTTGAACAGTGCAATGGACCTCACACTCACATTTTTATCAAATTACTGCATCTGGACTATTTAATATCGCCAGTGTATTATGTACTACCATCGGTTAGCTGTAGAAGTAACAACGAGGCTTGTCACACCGAAGATTGATCATGAGCTCATAAGATACAGGTTTTGAAGTGAACAAATCTACGTACTTACTTTACTTCATTTGTGGCCTACATCATTGTAGTGAACTCCAATATGGTATCCTGTATTTATTGAACAAGCATATTTTAGCTCAAATATGCAGTCGCCGAAGGACACCGAGGCAAGATATTCATAGGCATTTAAACCATTTTTAACTACTCACTAACCGGTGGGACGTTACAGAGTGTCAAACTGCTGAGACGAAGAGATACATTACAAAAATACTACATTTCGGAAAAAGGAAGCGTATATAGCTGTTATATTAAACAGAAAACGTGTTTTTCATTAAATATAAGGCGTTAAATACAGATAAATTGCATTTAGTGAATTATAACACCACAAATTTATTTCACAAAACGATCTACATCTACATGGATACTCTTAAAATCACTTTTAAGTGCCTGGCAGAGGGTTCATCGAACCACCTTCACAAATCTCTCTTATTCCAGTCTCGTATAGCGCGCGGAAAGGACGAACACTTGTATCTTTCCATACGAGCTCTGATTTCCCTTATTTTATCACGGTGATCGTTTCTTACTATGTAGGTCGGCATCAAAAAAATATTTTCGCAGTCGGAGGAGAAAGTTGGTGATTGGAATTTCGTGAGAAGATTCCACCACAACGAAAAACGCCTTTGTTTTAATGATATCCAACCCCAATCCTGTATCATTTCAGTGAGACTCTCTCCCCTGTATCGCGATAATACAATACGTGCTGCCCTTCTTTGAACTTTTTCGATGTACTCCGTCAGTCCTATCTGGTAAGGATCCCATACCGCTCACCAGTATTATAAAAGAGGACGGACAAGCGCAGTGTATGCAGTCTCATTAGTAGATCTGTTAATTTTCTAAGCGTCCTGACAATAAAACGCAGCCTTTCCCACAGCATTTTCTGCGTGTTCCTTCCAATTTAAGTTATTAGTAATTGTAATTCCTACGTATTTAGTTGAATTTACGGCCTTTAGGCCATGCCATTCGACCATGAAATCCAAGTTTTCTCAACTCCCTCCTAACTGCCATAGTACTTGCAGTGGATCCTGATGCAGTGTGGAGATCCTGTGTGATGATCCGGATAGATGTCTGCCTATTACACATTACGACCGTCTTCAACTGGCGGCAGTCTGTCAGTCAACAGACGAGGTCGGCCTGTACGCTTTGTTGTGGCGTAGCAAGACAGCCACGCCACGGAAGTAGCCGAAAGGCACGCGTTTAGTTCACGCAGGCAAGAGATAGGTCTGTAACAGGATACGTAATGAATGCTATAAAGAAAAGTACGTAGCTTCTGGAATACTTAACTTTAATCCATACTTGTGGTACATCGCTATTGACGATACAAGTGAGACTCCATAGATACATGCAATGTTACTAATGGCGCCTTGCTAGGTCGTAGCCATTGACTTAGCTGAAGGCTATTCTAACCATCTGCTCTGCAAATGAGCGAGGCTTCGTCAGTGTGCATCGCTAGCTACCTCGTCCGTACAAAAGGGGCGAGTGCTATTCCGTTTCTCGAGACCTGCCTTGTGGTGGCGCCCGGTCTGCGATCACACAGTGGCGACACGCGGGTCCGACATGTACTAATGGACCGCGGCCGATTTAAAACTACCACCTAGCAAGTGTGGTGTCTGGCGGTGACACCACACGCTTTTGTGCTGTACGTGTCCCTTCACGTTCCCACTTCACTATCACATCGGAAACAGTGGACCTAGGGATGCTTAGGAGTGTGGAAATCTCGCGTTCAGACGTATGACACAAGTGACACCGTATCACCTGACCACATTCGGAGTCCGTGAGTTCCGCGGAGTGCCCCATTCTGCTTTGTCACGATGTCTAATGACTACTGAAGTCCCTGATATGGAGTACCTGACATTAGGTGGTAGCACAATGCACCTAATATGAAAAACGTATGTTTGTGGGAGTGTCCAGATACTTTTGATCACATATTGTACCTGTGAACTCGTTGCAGCAGTTAGCCGGTAGGAAAATCGAGCATAAACCTACCGCACTGCAACTCGCAACAGGCTGCATACTACGTAACTATTCCAGGAATCGGGAGAAGGTCTTAATTTTTAATGAAAGGTAGAAATACTGGCAAAACTTCGGTATATTCTGAACCTAGATAATGTACACGTTCACTGCCATGCCCGTGCTAATCTTAACACAAACCCTATCATTCACGTTATCAAGTTTATGATAATGTATTTCTCGAAATCTGAACAGCTTCTAAGCACGGATTGTTCTGGAGTGAAAATGCTCGCCATACTATTAAATTTATCCGTGTCTAATGCACTCCAGTTTTTAGTGACCGATCTGCTCAATATGCTATGCGAAATTACTGTCTTTTCTCATACACAAAATTACTTAAAAAATCCGTACTTTCTAAAAACCACACCGGAATAAATATGGCTTCACTTTAAAACACTTTTGAAACATATATCACAGTAAAACCGGCAAATTTAACTTCCTTCGGATCTCGTGCTACACACGACCGTACCAATGAAAGGCTGGGCTCCGACTCCCTTAGACTGCTGTAAGCATTCTATTTCTCTACGTCTGCATCTGCATCCATACTCCGCAAGCCACCTGACGGTGTGTGGCGCAAAGAATACTCTGACTGGTCAGTTTTCTTTAAGGCCAGTAGAAAAACATTGTTCTCCCGCGTTAGCCCGCGCTTTTTTTGAGTAACCAATCAACAAATAACACTTTCGAACTGTACTTTTTCCGAAATAAATTTTTGACGTTCTGATATTTTGTTTACACTTTACATTATTAACTATTTTCATTTGCACTGGAATTAGCTTACCTTTTACCATAACCTTACAGACTTTCTCACACTAGTTCGTACAGCGCTCATCAGCAGAACAACGATCTACATATTTACTTTAGACCACATTCATGCTTTCGCATACGGGAGCACGACGGTTCAATCCCGCGTCCGACCGTCGTGATTTAGGTTTTCCGTGATTTCCCTAAATCGCTTCAGGCAAATGCTGGGATGGTTCCTTTGAAAGGGCACGGCCGACTTCCTCCCCCGTGCTTCCCTGATCCAATGAGACCGATGACCTCGCTGTTTGGTCTCTTCCCCCAAAAAACAACAGCAACAACAACAACACATTCATGCTTCCTTCACACTAGTAGAAGGATATATAAAATTGTACCAACATAAATAAACAAAGGAGCCTTCAAGAAATAAACAGGAAAATTCACAGAAACATTCTCTTGACTTGCTTCTTCAATGTCTCTGTGCGGTACTGAACTCTGGTGGTCATAATTCTTAACTGCACTATAGTTGTTTCTGTTTAGTCCTGTTCGCTACTGTCCTCTATCGCATGAAAATTAGAACAACGTACTCGACTGAACCCGCTTCAGACCATCTGTCACTGAGCAGTCATGAGTCGTACTCCCGATACACAGGTTCTAGACAGGAGCGGTATAAGGCGCCACTCCTCACATCCGAGAACTGAAGAAACTTAGGAAAACTGGCAGAAGTGTGTTTCCAGTCTTTGACTGTGTCCTGTAGGCTGCACCCAGATATGTCTGGCAGACACGGAGTGTGAAACTTGCGAGTTGACAAAGTACAGGTATCCGACTATTTATATCCTCATATTCCTCTTATAACCGTACAAGTTTCATATGTGCTACTAAAAGTGAATGGAAAAAATAGTAGTAGTACAGGGTACAATGAAACACAGCAGAGGAAAGGAAAATTTGGAGATTTGTGGTCAGTTCCCAGGGGACCAAACTGCTGAGGTCAGCGGTCCCTAGGCGTACACACTATCTAATCTAACTTAAACTTGCGCTAAAGACAACACATACACCCACGCCCGAGCGAGGACTCGTACCCCCGTGGGGGGAATTCGCGCGAACCGTGGCAAGGAGACCGCGTGGCTACCCCGCGCGACACATAGGAAAGGAAACACAGCACTAACCCGACTATAGCACATGATGAAAGGATCACTTTTCATCTCTTGGCACATTTGGGTCCTGGTCAGGAAGTTGCTGAAAGCAGTTCGAAGCTGGACTGCTTGAATCGCTGCAGTCTCATCCGAAATATTCTGCTGCAATTCCTCAAGACTATGGGGGTTGTTGCGATACACCTTAAACTTGGGAGTTCCGCACGAAAAGTAGTCGGACACTGATAGAAAGGTGACCTGGGTGGCCAGCTACGGCCGTGACCAAACGGATCTCTGCTAACAACTCTGTCAGGCGTGAGTACTGTGTAAATGTGGTCCAAGATTCGGCCTGCTGTATGGGCAGTTGCTCCGACCTCTTGGAAGTAATTTTAGGTCTTTTCTTCCTCCGTTACTGCTGCCACAAATGGTTTCTACTCGTCCGGGCCATCCTATATTATTACCATTATTTCTCTTTCCTGTCTCAGACGTTATGTCTGGTTAAAAATGGAAAGTGACGCGGACCTTGATTAAGCGTGACTTCTTTTTAACTGTACGGTGTATGTTACATTGCATTTAGGAACGTTCGGGTAATTGAACATGTATCAATAATTACAGATTTCTGTAGTTGTATATATACGTTTGGATGTAGCTGTATTGCATTGATGTACTGGTGGATATAGTGTGGTATGACTCCTGTAGTTGACAGTGTAATTGGTATAATGTCAACTTTATCCTGATGCCACATGTCCTTGACTTCCTCAGCCAGTTGGATGTATTTTTCAATTTTTTCTCCTGTTTTCTTCTATATATTTGTTGTATTGGGTATGGATATTTCGATTAGTTGTGTTAATTTCTTCTTTTTATTGGTGAGTATGATGTCAGGTTTGTTATATAGTGTTGTTTTATCTGTTATAATGGTTCTGTTCCAGTATAATTTGTTTTCATCATCCTCCAGTACATTTTGTGGTGCATACTTGTATGTGGGAACGTGTTGTTTTATTAGTTTATGGTGTATGGCAAGTTGTTGATGTATTATTTTTGCTACATTGTCATGTCTTCTGGGGTATTCTGTGTTTGCTAGTATTGTACATCCGCTTGTGATGTGATCTACTGTTTCTATTTGTTGTTTGCAAAGTCTGCATTTATCTGTTGTGGTATTGGGATCTTTAATAATATGCTTGTTGTAATATCTGTTGTTTATTGTTTGGTCCTGTATTGCAATCATGAATCCTTCTGTCTCACTGTATATATTGCCTTTTCTTAGCCATGTGTTGGATGCGTCTTGATGGATGTGTGGCTGTGTTAGATGATACGGGTGCTTGCCATGTAGTGTTTTCTTTTTCCAATTTACTTTCTTCGTATCTGTTGATGTTCTGTGATATGAAGGGTTGTAGAAGTGGTTATGAAATTGAAATGGTATAGCCGATGTATTTATATGAGTGACAGCTTTGTGTATTTTGCTAGTTTCTACTCGTTCTAGAAAGAATTTTCTTAAATTGTCTACCTGTCCATAATGTAGGTTTTTTATGTCGATAAATCCCCTTCCTCCTTCCTTTCTGCTTAATGTGAATCTTTCTGTTGCTGAATGTATGTGATGTATTCTATATTTGTGGCATTGTGATCATGTAAGTATATCGAGTGCTTCTAGTTCTGTGTTACTCCATTTCACTAATCCAAATGAGTAAGTCAATATTGGTATAGCATAAGTATTTATAGCTTTTGTCTTGTTTCTTGCTGTCAATTCTGTTTTCAGTATTTTCGTTAGTCTTTGTCTACATTTTCTTTTAGTTCTTCTTTAACATTTGTATTACCTATTCCTATTTTTTGTCTGTATCCTAGATATTTATAGGCATCTTTTTTTTCCATCGCTTCTATGCAGTCGCTGTGATTATCCAATATGTAATCTTCTTGTTTAGCGTGTTTTCCTTTGACTATGCTATTTTTCTTACATTTGTCTGTTCCAAAAGCCATATTTATATCATTGCTGAATACTTATATTATCTTTGGTAATTGGTTGAGTTGTTGATTTGTTGCTGCCAGTAGTTTTAGATCATCCATGTATAGCAAATGTGTGATTTTGTGTTGGTATGTTCCAGTAATATTGTATCCATAATTTGTATTATTTACCATGTTGGATAGTGGGTTCAGAGCAAGGCAGAACTAGAAAGGACTTAATGAGTCTCCTTGGTATATTCCACGCTTAATCTGTATTGGCTGTGATGTGATATTATTTGAATTTGTTTGGATATTAAGTGTGGTTTTCCAATTTTTCATTACTACGTTGAAGAACTGTATCAATTTAGGATCTACTTTGTATATTTCCAATATTTGTAGTAACCATGAGTTGGGTACACTACCAAAAGCTTTTCAGTAATCAATGTATGCGTAGTTTAGCGACCTTTGTTTGGTTTTAGCTTGGTATGTCACCTCTGCATCTATTATCAGTTGCTCTTTACATCCTTTTGTTCTTCATTTATAATTTTGTTCTGTGTTGTATGTGTCATTAATTTCTGTGTAATGACTGAAGTTAATATTTTGTATATTGTTGGTAGGCACGTTATGGGGCGATATTTTGCTGGGTTTGCTGTGTCTGCTTGATCTTTAGGTTTCAGATAAGTAATTCCATGTTATTATTATTATTATTATTATTATTATTATTAGTAGTAGTAGTAGTAGTAGTAGTAGCAGCAGCAGCAGTAGTAGTGGTAAACAGTTACTTAGGATTTTAGGCAGCAATATTAAGCACCTTTGTGCCTTATTTAACCCATGAAGACAAGATGGGACGCTGTAGTAGAATAGGATTAAGTATACAGCGGATAGCTAGAGGGCGATAAAAGTCTATTAAATGGATGCAAAACTAAAGAGTTAATACTCTGCAAGTACATTTATTACATAATTTACGTCTTCAACCCCGCGTCGACGTGACCGCATCAAAAAACAAAAAATATAAAGAAATTTATGCGTAACGTAGATCAACTTCGGAACATCGAAAGCCACAAGTATAAAAACAAAACTCTTACAGAAACAGTTGCTGGTCAAACCTTAGCACGAAAAACGATAGTCCAACGTACGTAATTTAACAGACGTGCTCCGCCAAAATATCGACACACAAAAAATATGTAATTACAAAGGTGGTTTTAGGCATCTACAATAACACAAAATAACTCTTAAAACAAGGAATCAATGATGCACGAGGGCGACTCCCTCTCTTATGCTGCGTGTTCCTGCTCGTTCCCAAGTTAACATGCACTGATCAGCCAGCACGTTATGACAACCTACCTAATAGCCCGGATGTCCACCTTTGGCACGGATAACGGCGACGACGCGCCGTCATGTGGAAGCAGTTAGGCCTTGGCAGGTCGCTGGAGGGAGTTGGCACAACACGCGCACACACAAGACACCTAATTCTCGAAAATTTCGGGGAGGGAGCGGGGGACGATGAACTCTCACGCCACGTCCAGTCAGATTCCAGATGTGTTCGATCAGGTTCATATCTGCCGAGATTGAGGGCCAGCACATCAATTGGAACTCGCCACTTTGTTCCTCGAACCACTCCATCGCGCGCCTGGCCTTGTAAAATGGCGCATTCCCTTTTTGAAAAATGACACTGCCGCCGGGAAACATGATCATCACGAAGGGGAGTACGTGGTCTACACCTCTACACCTCACCCACAGATGCCCACGGGATTGTTCCCCAGAGCGAAATGGAGCCGCCGTCAATTTGTCTCCATCCCACAGTACAGGTGTCAAGGCGATGTTCTCCTGGAAGACGACTATGAAATGCTCTGCCACTGCACCAACGTCCAGTGCTGATGGCCACGTGCCGATTTCAGTCGTAGTTGTCGATGTCATGGTGGTGCTAACATTGTCATATGCATCGGCCACGGGCTGCGGAGGCTCATCGTTAGAAGTGTTCGGTGCACTGTGTGTTCAGACATACTGGTACTCTGCTCAGCATTAAAGTCTGATGTTAGTTCCGACATAGTTCGTGACCTGTCCTGTTTTACCAGTCTTCCCAGCCTAATGTGTCTGGCATGTGTAATGAGGAGTGGCCAGCCGACACCTCGATGTCGGGACGTGGCTTCATCTTGGTTTCGCTACATGTTGAAGACACTCAACACAGCACTTCTCGAATACACGCCAAGTAAAGTTTCCGAAATGCTCGTGCCCAGTATCCGGATCATCACCACGTGCCTTCAGTCAAATTCGGATCTATTGCGCGCGTTCCTCATTCTGTACATGGACAGCACGCTCACTGGTACCTCATGTACCGTGCATGCGTCCGACTAGTAGTCATTCAGTCATTCCTCGCCAGGTGACGTTCCTATAGCCTGGACGAGCTTACATCGATAGTAGATCGGTGGTCATAGTGTTCTGGATTATCAGTGTATAAGTAATTATCTGGTTGTTCAATTTTACAAAGTCTAGAAGTTCCCAAAATGAGATTTTCACTCTGCAGCGGAGTGTGCGCTGATATGAAACTTCCTGACAGATTAAAATTGTGTGCCGGATCGAGACTCGAACTCTCGGTTTCTAGAAGTTCCACTAAACAAAGATTGTAATGTAACAATTTAGGAACACACAAAGCACGAAGTGAGCCCGCTTTCTGTGAGATACTTGCCAGTCCGTAGCACTTTGCGTCTATGCATCCTGCTTGTTGTGAAACTCACTAAATTCTGGAGATCAATTGGCCACAAGCTGCGCTAGCCTAATCTCTGATTGGTGGAAGCAGCTGCCAAACATCACTTTGCAGCAGCGAAGACGGTCGATACCAAAAAAACTTTGTGCGCCAGTGCACCAATGATCCGGTTGTCAGAAGCTCATACAGGTAGAAACTTCGGATTCAATTTGTCAGCGATGCTAAAAAAATGGTTCAAATGGCCACGGGCACTATAGGACTTAACTTCTGAGGTCATCAGGTCCCTAGAACTTAGAACTACTTAAACCTAACTAACCTAAGGACATCACATACATCTATGCCCAAAGCAGGTTTCGAACCTGCGACCGTAGCGGTCGCGCGGTTCCAGACTGTAGCGCCTAGAACCGCTCGGCCACACAAGCCGGCGATGCTAAAAGGAAGGAAGATAAATTGTACTCTTTTCACTGTAGCCCTACATTTCTAGGGTTTAAACATTAAATCAAGGAACAAATTGGCTAGACGAAATTTGGTTTTTTAACATTTTGCTAGTACACTGTCCCTCACAGGATTTATTCCTGGCACTCTTCCTGAATGCTGCATTTACCTGGATAGAAGTCGTGTGTATCATTCTTAACCCAACACTTTGGATGATTTCCTTATGGCACTCCTTCGTTCTGGACGAATGACCGGGGCATTTATGTCACTCAGTTTTTGAGGTACCTGTTAATGGGACTATATGGTCTTGAAAGATATTGTGTAACTATATGAACTTAATATAAAAGAAGAGCGATACAACTGTATTGAAATACTGACTTAATTATTGGAATAAATTAAACAACTGAAGAAGCTCATATGCGTGTCATGCGCCAGATGAAAATTGTTTGTAGAGCTCTAAATTTCTGTACCATTTCTGCAGTCTTTACGTATCTGTAATGGTGCAAGTTCTTAGCTGGTCTTATCTGCTCATTTTGTGATGTTATTGACTATTAATAAAATCATTCTGTTAGGCTCATTAATATAATACGTAAATTTTGTGGTATTTCTCATTAAAGAGTTATTTACGATTTTAAAATTAATCTCATCTGAATGCAGATAGGCACTGGTATGCACTTGACCATGATGCTAAGTGGAACATAAATTTACTATCAAGTATGTAAAAGCCTGGAGTAGCGACTAATACGCAAGGTGGTACTGATTTGCAAATTCTACGTCGTAATATGAAAGATTCTGAAAAATCCCTATGTAGGACGGTATAATTAAATTTTGTAATATTTGAAGCGTAACGTTGTCGACACTGCTACTTCACATTTAACTTAACGTTAACTGCCGGTATGCAGTTGTCAAGGTTGGACTTGTCACAAAGTAACTGGGAGGCAGACTATAGTAGGGGGCTTCCAATTAGCGCACAACTAGCTCCTAGAGGTCTTTCGGTGGCGGGGCACAGAACTCGTCTTTCTTCAAAGCAACCGTAATGCCTTAAGGTATCATTAATCCGAGTATTCCTTTACGAGACTAGTAGTTACATGCATTTTTTAATGGTTCTTTCCTGCGTGTGTACGTGACATGTCTCGAGCATTATTCTAATTTTAGAAATTGTTATGAACTGAAAAAGTTTTGGTCCAACCATCTTTAGCAGTCATTTCAGTATGGAGTGTTCACGAGCACGTGTGACAAACTCAGCCTTATCTTCTTCATCTTAAGCTTCTGATCTTCAAGTATCTCTTGCAGTCAAAGTATATTTGTATGTAAACATACATGTTTCGTTCGTGTAGCTCTATAAAACAAAGTATTAAGTGTCAGATTAGTTGTCCAGAGGTTGAGGGGACAGTCATCATATGAGAACAGGTATCACTTCATTTGCTGCAAAGTAAATTTAGAGGACTACTGTTTAAGAGGACTATGCAAATGCTGCATATGTCGTGTATGTGATATGAGAACGAGATAAGAGAGATTTGCACACACACAGTGATATCGCATTTCCGTGTTCTCATACGTCATCGCAATACAACATAAACTGGTACGGAGTAATTTGCACCTTGCGAATCATGTATGCAGCTGTAGATGATTCTCCAAGAAGATGAGATGAAGCTAAGCAGTGAACTCTTAAAGGTGAACGTGTTCGTTCAGAATGATGGTGGCTTCCGTAAGAAATCAAGGCATTTATGAATTCCAATCGCCAGAAGGTGGGTAAAACGATGAAAATCAAGAAAACGGTACAGTTTGTGATGAGTACATATCATCCACGGATGATATACACACGGCGGAGGTTCGAGTTCTCCCTCGGACATGGGTGTGTGTGTTTGACCTTAGGATAATTTATGTTAAGTAGTGTGTAAGCTTAGGGACTAATGACCTTAGCATTTAAGTCCCATAAGATTTCACACACATTTGAACATTTGATGATATTCATTCATGCTCATAAATTAAGGATAATGCTGATACATGGTGAAACAACGCTCTGGTGGGCGGTTTGCAGGTTTAAATCACCTCGGGTATGACCATGAGGTACATTTGACCTGCGGTCGTCGCACGGTGGCGCTGGCAGCAGTCCACATACGTAGAGGTGTGTTGGTGCATGTCAGAGTACGGTGAAGCGAGTAAGTGAGCAGACGTTTCCAGACGTGCTAATGGTGACTGTATGTTGAAAATATCTCAAAGATCACACATTGATGACGTTATCAGGGGTAGAACACTAGGGCGGCTGGAGGCTGGTCAAACACAGCAGGGCGTATCAAGAGCCCTCCGTGTGCCACAAAGTGTGATCTCAGGATTATGACAACAATTCCAGCAGAGAGGAAACGTGTCCAGGCGCTACACTGCGGGACGTCCACAGTGTACAACACCACAAGAAGACCGATGTCTCACCATCAGTGCCCGCAGACGGCCACGGAGTACTGCAGGTAGCCTTGCTCTGGACCTTACCGCAGCCACTGGAACTGTTGTCTCCAGACACACAGTCTCCAGACACACAGTCTCCAGACACACAGTCTCCAGACACACAGTCTCCAGACACACAGTCTACAGACACACAGTCTACAGACACACAGTCTACAGACACACAGTCTACAGACGACTGAACAGACATGGTGTATTCGCCCGGAGACCTGCAAGGTGCATTCCACTGATGACTGATCCCTGATCACAGGAGAGCCCGTAAAGCCTGGTGTCAAGAACACAGCACACGGTCATTGGAACAGTAGTCCCAGGTTATGTTCACGGGCGAGTTCAGGTAGGGTCTGAACAGTGATTCTCCCCTGGTTTTCATCTGGCGTGAACCAGGAACCAGATACCAACCCCTTAATGTCGTTGAAAGGGACCTGTATGGAGGTCGTGGTTTGATAGTGTGGGGTGGAAGAATGATTGGTTCACGAATACCCCTGCATGTCTTTGACAGAGGAACTGTAACAGGTCAGGTATATCGGGACATCATTTTGCACCAGTATGTCCGCCTTTTCAGGGGTGCAGTGGGTCCCACCTTCTTCCTGATGGCTGATAACGCACGGCGCCACCGACTTGCCATCGTGGAGGAGTACCTTGAAACGGAAGATATCAGGCGAATGGAGTGGACTGCCAGTTCTCCAGACCTAAACCACATCGGCCACGTCTGGGATGCTCTCGGTCGACGTATCGCTGCACGTCCTCAAACCCCTAGGACAGTTCAGGAGCTCACGACAGGTACTGGTGCAAGAATGGGAGGCTGTACCCTAGCAGCTGTTCGACCACCTGATCCAGTGTATGCCAACCCGTTGTGCGGCCTGTGTACGTGTGCATGGTGATCATATCCTATATTGATGTCGGAATACATGCGCAGGAAACAATGGCGTTTTGTAGCACATGTGTTTCGGGACGGTTTTCTCAACTTATCACGAATACCGTGGATATAAAGTTGAGTGTCGTGTGTGTTCCCCATGCGCCTATGCTATTAGCGCCAGTTTTGTGTAGTGCCACGCTGTGTGGCACCACATTCTGCAATTATCCTTAATTTATTAGCATGAGTGTAGTTGAGAGAGCTCACGTTTTTCTGGAAAATGACGTATTTCATAGACAATCTCCTCCGTCCTTCATCTCAGTTTTTCTATTTCCGTCTAAGTTCTATTTTTACTAGCTATACAGGATGAACCGGAACTACCACGACAGAATTTCGGACTTTTTCAGGGATTATTTTGTAAGTATTTTGGTGTAAGGGATCCCGACTCGGCGGATGCAAGCTACAGATTAATAATGTAACTACGATTTATTCGGTTCGTTACCACGGTTACCTTCCCTTCTGTGTAAATATTTCCCCAACAGTGGTAAAGCCTGTAACGTGGAATCATCAAAACGTACAACAAAAAAAGAAAAGTAATGCAACAGGGCTCAGACAGTTGCAAAATTTCTGTGACGTGGTTACCTTCTCTGCGGGAACAGAACATCAAAGCATTATTGTGAGCCGGCCGCTGTAGCCGAGCGGTTCTAGGCGCTTCAGTCCGGAACCGCGCTGCTGCAACGGTCGCAGGTTCGAATCCTACCTCGGGCATGAATGTATGTGTGCTGTCCTTAGGTTAGCTAGCTTTAAGTAGTTCTAAGTTTAGGAAACTGATGACCTCAGTTGTTACGTCCCATAGTGCTCAGAGCCATTTGAACCATTATTGTCGTGCTCTTGCACTGTACTCAGTAAAAACATACAGGACGTGAACGTCGACCAGTGTTCACCAGTAAACCTATCCGCATTGCTGTGTAATCACTGTTAACGTGTAACTATCACTACTGGAGGAAATCAGACAAGGAACCGAGCAGTACTGATGCTGGTTGAGTGCGAAGAGTGGAATAGGAAACAGTATCATGAATTATTTGTACAATTCTGTTTTAAACAACACATCGTACTTGCGGTCGACTTTTGGACTGCTACACAGATATTTTCAGTGTAATACAGATGGAAAGGAAAAACTGCAGTAAGAAAAAAAAAAAAAAAAAAACGCAATTATCCTGTAACCAACCAATGGAGATTACAAGTCTGTTACACCAAAATATTCAAATAGTATCGCTGAACAACTTATGAAATTATGTCGGTGGAGCTGCATGCAGTAGCTAAAGCATCAAATATTTTCACCCCTTGGTGGTTATATTAAAACTGACGGTGTTCCGAGTGCTGTACTGTGGGCTGTATACATTGCAGGACGCTGAAGCATCGTAGGTATGTTCATTAATCGGTGCGCTCGCGGAGTACGCTGACAAAAAAGAAAAAACGTTACACATACTGCTAACAGGTGAAAGCACGGCACTGTGGGCAGTCAGGGTGTGGCGTGAATGCAAGAAAAGACGAGGAGCGATGAAACACGAGGTAATGGTGGTTTTGGCGCATTTATTAGAGTATGTTCACAAATTACAGCACGTGTTTGATATGGTCTCCCAACTCAGCAACATGCTGCATCCCAAACAGTGCATGGTCGACAGTTGATCGTAGCATTCCGGTGTAATCAGAGTGATATGTCGTCGTATGCTATCCTTCAGGAGAGTTCAAATACATCCCTGATAGACACAATCTTTCATATATCTCCGCATCCAGTGTTCATATCGCTTCAGTTCGGGGAATTTGGGACACTACACATCTTGAAATTGCCTAGAGATGATGAGGTCGTTACTGAAGGTTTCTCGAAGAAAATCTTTCACCTAGCAAGCGACATGTGGTGTCACCCCATCTTGCATGACAACAGTGGTGCAGAAACAGTTGTGTTTTTGCAAGACTGGAATCATATGAGATCCTTATGACATGCAACATGTCATTGTCTACCTAACAGCTATCGCGAGCTCTCATCTTCTCGAAGAAAAAGGGACCAAGAATTACGGAGCTTGTGTCACTGTGGATGTTTCTGCACAACTTGTGGCGGAGTAGAACCTCATACGCGATAGTTGCGTGCATTCACGGCACCGTGCAGAGCAAAATGTGCCTCGTCCGTCAAAAGAATATCCACCCGCCACATGTCATCTATTTCCATACAAGCAAAAAAAAAAAAAAAAAAAAAAAAAAAAAAAAAAAAAAAAAAAAAAAAAAAAAAAACCAAAGCCGCGGCGTTGTAGCCTGTCTTGGGGCTTCATTTTCTGCTAATTCTGAATCTTTTACGGATACCATTGTAAAATCCACTGCAAAAATCAAAAATATTTGGTACTGTTGACCGGGGTAGAGTCAGTTCCTGTGACACAGCTCGAGTTCTGGCTTCACAATTCGAGGCATGTGGCGCACGGTCGGCTAAGCCGAGACCGACCCCATCAACAACTGCCGTTGGAATAGGCCGCCTCCCTCCCTCTGCTGCACAACCTGATTCACCTGTTTCTTCAAACTTCTTGATCATGTTCCTTAGCCCATTTATTGACATGGGGCCTCTTCACAGCTGTTTCTGTCGGCGGTATTCCCGCAATGGAGCGCTGCTATTGCTGCCACTCTCAAACAACTTTACCAGTAGTGCACATTCTTTCAGTGTTTCGTACGTAAAACTTCAGATTTCTTAATCCTTCACATCAACAGTCGCATCACAAAAAAAAATCAACATGCGTCGCCAAGCGATAAACATACTGACATCAAAACAGGAAACATTTCACAGTCTGACGACTTACATCGTCAAATTTTCGCCTCGTGGCAGAAAGGGGAACTATCATTTCTTTCAGCATACTATGCGAGCGCACGGATTAATGAAGATATCTACATCTAGATCTACATGATTACTCTGCAATTCGCATTTAAGTGCTTGTCAGAGGGTTCATCGAACCACAATCATACTATCTCTCTACCATTCCACTCCCGAACAGCGCGCGGGAAAAACGAACACCTAAACCTTTCTGTTTGAGCTCTTATTTCTCTTATTTTATTTTGGTGATCATTCCTACCTATTTAGGTTGGGGTCAACAAAATATTTTCGCATTCGGAAGAGAAAGTTGGTGACTGAAATTTCGTAAATAGATCTCGCCGCGACGAAAAACGTCTTTGCTTTAATGACTTCCATCCCAACTCGCGTATCGTATCTGCCACACTATCTCCCCTATTACGTGATAATACAAACCGAGCTGCCCTTTTTTGCACCCTTTCGACGTCCTCCGTCAATCCCACCTGGTAAGGATCCCACACCACGCAGCAATATTCTAACAGACGACGAACGAGTGTAGTGTAAGCTGTCTATTTAGCGGACTTGTTGCATCTTCCAAGTGTCCTGCCAATGCAACGCATCCTTTGGCTCGCCTTCCCCACAGTATTGTCTATGCGGTCTTTCCAACTGAAGTTGTTCGTAATTTTAACACCCAGGTACTTAGTTGAATTGACAGCGTTCAGAATTGTACCGTTTATCGAGTAATCGAATTCCAACGGATTGCTTTTGGAACTCATGTGGATCACCTCACACTTTTCGTTATTTAGCGTCAACTGCCACTTGCCACACCATACAGTAATCTTTCCTAAATCGCTTTGCTACTGATACTGGTCTTTGGATGACTTTACTAGACGGTAAATTACAGCATCATCTGCGAACAACCTAAGAGAACTGCTCAGATTGTCACCCAGGTCATTTATATAGAACAGGAACAGCAGAGGTCCCAGGACGCTTCCCTGGGGAACACCTGATATCACTTCAATTTTACTCCATGATTTGCCGTCTATTACTACGAACTGCGACCTTCCTGACAGGAAATCACGAATCCAGTCGCACAACTGAGACGATAACCCATAGGCCCGCAGCTTGATTAGAAGTCGCTTGTGAGGAACGGTGTCAAAAGCTTTCCGGAAATCTAGAAATACAGAATCAACTTGAGATCCCCTATGTTTCAGCGACCTACGATGTATACAGCCCGCTCCCCAGCGCTCTGAACATCGTCAGTTTCAAAAAATGGTTCAAATGGATCTGAGCACTATGGGACTTAATAGCTGAGGTCATCAGTCCCCTAGAACTACTTAAACCTAACTAACCTAACAACATCACACACATCCATAGCCGAAGCAGGATTCGAACCTGCGACCGTAGCGGTAGTGCGGTTCCAGACTGAAGCGCCTAGAACCACTCAGCCACCCCGGCCGGCCATCGTCAGTTCAATTATAACCATTCGGTGTTTGATTCGAATAAACAAGGCCACACTTTTTAATTTGGCATAACTTCATTAGGTTCATGACTAACCATGTTTACACGAAATGCCAGCTTTGTCGTCGAATTTCATTGTGGAGATCTTCTCGGGTTATCAGCCCAGTCGTGTCGTCGTGTTCTCGCAACGTTTCGACGAGTTTCCTACTTGTTATCTTCAGCCGAGGAATCATATTTCGCCTCAAGATGACGAGTAGGATACTCGTTGAAACAAACCGGTATCATCAAAGTATCAACTTCTCCACTATCTTCCGGTTGAGTGCTATACTTGCAACCCGCAAGCTAGTGTGAAGCCTTGATTTCTATCGAGCACGGGCTCATTAAACATTACAAATGTGAAAAAGAGAGAGGAACGTGTTCGATACTTCCGACGGTCGTGAAAGGTCCAGCAAGGAATGTGACAGAGAGTGCGAAACGTCAGAAGGCCAAGAGGTGCTCGATTGCGTCATCCGAACAACAGCAGTACTGGGAAGGCAGACAAGCGCGCTCGCAACACACGGGCAGCAGTTGTTGCTGCACTAGTGTTGGCCCTCTTTCACAGCCACTTGACAACTAGTGTTATTCCAGCTCGTTAGCGTGCCCAGCCGAAGTGGTTGTATTTTAGCGTCCACGTTAAAATGCGTAAGGGGGGCCTCCGAAACGGTTTGGCTAATGGAGCGCTATAATAAGCGGAGGAATGCCGCGAGGAGGGGTGAGGCGGGGGCCGTGTTTACTCCGGCCGCGGCCGTGCATTAGCGCCTCTGCCAGCGGTGGCGGAGGAGGAGGAGACAGTGTCCATCAGCTGCCCCCGGGGGCGGCGCGTCACACGTCACGGCTACGTCACTGCGCAGCACGGATAGGACGACGAAGCAAGCAGGAGGACCTGGATAGCTCACATGTGGGAACCTCTACGATTCCACATGTAGCATGCGAAGAAATTACTCCTTAACGAAATTTTCACTCTGCAGCGGAGTATGCGCTGATAGGAAACTTCCTGGGAGATTCAAACAGTCTGCTGGACCGAGGCTCGAGCTCAGGACATCTGCCTTTCATGGGCAAGTGCTCTACTGACCGAGCTACCCAAGCATGACTCACGACAGGTCCTCAAAACTTTACTTCCGCCAGTGCCTCAACTCCTCCCTTTTAGTAGAGCACTTGCCCGCAAAGCGCAAAGGTTCCAAGTTCGAGTATCGGTCCGGCATACAGATTTAATCTGCCAGTAAGTTTAATGTCAGCTTACTCTCCGCTGCAGAGTGCCAATTTCATTGTGGAAACATCTCCCAGGCTAAGCCATGTCTCCGCAGTATCCTTTCTTCCAGGAATGCTAGTCCTGCTAGTTTTGCAGGAGAACTTTTGTGAAGTATGGAAGGCACAGTGAAAGTAAAGTAGTGAGGACGAATCGCTAGTCTGTAAGTAGGCTGTTTAGCTTTTTATGTTGGTAACGCCACGTAGCGCTCTGTATGAAAATCACTGACTGTGCTGTGAGCAGTCTGTGGCTGGTTGGCATTGTTGGAATATTTGCTATTGTAGCGTCGCGCAGTTGGATGTGAACAGCACGTAGCGTTGCGCAGTTGGAGGTGGACATTATTAAGGTAAATACATTGTTTGTTCTCTATCAAAATATTTCATTTGCTAACTATGCCTATCATTAGTTAGTGCCTTCAGTAGTTAGAATCTTTTATTTAGCTGGCAGTATTGGCGCTCGCTGTATTGCAGTAGTTCGAGTAACGAAGATTTTTGTGAGGTAAGTGATTCGTGAAAGGTATAGGTTATTTTTAGTCAGGGCGATTCTTTTGTAGGGATTATTGAAAGTCAGATTGCGTTGCGCTAAAATATTGTGTGACAGTTTAGTGGTGATCAGAATAAGTAAAGAGAAAAATGTCTGAGTACGTTCAGTTTTGCTCAGCTGTTTGAAAATCAAATAACGTAGAGGTTTTCCAGCACTGTCATTTGTAAAGTTTTTCTAAGGGGAAGTCTTGCAGGGTGAGGTCAGTCGGTGGGGCACTTGTCCGAAAAAGACAAAGGTCCCGAGTTCGAGTCTCAGTCCGGCACGCAGTTTTTATCTGTTAACGAGTTTCAACTTACTCTTTTATTTAGTAAGCGCGAAAGCGTCATGTCGATGTTCATCCAACTTCACTGGCAGACATTACAAGAGGGGCGTTATGTATCACAGTTTGTTGTAATGTTAAAATCCATCAACCAATAGATTTCTTTGTTCATCTCGCGAAAGGCCAAGATGATAAAATCAGAGAACTCCAACCTCACAAGGAGGCTTCTTAATAATCATTCTTCCTGCACATCAATCGCAACCGGGACAGGGAAGGAGGAAGGTGACAGTCACGTCCAAAATACCACTCGCTACATACCATAAGATGGCTTGCGGAGTAGAGATGCAGATCTAGATTTAAGTTTCGGCTTACTAAAAGAAAAGATTGCAGAGCTATGAGATCTCAGCACTTTACACGACAAACCTCTGCAACGATTTGGCTCAACCACCACAGTTAAATATTCAAGGTGTATCTAAAATATTCGGTGAACAAGGAGATGTCGAAACGGCAAAGTTATGTTAAAAATTCATATACAGAAAGAGAAATGCATTCGTTTTCTTGTGTTCCTATCTCTCCCACTAACTGCCGACAAGCATCGCTCCATTATTCGCTGAGTAACGCTCAATTTTCGAATGGTTTTCGCTTTAAACGCTCATGCCTCATTACCACAAGTCAAAACTAACTATACACACGTATTCTTAACATTTCATTTTTAGGCAAATTGCAAGCTTAGTTTTAAAAATCTTACTTAGCTTGCTAGAATCAGTGCAGACCTTTTTCATTCATCTGTAGGGTGGACAAAGTGAAGCTGGTTCGGAAAATATTTCACTCAGCTTGAGATAGGCAACCCGACTTACATCATCTGCACCTGAGGTGAGTGATGTAAGTTAGTTTGCCTATCTGAAGGAGCATGTAATATTTTCCAGATCCGGTTTATTTTACACTCCTGTATTTATTTCTTCTCTTATCCATCTAGTCATTATCTTCAATTGCCCTAAATACAAAACCTTCAATTAGCTTTATGATTTCATTATTAATTCCCACTATTTTCTTTTAGATGAGTTAATTATACATTATTTTAATCTTGTTATAAATGATTTTTTGGCCCATTTTCATATTTAATATATTACATTCTTTCATCGCCTGTTGAAAGTTATGTTAATCAGAGACAAACATTACGATATCATCATCAAGATTAAGACGAAAATAAGTTAAGTATCCGGCAGAACTAAATTTATTTCTAAGGAGATGAATCCTTAGATTATAAAATGTAGTCCCCGGTTTTACCACACCAGTGCGGCAACGTGGTTTTCGTTACCAATGAATGTGGTCGTGCTGGCTAATTATTTTCAAAAAGTCGCTGTGGACTCGACACAAATTCCATTCATTCCAAAATTTGCATGATCCCGATACATCCTATTAACACGCATTCCTTATTCGTTTTCCCAGTTTAAGGATCAGAAACCGTCCTCTCGGACTGCTGAGAATACTTTTAACTATATAGAATCTCACTGTCGTATTACCACTGCACAGGAAATTTCCTGTTATCCTGAGGTCATCTAATGGAGCACTGGAGTATGTGCCCTCAGTATACTAACAGAGGCTGCACCAGTCCCTTCATTAAGAACTGCTGTACGCATGGAGTCTGCTGAAACAGGCAAAATCTTTTTCAGATTCTATGAAACCCAGTAAAGCAATGTACCAAACTAATTAGTTCGTTCTATAATTTCACTCACGTGTGTTGTGCTGTATTTACATGTAAATCTACGTTGTGCGTTTACTTGATCAAACCCTTGAGTTTTCACTGAGGCTGTTGGTGACCGTAGTGAATATTGTGTTCGTTGCCAACAGAAGGCTGATAGCAAAGGCGGCTAAATGCGAGAACTACCTCGCAGTCAGCTTATCAGCCGATGTACTCAAGTTGCTGACTATAATAACACACAAAAGTTTGGAATCTAAAACTGAGGTTCTGGTAGATGACGATCAGTTTGGTTTTAGGGTAGTTAAAGGCGCCAAGTAGGCAATTTCGATTGATAGTTACAGCAGAACTTACGAAAAATTAATGAATTTTCAGCGGATTTGCTGACCTAGAGAAAGCGTTCGACGAAGTAAAGCGATGCAAGATAAATTAAATTCACTGAAAAATGATTACAAGCTAAGGCGAAGTATCTACATATCTGCACATATACTCCGGTAGCCACCAAGTGGTGTGTGGCGGAGGGCACAAATTCGCGCCAAAGTCATATTTCTCCCTATCTCTCACACTCCCCCCCCCCCTCCCTATTCCACTCTCGGATCGCGCGAGGGAAAAATGACTGTCTGAACGCCTCAGTACGAGCTCTTATTGCCCCTATCTTTGACTGGTGATCATTGCGCGATTTGAAAGGTGGTGGTAATATGCTCTACATCCTCGGTGAAGATCGTATTTCGGAATTTAGTGAGCAGCCCCTTCTGTTTAGCGCGCCATCTATCTGCAAGTGTGCCCCACTTTAAACTTTCTATGACATTTGTAACGCTCTTGCGATGGCCAAATGTACTATTCACGAATCTTGCCGCTCTTCTTAGGACCTTCTCAATTTCTTGAATCAGACCCAACTTGTAAGGGTCCCATACAGACGAACAATACTCCAAGACTGGACGAACTAACGTGTTGTAAGCTATGCTACTTCAAGAAGCTGTTCAGAATAAAAACTGTAGAGGAATACAGAGATTTGAATACATCCAACAAGTAACTGGGGGCGTAGGGTGTCCTTCAAAATAGTGTAACCCGTTGCCAGCGATATGGAAGTCGTAGGACATCTATAGAAGCGCGAGTTGTGTTGATAGTTCCAATGGAGAGGTCTGTTGTCCGACGAATCTCTGTAACAGCTCGGAAGCAAATGCCAGGAAGTGTTTACTTTATCATAGAAATCGAGTCTAACGTAAGTCACAATGGTTTATTTAAGTTCGGAAAGAACGGTAGATGGACAGCGCTTCCCCGCAGCATCGATCGAACTAAACAGTCACATCTCGCGCTGTATGCGAATGAGCATTGTACGGCAAACTGATGGGTTCATTCAGCGGGAAGCGTCGCCGCTTTGTCCTCGACGCCTGTTGCAGGTTGTGTTACAAAAATTAACCGTAATACAGCGCACTGACAGTCTGCCGCTAGGGAAACGTGTGCTTCAAGATCGCACCGTCACAGTGGTACACAAGAATCAGCATAAGAAACTTCCTGGCAGATTAAAACTGTGTGCCAGACCGAGACTCGAACTCGGGACCTTTGCCTTTCGCGGGCAAGTGCTCTACCATCTGAGCTACCGAAGCACGACTCACGCCCGGTCCTCACAGCTTCACTTCGGCCAAGCTGTGAGGACCGGGCGTGAGTCGTGATTCGGTAGCTCAGATAGTAGAGCACTTGCCCGCGAAAGGCAAAGGTCCCGAGTTCGAGTCTCGGTCGAGCACACAGTTTTAATCTGCCAGGAAGTTTCATATCAGCGCACACTCCGCTGCAGAGTGAAAATCTCATTCAAGAATCACCATAATTTTGACACTGCTGAGGTTTGACCAAGTTTCGATGTCGAGGTGACTTGTAATGACACCTTTCGTTTCACTAGCGCTCCAGGTGTAACTCCAACAATCTGGCCGTAATGATACGCGTTCATATCGTTCCAAGTGGGTATTAACAGCGTCGTATCGTAGACATTTCTCCGTTTCCGTCAAACCACGTGGAACCGATCGTTTAAAAAATGGTTCAAATGGCTCTGAGCACTATGGGACTTAACATCTGAGGTCATCAGTGCCCCAGAACTTAGAACTACTTAAACCTAACTAACCTAAGGACATCACACACATCCATGCCCGAGGCAAGATTCGAACCTGCGACCGTAGCGGTCGCGCCGTTCCAGACTGAAGCGCCTAGAACCGCTCGGCCATACTGGCCGGCCCGATCGTTTAGCAATTTTCCTTACGTCCACGTGTTTCTTCAGAATGAGAAGCATTATCGTATGTGCCACACGTGTGTCTCGGGCCCGCTGACGAATCGTTTGGCGTCGTTCACAGGCCTGTAACGCGGTAAGACCATACACTCTACTACTTCGCTAACACGGGGAAGGCCGGACCTACGAAAGTCTGCCACATTTCGGCATTTCCTGTGCGACGTGTAGAGCGGCCGCGCCGCCGAGGTCGCTGCCCACGGCACAGAATTGTTCCCGCCAGCTATCCGCGGTCTAATCGAGATCGACCGGCCATTATCAAGCCAACGGTGGAATGTCCTTTTCTTCTCCGTTCGGCAAAAAGACTAACACCGAGCGGAACAATAAGAGAGGGGGCAGAGCGGTGCGGGGGCCGAGTAGACTCAGGAAGGGTGCTGGCGGGTTAGTGGGGAGGGGGAGTGCGTTGGGGTGGGGGGGGGGGGGGCAGTTTAGATAAGGAGAAGCTGTTGGCCGCGCTCCAGAGGGGTGAGGCCGTCGCTGGGGCAGCGGCGTCTGTCTGGAGACGCCGAAGAGCGGTACCTTACCATCTCCCACGTGTCACTAAAAACCTAATCGCATCTCGAAAGACGTCTGCTGTAAATGACTAGTACGCAAGTTGTTAAGCATTTGTTTGACAGAAAGACCTTATAGTCAATATTTCAATGTGATAGAGTAGCTTTGTCTCTTGATGGAAACAGCAAACCGTGTTTCCACGCGGTACTTTGAATGCTGAACGCACCTAGCCACTTACACCACTTGGTGCCGGAGTCTGAGTTTGCTAGTGCAGCGTGGGCGGCCAGACAAAGCACTCTTTAACCCTTTCGTGAGCAGTAGGAAACATGCTTCCCACTACAATGAACTCTCTCCTAGTCTCATGGGATTCACAGTTCCCCCCTCCGTACGGTGCCACCACCTAGTCAACAGTATAGGGTACTACTTCCACTCTGAAGTTCCCGCCGTTTTTGCTGTACCTTCGTGCAGAGGCATTGTATAGCTGAGTGTTGCTCTGTAGAGGAGCCTTTCAGTGCTGTTTGCGTGACATTTTGTGACTTTTTTCCTCAAAGCTATAGTATAAGGTAAATACTTTTGATTTGCCCAAATTTATGAAGGAAAACGTAAAATTGGAAAGAGAAGAATTCCAATTTGAAACAAAAGGAGCCATTTCTGCAGTAAAATGGATGAATAACCGTCCAGTCACTTTCCTGGCCTCAATTCATGACCCATGAGTAACAGCCCAGTGAAAAGGAAAAACGAGGATGGTACTAGTACAGAGATTTCTTGTCCTGAAGTTGTGACAGAATACAACAAAATAATGGGTGGTGTCGATACGTTTGATCAATTACGAGAAAGGTATGCTATTGGCAGACGTTCTGTAAAATTGTGGCACAGGATATTTTATTTCCTGGTGGACGTTGCTGCAGTGAACAGTTTCATCCTGTGGAAAATAAGTAAAAGAGAAAGTGGACAGCATGATCAGCTCACATACAGGATCCATCTAGCCAGACAATTGATCGCTAGCTTCTCATCCCAAAAAAGGCGTGGACAAAAATCTGTCTTTCTGGCAAAAAGGGGTAAAGTACCTGAAGATTTTCGTCGTGTGGCTGTAGGGGAGCATCAACCCATTTTAGGAGAAACCTACTGGACGTGCCGTCATTGTAGTATCAAAGCTGTAGAAAAGAGCACTCGCTGTGTTTGTACATATTGTCAAATGCCACTTTGCATAGACCCATGTTTCAGAAAATTTCATGGCAAGTAATTGTGAACAATCATTGTAACAAGAGAAGTAAATTTATCAAATAAGTATGACATATATTGAAAAAATTGTTTTTGTCATTTAACTCCAAGGAAGGGCAGTGGGAAGAATACTTCCCACCTTGTTGTGTAACCTCACTTTCACAGTTGGAGCAAATTTGATATTCTGTATGATACATATACCATTTGTTAACTACTATCTGCTCTCCATTCATTAAAAAAACTGCTCAATAATTTTGCCTACGAAAGGGTTAACTCTGCCTGGAACTGTAAACGTCTGGTGCCGATTTGTAAGGTTCACACATTTGTCTTGTGGTCTTAAGATGGGCATATTGAAGTTACATCGTCCAGTGCTATTGGTGAGACGGTTGCTTGTTCGTGTTGCACTGGTATAATTACATGTTACGTGATTTTTGAAGTGTATTTACGGAACGTGCTTTGCTATTGTTTTTCATACAGTGTCAATTATTGAACTATATGGAAAAATGGTAAATTAGTTACAAACTACTGAAAGCACTCATTTTATTCAACATGTAAACGTCACTACAGATATTCGGATTTATGTTGTGACATGTTCGATATGCCTGCCATCATTGGCGATGATATTGCGCAGACGAATAGCGAAATTCTGCATGCCCCGCTGAAGTGTCGGAACATAGATGCTGTCGATGACCTCCTGAAGATCTGATTTCAGCTCAGAAACGTTTTTGGTGTTATTGCTGTACACTTTTTCTTTAATGTAGCCCCATAAAAAGGAGTCGCATGTGTTCAGATCCGGGGAATACAGCGGCCGATCGAGGCCTACGCCAGTGGCCTCTGAGTGCCCAGGAGCCAGAATGCTGTTCCCAAAGTGCTCCTCCAGTACACCAAACACTCTCCTGCTTTGATGGCGTCCAGCTCCGTCTTGCATGGATCACTTCTAGTCAAAATCATGGTCACTTTGGATAATGGGGATGAAACAGTCTTCCGAAAGCTTCGCGTACCGCTCGGAAATCACAGTGCTATCAAGGAATGTCGCATCGATTATTCTGTCACTGGACATTGCACCCCACACAATCATCCGTTGTGTAGAGACTTCTCGATTGCGAAATACAGACTCTCAGTCCCCCAACTGCACTAACTTTACTTATTGCCCAACCCATCCATATGAAAGTTGACTTCGTCGCTAAACCAAACCACATATGCACATACTAATCCCCATCATGCCCCGCGGCCAACCGTACAGTTTGAACGTTCTAACGTAAACCGTTCAGAAGTTCTTACGATTTTATTTCATACAGTTCAGTAATTGTCACCCAGTATGAGCAATGTTGTTCAGTTCACGTCTTCGTTAGGATGCGTGGGGATCAGTATCTACGTTTCTTTCGGTCATCCGAGCATACCAGTCCCTTATCACCTTACTTCCCCATTAATTAAGGGGGGACGTTGATGAAACACACATACTTATGCACCAAATCCACAGTTTTGGAGATATAGCAAATAAATTTTGTACCACGCTTTACATGAAAGTAACACATTTACATATATAATCTTTTGATTATATATACATTCAACTTCTTTTCATGAAATTTGAAGTTTCATTTTCAAAATTAATGTATGTTCCTTTTTCTGAGGAAGTATTCGAGAGATTTATACAAAAATTTCTCTATTTCATCTCTTTATATGTTGTAAGCTTCTCTCATGAGGTTTTTGGAATATGCCAAACAGGAGAATTTTCATATTTTTTTAATTATAATTCCACATGAACAATTTTAAATTCAAGCAAAATTCCAAGCACTTTGTCCCATATCTCAGCTTGCAATCAGAATTTCAAAATTTGCTCTTGAGACAACGCTTATTAGGTTTACCGAAATATGTGTACAAAATTTCATAATTCTAGCATTTATAGAATCGGAGGAAAAGGTAAATAAACTTTAAGAAACAAACTTTTCAGGAAACGCAATTTAAAGTTCAACCTAAATTTTTTCCTTATGTCACTTCTTCAGAATGCACCACATTTGTACTCTACGTCGTCTTTTCCTTCAAGACTTCTCTTCTGGTTTCTTGTTGTCTGTCATCTTTCCTTTACCAGGTCTTCAACTGACTTTTCAGCTGCAGAGACGTGCTGTAAATATATTTTTTCTCCGTCTTGAGTAAAATTTCCTCTCTTGAAGCCCATTGTTTGTAATACCTTCGTCCTCCCGACGTTCCCATCATTAAATACAATAAATGCATCCTAAGTTGGAAGTCTGACAACTGTAGCAGATGCAAATATGTTTCTAGGGCATCGTTTCCATATGAGTCTATTTAGCGACTCATTTGGATTTTGGGTTTTGCTATGAACAATTTTTTTGAGAAGTTCAAGATCGACCAGAAACCTGTAAGTAGGCTTGACAAGATATAGTTATCATCACCAGTAATCATGATCATCACCAGTTATCATGATCATCACCTCCAGTTATCATGATCATCACCACCAGTTATCATGATCATCACCACCAGTTATCATGATCATCACCACCAGTTATCATGATCATCACCACCAGTTATCATGATCATCACCACCAGTTATCATGATCATCACCACCAGTTATCATGATCATCACCACCAGTTATCATGATCATCACCACCAGTTATCATGATCATCACCACCAGTTATCATGATCATCACCACCAGTTATCATGATCATCACCACCAGTTATCATGATCATCACCACCAGTTATCATGATCATCACCACCAGTTATCATTATCATCACCACCAGTTATCATGATCATCACCACCAGTTATCATGATCATCATCAGTTATCATGATCATCATCAGTTATCATGATCATCATCGTCATCATTATCTTTTTCGTTACGATCATTATTGTCATCTTTCTCGTTATCATGATGAACATTGTCATCATCGTCACTGTCGCCATTGCCGCTGTTAATATCGTCGTCGCCCTGTCGTCGTCGTCGCCGCATCATCATTATCATCGTAGTCGTCGTTACCAACACTATAGTTATCGTTGTTATTGTCTCCGTCGTTACTAACGCCGTCGCTGTTCATAATTAACAACATAACTACGACACTGCAGTCTACACATACTCATCAGTCAACGTCTCACAAGAAGGCTCAGCGAGGAGCTGTTCCATTCGAAGGCTTGCTCCGGGCAACGGGCCCATGGACAGGTATATAGCAAGGAAGCCAGCCAGATAACAAGGAGTTTACCTGTATCGGGTACAGTGACAAGTACAGTGAATGCAGAACGTAGCGGTAACTGTGTAAGCCCTTAACGCGGGCGGCCCGCTGCGCTGGCGTCAGGCAGACGGGCAGCCGCTTGCCCGCCAGCTGGAGTGCGTCTCGAGGCGTAGCACGAGCCGAGTGCGCAGTGTGCCCTGCCAGCCAGCTCTTTATTCGCGGTGGCCACAACTCTGCTCGCCAGACAATGGCCGGCGCTAAGTGGACCGCCGGAGACCTGCGCCCCGGCGCCTTCAAAAACTTAATTGAAGCTGTGGCAGCCGGCCAAGCGTCATTAGCAAACAAATAACTCGTGCCCATGTTCTTCGCTAGCACTGTTTACTGGCACAACTTCCACCAACATCTGCTCCTCCCCCCCCCCCCCCCCCCCCCCCCCAGGGCATATACTTACTACTCCCCTCACTAATACACACACCCGCCTCGACCCTTGCGGCCGAGTAGCTGAAATGCGGCAATGCTGTAATTTAAGGAAACCACTTTAGGAGTAACTCTAATATTTTTTTGTTCTTTCCTTTTGGAACCTCCGCGCGCTCAGCCCCCAGTAATGGAGGCATCAGTCACCACCGGAGTGTTTCTCCACTCTAGTGCGCTCCGAAAAAGCTTTCTCACTCTGAAGTTCCCTACACTGATCTCCACCACGCCATCTAGTGGATGTCGGCATCACTAAAAGCTAGTAGGTGGTAATTGCGGAGGATCGCGCTGAAAGGGTTTTGCTTGGTCGAGAGCCAATTATGATCAGAAATAGCACGGAAAACTAGTGCCGGTTCGTAAATTCAAAGCCACCTTCTCGGTGTCACTCAAACATCAGCACTCAGTTTTAAGTACCGAGTGAGGTGGTGCACTGGTAAGAGACTCCCACAGAAACCTATTCGAGTACACGCCGGTTCAGTACTCTTCCGGCCATTTAAATTCATGTTTTCCTAAATCACTTAAGGCAAATGGTGCGATGGTTCCTCTGAAAAGCACTGCCAGTTGCCATCCCATATCTTCCGAACACACCCCATCTCTAATGACATCGTCACCTGTGTTCCATCATCAGTCGCTGTAGTTTGGGTGACTGGTTAGTTAACTCTGCTGCGGAGCCAATACTTCGCTCTGTAACTGTAAAGCAACTTCATTAACGTGAAAAGCGTCTACGTCAGCCAACTTTCATGAAGTTATTATTTGTAATGATTCACTTGGCCTAATGCAGTCCAGCAGGTCGGTTTTCTGCTGTTTATCACACCGCCGGTGGCTGGGGTAAGGGATTGGGTGAGGAACCAATTTTATTTCGTTTTATCTCGTATCGGCACAGTATGTTACCATCACCCACAACCTGATCAGTGTTAACTATATGCTGTATGGATGTATGGTTAACTGGTGCTCACCGCAGAAGCGTGGGAACGTCCGACGAATTTTTAGCTCTCCAAGCTGGCCTGTGGCGTGACCGGGCGGTCCCGCTTGTTTTTCAAAGTTCGTCTTCTGATTGGTCAGTCAGACAAACGCGTGATCTGTGGAATATTGCGAACTCTTGTTCGAATTTTTGCTTTGTAAAGTGGTGGGGGGCTGAGTGACAGGCGCTGACATTTTTTGCGTGAACCCGATTGAGTGAAGCTTTTTGTGCGGCCGGTCGTTTGTCAAGGCGATTGGTTGGCGGTCAGCCCCACTCAACAAGGTTGCACCAGCTCACAGCGTCTAGGATGTTTCAGGACGTTTTTGGGAAAAGTAAGTTGCGGTCTGACGGTACGGTGAGTGGCACGTGTTCCTCTCGAGTGCCCTTAGGATAAAACATTTTGATTGGGAATCCAGGTTGTTGTGTTGGCAGAAGATCCAACACCGTGTTACTAGTGGAGGCCGTAATGCACGCGTTTTAGCTCACGCAGGCTGGCGTGAGGAGGGAAGAACTATACTGACGTGAAGTCTGGAACATGACAAGGAATTAGGATTCAGAAAGCGGGTGTAATTAGTTTGATACTTAACTTTAATCCATTAATGATGAACGTCGCTCTTGACGGTACATGATTCACAATATTATCTGTTCAGAATACATTCATAGTTACTGAATATGGCGCCTTGCTACGTCGTAGCAAATGACGTAGCTGAAGGCTATGCCAAACTGTCGTCTCTGCAAATGAGAGCGTATGTAGGCAGTGAACCATCGCTAGCAAAGTCGGCTGTACAACTGGGTGAGTGCGAGGAAGTCTCTCTAGACTAGACCTGCCGTGTGGCGGCGCTCGGTCTGCAATCGCTGATAGTGGCGACACGCGTGTCCGACGTATACTAACGGACCGCGGCCGATTTAAAAGCTACCACCTAGCAAGTGTGGTGTCTGGCGGTGACACCACACAGGTTGTTTGTTTTGTTTCGTAATGGAGGTGATCTGCACAGTAATGAAATTCAGTTATAAAAGGAGTTACGTAGCTAAATTGCGCATGTGTGAATTTTATCGGTTTTCAACTCAGCTTTTCGAAGGGCTTTTTCACTAACCAACTGCACTAGCATTTCTCCGCTGTACTCAACACATTTTCTCGAGCAGAATCAACAACGGCCACTAGCCATATTCGACTGCTCAGAATTCGTAGGAATTATGGGTGAATTTATCATCTAGTCACTCCCTTCCACTGCCGTAGCGAGTGCTTAGGTTTTTAATGTTTTCAGAATACCAAACGAAATGGCTCTGAGCGCTATCGGACTTAACATTTGAGGTCATCAGTCCCCTAGAACTTAGAACTACTTAAACGTAACTAACCGAAGGACATCACACACATCCATGCCCGAGGCAGTATTTGAACTTCCGACCGTAGCGGTCGCGCGGTTCCAGACTGAAGCGCCTAGAACCGCTCGGTCACAACGGCCGGCCAGAATACCAACCGTATCCCACCTTCCCAGTCGCGTGATCCTTTGCTGATTGACTAATGTTCATAGAATTTGTTGACAAATCTAGGTTCAGAAATAAGGTTAATCTAATGATAAGAAGAACGGTCATCTTTTAACAGATTTAGTTGTGATTCGGACAGACAATCTAATCCTGCCTCATGTTGTTCACGGACAGCCCTGTTACCAAATGAGCTACCCGAGCACTCCCCGCAGCGAGACCTCACAGTCAGTGATTTTCTCTCTCTCTCTCTCTCTCTCTCTCTCTCTCTCTCTCTCTCTCTCTCTCTCTCAGACTCGGTAGCAAAGCATAAGCTTAATTTGAATTCTTATATTTGTCGTATAACATAACACATTGGCTTACGTTTGCATTTGTCCGTTTCATTCGGAACGCTTGAAAATTCTCAGGAAGTTTTGTTTCCTTAATGCAGCTGATAAAATACGGATACAGTATTTATCCGAACCATGAAACATGTAATATTAAGGTTTTACGAACTATTTCGCTGAGACTGGTATGACTAAACACAATCGGATCTCTGTACTCTTTTCTTTAATATCCTGATCTACATTCATACTTCGCAAGCGAACGTACAGTGCACGGAGACGGTATTTCGTACCTTTATTAGTTATTTTATCGCCTGTTCGATTCTCGTAATGAGCGTAGGAAAAAATGACTGTCTATATGTCTCCAAACGTGTCACATTGTTTATTATCTTTTGATCAGTACGTGAGATATATGCCGGCTGCAGTGGTATAGTCTTACACTCTTTCTGGAATAAAGGTTCTTTAAATGAACCCAAAAGCGCTCGACGACAATTAATTAGTCTTTCTCACAAAGACTGACACTGGAGTTTTTCGAACATCTCTATTATGACATCAGACCTGTGCCGGTAGTTAAAAAGAGTTCTTTCATGAAGTGTACATTCCATACCTCGAGACGCTCTTATCGACGTGTCGTGGGACTCTTTGGAAAATGTGATAATGAACCTATTAGTTCATACGTGAGGAAAAGCAGGAACAGGACATATTTAACTATTTCTCAGAATCTCGAGGAGCTAAGGAGATTGAGGGTAGTTCACGTGAGTTGATAATCGCAAACATACAACGATGAGCTGTCTGTTCCCTTTCAGTAATAACTGAGGTAACCCTAGAAGTGTACACCAGGGTCACTCTGAACCTGGAGGTGTTTTGTTTGGTAATGTGCATGTGGCACGTCACATACACAGCACCTTGTTACCACTGTAAATTCAGCATTGAGTGAGACTTAGAAGAGGACAGACGTTGGAAGTTGAGAGACACGGTCGTTTAATTAACTTGACAGAAATATTTTTGAAGAGTCACTGTGACTCCAGAGTACACATCGTGTAACTATTCTGCCGTTGAGTGTGAAGTACATTCATTTGAAAATGGCACTTAGGAATGACATTTCATTCACGGAAGAGGCTCTATTGAGGAAGCATTGTTAGAACAACTCAGTCTTGAAAGTGACTCTTGTGATGTAAGTGCTTCTAAAGTTGATGCTTGTGCACCAGACAGCGATGAAGAAAATATAATCGTCTACGGTAATAATGGTCATTGTTGGAAACAGAATTGTCCATAATTAGAAGAGGCCTGCCAGTTGCCTACTGCGTTGTAGTCCAAATTTAATGAGTACGTATGGAAATAAAGAATAAATCGATTTATGGATAATTGAGACCACCTCAAAGTATTTGTTTAATGTCTGCAGCTTATTAAATGATTAGCATCTTAATTTAATTAAACTACAAGTAAAATCTCGAAATCGAGATGACTTTCAAGTTCATCAGTGAAGATAGAAGTTTTTACTTATTCTCGAATTTTGGATCTGTTGATATCGATACCGATTGAAAAAGCACATGACAGAGGAGAAATAAAATGCATTTAGTATGTAAGAGTCGAATTTCATTACAAAATATTCTATATTGAAGGCAATTTGTCCAGAAAATAATTGAGGGTCACCGTATCCATGGTGTACAGTTCGGAGGCCAGTTTCAGAGGTGTATATGGGAATTACGGAATGTTGCATTTCTTCCTCGGTACGGTGTAGGAAACACGTCTGCGATTTTGTAGAAGTATTTTTATACAACCTGTATAACAGTACTCGTACTCTGTATAACCCTTTCTTTCCTCCTTTCTTTGGTATTGATAGGAGCATTATTTAGAGCCATACAAAATTATCAATCATAGATAGTAAACAACTGCAACATTTATAGCCGCGCGGGGTAGCCGCGTGGTCTGGGGCGCCTAGTCACGGTTTGCTTGACTGCCTCCGTCGGAGGTTCGCGTCCTCCCTCGGGCATGGGTGTATGTGTGTTGTTCTTAGCTTAAGTTAGTTTAAGTTAGACTAAGTAGTGATAAAGCCTAGGGACCGATGACCTCAGCAGTTTCGTCCCATAGTACCTTACCACAAATTTCCAAATTTGCAACATTTATAAATATGATACTAGAAGGAGAAATGAATCAGAGTATCCATCAGATAGTCGTAATGTGACACAGAAGGAAGTGAGGCATCCAGCCATGAAAGTCTTTGCACATGTTCCCAGTCATGTAAATAATGTTATGGATATTAAAATTAACTTCAAACATGAACAGAAATCATATCTTTATGATACCCGTTGCCACTCCTTGGGAGAATTTCTGCCTGTGGGTGCCTGCATGATTCTTTTAAGAAATTATGTGAATAGTCAGCATGCTGCCACATTTTCCGCTGAGAGTGTGTACAGTAGTTGTTAAAATTGCTCTCTCCACATCATAGCGACATGTCGCAACTTAAGATACACGAACATTTCAAAAATCGGAAGTTGTCTTGAACGGAGAACGATAAGAAGTGATTAATACTGCAAACGGATTTCGTGGACTTAGGCCAAATAGCGCCCTCTTTTGTGTGTCCGGACAAGATAGTGCTGTGCCGCGCTCAGTCGATGCACGGCTGTCAAAACACGTGGAGAAATGTGCAGGCAATTGCGATATGTCTCCTCGATGTCAATGGACGCAATATCAGCATGTGAGCGAGTTCTGATTGGGCAGAATGACTTGTCTCCGGCAAACGGGTTTGCCGTACAGTGGTGTGTGTGTGTGTGTGTGTGTGTGTGTGTGTGTGTGTGTGTGTGATCAGTGGATAGAAGACGGTCGCACACAGCGACGAGTGGGTATTAAATCATACAATGTGACCACACGGCGGGATGCTGCGAGTCTTGTCTACATGGCCGCAACGAACAGAGCAGCTTTCCCCACAGCGTTAGCTCGACGTTGGCGCTCTACAAAGGGTGTCGACATTTCAGCGTGGACGGTTAGAGGCCGTCTGCAGAGGGCTGAACTGATGTCATGTATGCCATTGAGTCGGCTTTGGCAGAACATAAACCGTCACAGCTCAGACGGCAATGAACAGGTGAAGCACATCTTTGGTGCGCTGAGTCTCAAAATGCAGCATTTGGACGAGTCTCGCTTCAACTCGGCCTACAGTGACGGTCACGTTCGTGTTAGATGCTACCGTGGTGAATGCAGTGACAGACTGCATTGTTGAGTGACCTACCAGACAAAAGCCAAGTGTGATTATTTTCAGCCTCCATTAGCTATAACAATTTTCCTCCTAAGTACTGACGACAATCTGAACAGCAACTGCTACAATTGTAAGTTTCAGAGCCCGAGTTACTGCCCCGCCTGCAGGCAGATCAGAATGGCATATTTCAGCAGGACAATGCCCGGTCAAATTGGCGTGGAATATGAAAGCTTTCTTCGAGCAATGTTGCCTGCACGTTCGCCTGACATGTCGCCCGCTTAACATATTTGGGATATCGCCTGTCGGTAACGTGATTCTTTTGGTCCTCCTGCAACAACAGTGGATGCCGTGTGGACTCGCCTACAAACCGCGTGGCAGTGTGTTATTCAGGCATTATTTGATTCCATGCCACGACATATAGAAGCTCTGCAACACGGGACGGCTTCATGCCGTACCGAATTCTCGTAATGAAAGTGGACAGTTCTGTAATTCTAATCATTTGTGTATTGTCATGTCCCTAATATTTGCAACAGATTTTATTTTAATCGCATGTCTCCTTCTTGGTGTTACAATATTCACAAACAGTGCTGTGACTGATTAAATCGTTCAGAAAGCCACGAATGCTATATGAATAGTATGTGATGACATTGTCACTAGATTTAAAACATATCATGATACGTTCAGTTTAACACTTTCAGTGCCTTGCCCGCAATACTATGGGCGCGATATCTTCGTGCCTTAATATAACGGGCAGCGTTTCATAATCTGCGGTTAGCTCTTGTGAGTAATGTTAGTCGTTCAGCGGATAAAAGATGGTACATGAATGGTCCTGGCACGCATTTCTGCCAGTTTAATTCACGACAGTGCCGTCCGATAATTGAAAAAAGTCGAACTAGTCAGTTGATTGTGAGACGCCTCTGTTAGCGCAATGTGTAGACTAAGGAATATATCTGGCAACAGTCAACTCAGTGACGCAGAGGTTCTTCACATTCGAGAAGAATCTGAAAATCGAGGAGATTACGTCTATTCAAGTTTCGCACCAGTCGCATAGGACTGGCGCTAGTAGCCTCAGTATGAGGATTCAAATGTATGCTTTAAGTACACGCTGTAATGATCTGGAGTGTTAGTGACCTTTGAGATTTGACTTGATGTGCTGATGAAACTTCCTGGCAGATTAAAACTGTGTGCCGGACCGAGACTCCAACTCCGGACCTTTGCCTATCGCGGGCAAGTGCTCTACCATATGAGCTACCCACGCACGACTCACACCCCGTCCTCACAGCTTCACTTCTGCCAGTACCTCGTCTCCTAACTTCCAAACTTCACAGAAGCTCTCATGCGAACCTTGTAGAACTAGCACTCCTGAAAGAAAGGATATTGCGGAGACATGGCTTAGCCACAGCCTAGGGGAAGTTTCCAGAACGAGATTTCCACTCTGCAGCGGAGTGTGCGCTGATATGGTTCCGAACTCGAGTCTCGGTCCGGCACACAGTTTTAATCTGCCAGAAAATTTCATATCAGCGCACACTCCGCTGCAGAGTGGAATTCTCATTCTTGATGTGTTGATGTCAGTCAAGAATGCCTTTACGGCGGCAAAGACGCAATAATCAACACGTCACTGAGTTTGAACGCTGTGTATAGGGTCACAAGCAACTGGATGTCCCTTTTGCGATATTACAGAAAGACATAAGGAATACAAACGCCTCAAAAATGAGATCGACAGGAAGTGCAAAATGGCTAAGCAGGGATGGCTAGAGGACAAATGTAAGGATGTAGAGGCTTGTCTCACTAGGGGTAAGATAGATACTGCCTACAGGAAAATTAGAGAGACCTTTGGAGAGAAGAGAACCACTTGTAGGAATATCAAGAGCTCAGATGGAAAGCCAGTTTTAAGCAAAGAAGGGAAAGCAGAAAGGTGGAAGGAGTGTATAAAGGGCGTACACAAGGGCGATGTACTTGAGGACAATATTATGGAAATGGAAGAGGATGTAGATGAAGATGAAATGGGAGATAAGATACTGCGCGAAGAGTTTGACAGAGCACTGAAAGACCTGAGTCGAAACAAGGTCCCGGGAGTAGACAACATTCCATTAGAACTACTGATGGCCTTGGGAGAGCCCGTCATGACAAAACTCTACCATCTGGTGAGCAAGATGTATGAAACAGGCGAAATACCCACAGACTTCAAGAAGAATATAATAATTCCAATCCCAAAGAAAGCAGGTGTTGACAGATGTGAAAATTACCGAGCTGTCAGTTTAAGTCACAGCTGCAAAATACTAACGCAAATTCTTTACAGACGAATGGAAAAACTGGTAGAAGCGGACCTCGGGGAAGATCAGTTTGGATTCCGTAGAAATGTTGGAACACGTGAGGCAATACTAACCTTACGACTTATCTTAGAAGAAAGATTAAGAAAAGGCAAACCTACGTTTCTAGCATTTGTAGACTTAGAGAAAGCTTTTGACAACGTTAACTGGAATACTCTCTTTCAAATTCTGAAGGTGGCAGGGGTAAAATACAGGGAGCGAAAGGCTATTTACAATTTGTACAGAAACCAGATGGCAGTTATAAGAGTTGAGGGACATGAAAGGGAAGCAGTGGTGGGGAAGGGAGTAAGACAGGGTTGTAGCCTCTCCCCGATGTTATTCAATCTGTATATTGAGCAAGCAGTAAAGGAAACAAAAGAAAAATTCGGAGTAGGTATTAAAATCCATGGAGAAGAAATAAAAACTTTGCGGTTCGCCGATGACATTGTAATTCTGTCAGAGACAGCAAAGGACTTGGAAGAGCAGTTGAACGGAATGGACAGTGTCTTGAAAGGAGGATATAAGATGAACATCAACAAAAGCAAAACGAGGACAATGGAATGTAGTCAAATTAAATCGGGTGATGCTGAGGGTATTAGATTAGGAAATGAGACACTTAAAGTAGTAAAGGAGTTTTGCTATTTAGGGAGTAAAATAACTGATGGTGGTCGAAGTAGAGAGGATATAAAATGCAGACTGGCAATGGCAAGGAAATCGTTTCTGAAGAAGAGAAATTTGTTAACATCGAGTATAGTTTTAAGTGTCAGGAAGTCGTTTCTGAAAGTATTTGTATGGAGTGTAGCCATGTATGGAAGTGAAACATGGACGATAACCAGTTTGGACAAGAAGAGAATAGAAGCTTTCGAAATGTGGTGCTACAGAAGAATGCTGAAGATAAGGTGGGTAGATCACATAACTAATGAGGAGGTATTGAATAGGATTTGGGAGAAGAGAAGTTTGTGGCACAACTTGACTAGAAGAAGGGATCGGTTGGTAGGACATGTTTTGAAGCATCAAGGGATCACAAATTTAGCATTGGAGGGCAGCGTGGAGGGTAAAAATCGTAGAGGGAGACCAAGAGATCAATACACTAAGCAGATTCAGAAGGATGTAGGTTGCAGTAGGTACTGGGAGATGAAGAAGCTTGCACAGGATAGAGTAGCATGAAGAGCTGCATCAAACCAGTCTCACGACTGAAGACTACAACAACAACAACAACATGGCAGGAATGCAGCCTCTGTACAACGATTGCTGGCAGCGGTGGTCACGAGAATATACGGTCAGAAGTCGACAGGGTTCTGGACGACCACGTGGCACTACTGAGGAGGAAGACGGTTGTGTCTGGAGTATGGCTCTGGCATATCGTACTGCATCTGCAGCAGTAATTTGAGGAGCATTTGGCACCACAGTGACAGAACTGTTACAAATTGATTACTAGAAGGACACTGCCCAGCCATACGCTCTGTAGCGAGCATTCCACTGACCTAAACCACCGTCATTTGCTACTTCGGTGGTGTCAACCGAGAGCTCACTGGAATGGAGGGTGGAGGTCTGTTGTGTTTTCTCATGAAAACTGGTTCTGCCTCGGTGCCGGTGATGCCCGTCTGTTGGTTAGATGTAGGCCACTTGAAGGTCTGCAGGCAAACTGTTCGCGAGCTAGACACACTTAACCTGCACCTGGAGTTATGGTCTGGGGTGCGACTTGGTATGACAGCAGGAGTTCTCTCGTGGTTATCCCATTCACCTTGAATGCAAATTTGTATGTCAGTCTGGTGATTCGACCTGTTGTGCTGCCATTCATGAAGCCGCATTCCAGGGGGTGTTTTCCAACAGGATAACACTCGGCCACGTACCGCTGTTGTAACCCAGAATGCTATACAGAGTGTCGACATGTTGCCTTGGTCAGCTCGATCACCAGATATGTCTCCAGTCGAGCACGTATGGCACATCATCGGACGAGAACTCCAGGATCATCCACAACTAGCATTAACCATCCCTGTACTCACCGACCAAGTGCAACAGGCATGAAACTCATTCCCACAAACTAACATTCGACACCTGTACAAAAAATGCACTCATGTTTGCATGCTTGCATTGAACAATCTGGCGGCTACAGCGGTTATTAATATACCAGCATTTCGCATTTACAATTGTGTACCTCGCGCTTACATTAACCTGTAATCTTGTAACGTTAGTCACCTAAATATGTTACCTAGACAGATGTTTGGTGGTACGATTTTTTTCCGTCGGTCTATATTCTTCCTTCTCGTTGTAGTCGTATGTAGAAACTTAAACTAATAAATTCTCAACGAAATGCCTTTTCTTGCGCCTGAAGGCAGTATTTATCAGCCTGTGATGATGAGAGGTTTAACAGAAGAACACTAAATTCACATTTATTTAAGCGGCAATTAACTATCTTTGTTTCACGTTGCTTTTGTAGAGTGTGAAAGGGTCCTGTAGCCACCTTTCATTAATCTGGTAGCCCACTTTCACTGGCATTTCTCTTTCTTTTCCTTGTTTCTCTTTTTTCATAACTCTCATAGTGGTGTGATTGAATGAATGTGGTTGTGTTTCACGTTGCTAGACGGTGGCGTAGTCTGCTGCAGAAAGTCTGCGATAGTCATGCAGATTCAGCAGCAGTTGTACAGAATAGCCAACTCTCGTAGTGGTCAAGTACGTAATGAGGTTTGCGCTACTTGTAAGAAATCTGCCTGCGTTAGGTTGGTGGTAGAAATGTCATCTTTCGGTTTTCCGGGCCACACGGAGCGTGGAAGAGGCTGGAGAAGTAAAAGGGAAGCAGGCTGCCGCCGGTACGGGAAGCGGCCACAGCTGTGCTCCAGTCGAAGAAGGGTGAGTTAGACTGACCGCGTGGCGCGTTGTTAACTGGCGAGAGGAGAGCTGTTAGCTTTTGGTCTCGCTTTTCAACTCTGAAAGATTGCTTTGCCTCGTCGCAGCAAAGAATGCAAAACTGGGGCAGATTTTTATTTTAGTAAATTTCTATAGCAGACTTGGATCCGCCAGAAGGGCGCCACACAAAGGTGTCAATAAGAAGTGAGCACTCGCTTCTGTATGAATGTCTGTCTGCCTTCAGCTGTGCCTGTATAAGCTTTCATTTATCTAAATATTAATAGCTTTGCTTCTCGTAAATTTTCCTTGCTTTATGTATCTTTCGTCCATGGGGAGACAACCACGTGGTTGAACATTAGAGTTTGTCGGGCTACCGTCATCACCAACTGTCCGATCTCATGATTGTTTTAAGGAATGTTAACTGTTCATGATTGAGTGATGTGATGTTGTTGCAACTTGGCCACGATAACTAGAAATTGCGTCTCCACAAACCACGTGGGCACGCGGGTGTACTGCGAAACGTGTACAGTTTCACGAGTTATTGCGATCAGTTATCAGGCAACAGCAGTTGTATGAATGATTCACGCCAATGATTTTAGGTGTAGATTATAACGGTGAATGTATCGATGCTTTTCTTTAATGTTTTAGGAGTTAATGTTATCAGGAATTTTGTACATGCCTCACATCTATATCTTAGGAATAAATGATTTTATCCACAATTTTCTCTTGTATTCCGATGTTACGTTCTTGCACCTAAGCCACTCACGTCGTAGCTCTCCCGTCAGCACATCCAACGCGTTTCCTTACGCACAGGTCCAGTGATTAGTTTCGCCTTTTATTTTGAAAGAAATGCTTTAGATTAAGTCTTATTTTCAGGTGTGTTGCTGGGAGCTGATCTTATGCACAGCGTTCATGCATTTTCTATTTTATTTTAAATGTTGATTCTCGTGAACAGTGCCTGGGCAATACTATTAACTACATCGCATCCCCTACGAGCGATATCACAACGTGTGCATTTTTATGAGTTTTTAATCTGTGATCAAATTAATTTATTTTCCGACTCGGCCAAAACTTTGATTAGTTGTATGGTTAAGTCGGTGGCGACCCTAATCTTGACGTAATAACCCGTAGAAACAGGTTAGTTACAAGAGGGTCAAATTACAGTGAAAATAACGGGAACAGGATGAAGGAGACGGGGAGAATGGGCTGGCACTGGGGTAGTGGATTTATGTAAGTGACTGGCACTCGAAAGTGTTCAGTACTTCGAAAGGTACACATCCTTTCGAGACCTTGTGATTTAGTTGGAAAATCACATTGTTTCATTTAAAAGGCGGTAATTGGCTAAGATTCTTCACAGGCACCAATTTTTCTGCGTGATATACACACCTTATTCCCCTACCTTGTGCTTAGAGCGAACCTCATTTCGTAAGTGAATACTGAACGTAGACACTACACTTAGGACATCACAGAGGAACATACACACACAAAAAAAATAGAGGAATCAAATCTGCGACGATGGGGAGGGAATGAAGAGCGCATGGTGGACAGGAAGCAATTTGGCAGGAGAAGGAGAGGAGGCAGGGAAGACGGCGGACAGCGGAAGTTGGGAGTTTATTTACCGCGCGCTGGCGCCGCCCATCGAACGCCGCCGGAGACGACCTCCTCACCCCCCACCCCCACACCCCAGCACTGCCGCCCCCGCGACGCGGCCGCCTCGCTCGCTCGAGGACTTGTAGTATCAATTAGACAACTAATGAGCTAATTAAATGGGTATTCAGTGTAATGAATACCGGAGGGGATTATTATTAACTGAATGCAATGCTAATTACCGTACGGCGGGGGTAAGAAAGAGTTATTTAATTAATATAAGACGCCAGCAGCAGCAGCTGCGGCAGGCAACAGGACGATAAAAGGACGGTGGCTCTGCCGGGGCGGGTGGTATGTCTGCGCACGAGACGGCGAGGCGTGGAGCGTGGAGCGTCGCGACGCCTGGCGTCTGGAGGGGGGACAAGGAGGGGCGGGAAGGGGGGATAGAGGGAGGGAGCCAGGGGTGTCTCCTGCTAATTGTGCTGCTCTGTGCCGTCTGACGCGCCGACATCGCCACACCCTCTACCACACCGTCAGCTCTGTTACACTTCCACCCCAGAACCAATGGGCGAGGCGACTTCTTCAGGAAAGAACAAATCTCATCACCACGATGGAGTCACAAAAACAGCATGCAGCACGTGGCACGCATAACTAGCGGTGCTGTACCAACTGCAAACTCCTGTTTCAGTGCACGCCACCTTGGTTCTGAAGTGGTAGAAGTTTGAAGAAGCGCGGCCTAAGTACAAGGTTACACTCGAATATCCACTAATTCACTGACTAATAGGTGGAGTGGTTAAACTTGACACATTTTCCTGAAATGACATGGGGTTTTACTGAAATCAAAAACAAATCCAAAAGCCGGCCACCAGATGGCGCTGAACACCAACACGTTAGTGACGCCGCGTCAGAATCGTCTATAAAATGAGTTGTTGTAAGGGACGGAGTCAGATGTGCCAGCAGTCGCGGCATATTGACCACAAAAGGCTCTGTTAATGAAGTTTTACTGCCAGAATGGAGAATCTGCTAATCCAGTTTTATGATTGTATTGTATTTTAACCGGGGACCTAGAAACGACGGAGAAGCTCCGAGGCTCCGTCCCCGCCGCAGCCGCAGTGGTCCAGAACCCCACGACGACTACCGCAGTGCACTTCACCCCTGCGCCGCCCCACACTGGTGCGGTTCGCCCCCCCCTCCCCCCCCCCCCCCCCCTCCCAGGGAACGTCTCACACCAAACGAGTGGTGGAGTAATGATGGTGCACGCGCACGTGGAGAACTTGTTTACGCAGCAATCGCCGACATAGTGTAGCTGAGGCGGAATAAGGGGAACCAGCCCGCATTCGCCGAGGCAGATGGAAAACCGCCTAAAAACCATCCACAGACTGACCGGCTTACCGGACCTCGACAGAAGTCCGTCGGTTGGATTCGTGCTGGGGACCAGGCGCTCCTTCCCACTCCGGAAAGCCGTGCGTTAAACCGCTCGGCTAACCGGGTGGGCATCCACTTTTATGACACGATCGCCATAAGAAGGATATTCGAACGGGTAAAGGTATTACAACAAGTGTCGCAGTGAAGAAAATGATCACGAAGATCGAAGCCACGGGTTGTTTAGACGATCGGCCCGTAGTGGGCGACCAGACACAAGTACTACACCTGGCCAAGCAGTTCAGGAAGAAATGGAGACTTCAGCGGTTGATCTCCATACGGTGAAGTCAGTGCTCGTGAAGTCACACGCCGCACCAGCATTCAATCAAGGCATTACTGTTTGGAGAACACTATGGTGTGCCCTCCACTGTTATTTTACAAAATTATTTACAAAATTCGTCACAAATCGTTAGCGGAGAGCATTTGCTGACTGGAGGGAGGGGGGAGGGGGGGAGGGGGGGGGGGAGGAGGCGATTCGTTGTCTTATCTGGTGTGGACCGACGGAGGCCACTCCACACTCCGTGGGTTTGCCAACGCCGTCAACTGCAAAATTTGGGCTACCGTAATTCCTAGAATTGTCGTGGAGAACCCACTGCACTGGGGAGAAAAATCGCAGTGTAACGTGGATTTACCACATCAATCGTGATAGGACACTTTTTCTTCGAAAACATGCGGGTCCTCCTTTTCAGACTGTTAGCGTGAGGGGGTGTGAGGTACATCGATATGTTACATACTCGCATCATCCCTAAGGGGATGTGCTTCGATAAGTGCCGAAGTGATAAGGAATACCACTCAATCCATGGTAAGAAGATTGCAGCACTGCAATGATACCGATGGTCATCATTTCGAACACCTTCTGTAAATGGACATTGATGCTACCTTTTTGACCTTCGTTGACCTTCGTTGACCTTCAAAGACCTCACAGTTACACATCATTGGATTCGTCTTGATATCCGCTAGAAAATAAGTACCGAACTATAGCAGCCCATTTAGAAAAGCAAAGTCGACCTTCGTATCTCTGACGCGACTCCACTAGCAACAAAAAGCCAACGTTATATTATGGCCCCCGTTGTCCCATACAACTTTTATCCCACAAACTTTTCAGCTCCTATCATACTTTCGGAGTTACACTTTGTGGCAATAGTCAGCGACTCACCCTGTTTATTTTGGCAGGTGTGGAGGGGGAGGGGGGAGAGATTGTGGGGGATGTGGATGTGTTTGAACGTCACTTTAGCACTTCTGTCTTGAATAGCTCGAAAAGCACTGTCTCTAGCGAAGACGCATCGCAGTAGAAGATTAAACTGCATTTAATTTCCTACAAAAAATTCATTTATTCTCCTCGACCAGTACTTCGCTCACGCCTACGTGCTGCTGCTTAGGTGGTTTTTGTAGTCCAATTTGATGTCGTTTCTCGACTTGATGGACCATATGTATCCTGCATCAACCTGTTCGTGTCGGCGCCCTGTACATCACCGTGGTACATTGTAAACAGTTACCGTTGACACCCGGTATATTTGTCATCGACGGACGAATACATATCGATGACAACGCCTGTGGGCACCTTAAGTTTAGCTTCACCACAGGTGGCGGTAACTGCATCACACGACCGCCGGCCACGGAAGTCGATCACGTGGGACACTAAGAATATGACAATATAACCTGCTGCAGAGTAGGCGGAAATATGTTCTCTTCGAGCAACTATCTCAAGCAGATCAATGGCAACTGGCAACTAAATTATAAGCCACTGCCATAGGCGCTGGAGTTTAGAACGACATCTCTGCGCTCAGTTGGACTCTGTAGAAATCGTCGTCTCTGTGCGTTGCGGTGCACATAATATGAGTATTTCAGCTGAAAAACTTGTGTGTATTTCATCATACATGGATACATATATTGCATAACAAGATACACAACTAAAGGAGGAATAGCCCGAGTCCTGCCGTATGTATTTATGTTCCCGGCTTTTAACAAGATCAATGTGTAGTTCAGTTTGGGTGAAGGTAAGACTTTGTATAATAGTATTTAATGTTATGTATACTGTATTTTAATAAATAAAACTACACATTGATCTTGCCAAAAACTGAGAAGCGATTTCTTGTTTTGTAGTCACTCTCCACTCTAGACCCTCAGCACAACACACTGTGACCTGCTGCTCTCTCTAGGTTCGCAGTTATTGTGCAATGCACTGATGAGAAAATTATAGTACAGCCTACATGATCTCCTCTTAATGAAATCAAGAGGCCAAAACTTCAACACGTACATGGCAGGCCTTCTTTAGTTTTATGTTTCGTGATGCAATACACGTATCCGTGTGTGGTTTAAATAAATAATTTTTTGACATGAAATTCGCATAGAATGTATGCCACAGCATATTAAGGGATCTAAGGGTCCTCCCTTGAGGTGACACATTGATCTTGACAGAAGCCAACAAGTATATGTTCATATCTGTGAGTTTAAATTCCTTGGAACAATCCAAGCAGCGCTCACTGCTGTTTCTCGCCACATCAGCACTCATGACATATGGTAGGTGTGTGTGGGCAGGTGGTTGGGTATTTTAATATGGCGGAGATGCGTACAAACCCTCCTTAATGGAAGCAAGACTTTGACTGCCAGCTGTGCTCGACTGCAGGTGACAAACTCGGACATTTCGTGGGAATATCATTGCTACGGTGACGTACGGCGTGTGTTAACAGTATGAACTAGCTGACGTTATTATCAAGCGACAGATGCTAAACTTTTAGACCTTCATCAAGTGTCAATTCCTTCTACTTAGTTTGTTCTCCTGTAGACTTCAATTATTCCGGGGTACAAGAAGATAGCAATTTAAGTTATACATGGCGGGGCAAATAGAAGCGGCCCAGACGAGTGGGTACTATTGGACTTGAATTTGTGGCCGCGTTAACGGAAGAGGGAATTACATACAGTTACTTCCAACAGGATAGAGCAACTGCCCACACAGCCGGTCGAACGTCGGAGCACATTTACAAATCTTCACACCTGACAGGAGTTGTTAGCAGAGGTCAGTCTGATCGCGGCCTTAGCTGGCCACCTAGGTCACCTGGTACGTCAGTGCGCGATACTTTAGTGTTGGGAGCCATCAACGTTAAGGCGTATCGCTACAACCCTCTCAAAAAATGGTTCAAATGGCTCTGAGCACTATGGGACTTAACATCTGTGGTCATCAGTCCCCTAGAACTTAGAACTACTTAAACCTAACTAACCTAAGGACATCACACACATCCATGCCCGAGGCAGGATTCGAACCTGCGACCGTAGCAGTCGCGCGGTTCCGGACTGCGCGCCTAGAACCGCTAGACCACCGCGGCCGGCAACAACCCTCTCCTTCAAGAAATGCAGCAGATCATTTCGGAGCAGACTGCAGCAATTCCAGCAGTCCAGCATCGATCCGCCTTCAGCAACTTGCTGACCAGGGCCCAAAAGTGCCAAGAGATGAACGATGGTCACATTCTCAACATTTGCTAGAGTCAGGTTGATTCTGTATTTCCTTTCCTGTGCTGTGTTTCTCTGTACCCTGTGTTTCTCTGTACCCTTCTCTGGGCCGCTTCCATTTGGTTTAAATGGCTCTGACCACTATGGGACTTAACTTCTGAGGCCATCAGTCGCTCAGAACTTAGAACTACTTAAATCTAACTAAGCTAAAGACATCACACACTCCCGCATCCGGCCATCCTGATTTAGGTTTTCCGTGATTTCCCTAAATCACTACAGGCAAATCCCGGGATGGTTCCTCTGAAAGGGCACGGCCGACTTCCTTCCCCATCCTTTCCTAATTCGATGAGACCGATGACCACGCTGTCTGGTCTCCTTCCCCAAACAACCAAACCACACCAAACATCACACACATCCGTGCCCAAGACAGGAATCGAACCTGAGACCATAGCGGTCGCGCGGTTGCAGACTGTAGCGCCTAGAACCGCTCGGCCACTCAGGCCGGCTACTTACATTTGCCCCACCCTGTATTACTGTTGGATGGCCAGTAAATACTGTAAGAGATTACATTTATTACTGTAGGTTGCAGCACTCCGGACGATCGTATCTTGGTTAGTAGATAACGACGTGTCGTACACAATTCGCAAATTTAGAGAGACAAAATCGACCTATAGAGAAACTCAACACAGCACGGACAGTGTGTAAAGCACGATTCCTTGCCTTTCCTCACTTCATTTTCTTTCCCCCCTGTTCTCCCCAGCAATTAATTATCCAGTTTTAGTACCTAACTAGCGGCCAAAATATTACAGAGATGTAAACGGACACTGTTTGGTGGAGAAAAATGTCGCAGCGTGTATGTGGTTCACCTGTAGCCCCGTACCGCGGGCCGCGGAGTAATCAGGTTGGCGAGCAAGCAGGCCGCTTTAACGTTGGTAGGTTGTGGAGGGGGAGAGGGGGGGGGGGGGACGCTGAGCGGAGGAAAGGCTGAGACGGCCCGGCCCGGCCCGGCGCGGCCCTGCGCGGCCTTTGAGGTTTCCGCCCGCGGGCCGCCGGCGAAATGCAATCACCGGGTCACAGCGCCTCGCTTGATAGTGTATTAATAGCAGCCGCGCGCCGCATTAGCCGAGCAGCCCAACAAAGGCATCAAAGAGCGCCGGATTACCGCCCAAGATCGCGCCGGCTCTCAACCCGCGACCTTTGCTACGCGCTCCGGCTGCGGCTCGGGGCTACCACGCGTCAGGTGCGCTACCGAGGCGCGCCCCCTGCTGACGACTTTCAGCGCTTTTCGATCACAGATCAGAGGTACTAGAGGGAGCTACAATATCTGGTAGAAAGTATCAGGACACCTCTACGTTATGCGGTACTGACCACTAGATGTAACGAGAGGTGAACCCGCTGGTATTAAAGGAGTTGGAGAATACTGTTTCGTCAGTAGAGAAGTAACAACAGCGGAATCGATCAACCAGGAGGGCTAAGTGGACTAGTCATTGGCTGTCGTCTCAGTAATAAATCCATCAAGGACATTACAACTGTTGCAACAGCGACCGCGACGGTCGCGGGTTTGAAGTGATGGAAAACGCGGCGGGACACGCGGAGCGGCCCCCGGGCAACACAAAAGGAGAGGATGGACACGACCAACGAAGGCCATAACGAACAGAAACAACATCGAAACAACGGAGTAACAAGAAAACCTAACAATCACGTCCACTCGTACACAGAACAAGTAAATAAGCTGTCTAAGGCGAGGCGATGTGTCCAGAGAAGTAGGCAAGGTTAGACTGGCTGGCTGAGAGAGATGCAGGCGCTGAAGCACTCTATCGGGGCGCCGCTATTGGCCGCTGGGACCACGTGTTCCACTGTGGCGCCTTCACACTAAACGCGGGCCAGGAGGCGCGCGCCGCCACAGCTTACAGCGCGATGGTGCAGAGACCTCTAGGGGTCATCGACGTCCATGACGTCTGGCTGGGATTCAAATTCAGCGGCGCGCGGTACCAGAACAACCATTCTAATGCTCCACAGGTCGTCTGTTTGTGTTGTGACTGAAATGGAAACGCAAAGGACCAGACACAGAAAATCAAGACAAGGCAAACCACATGTACTGACCAACAGGGACAGTCAAACACTATGGAGGGTGGTTGTAAATAATTGCACCAAATCACCGAAAAGAATTACTGGTAAGTTCCAAAGCGTTGCCAGCAGCTCATCTCGCGAAGTCAGTGTATGTAGAGAGTTAAAGAGTTACGTACGCACACAGCTACGTACGCACACAGCTACGTACGCACACAGCTATGTATGTAACGAGCTATGTACACTATGTGTCCAAAAGTATCCAGGCACCCCCAAAAACATAGTTTTTCATATTAGGTGCATTGTGCTGCCATCTACTGCCAGGTACTCCATATCAGCGACCTCAATAGTCATTATACATAGTAAGGGAGCAGAATGGGGCACTCCGTGGAACTCATGGACTTCGAACGTGGTCAAGTGGCTGGGTGTTACTTGTGTCATACGTCTACACGCGAGATTTCCACACTCATAAACATCTCTAGGACCACTGTTTCCGATATGATAGTAAGGTGGAAACGTGAAGGGACACATATAGCACAAAAGCGTACTGGCTGACCTCCTCTGTTGACTGAAAGAGACCGCCGACAGTTGAAGAGGATCGTAATGTGTAATAGGCTGACATCTCTCCAGACCATCATACAGTAATTCCAAACTACATCAGGATATCAGGATCCACTGCAAGTACTATGATAGTTAGACTGGAGGTGAGAAAACTTGGATTTCATGGTCGAGCGGCTGCTCATAAGCCACACATCATGCCGGTAAATGCCAAACGACGTCTTGCTTGGTGTAAAGAACGTAAACATTGGACGATTGGACAGTGGAAAAACTTCTATGGAGTGACGAATCATGGTACACAATGTGGCGATCTGATAGCAGGCTGTGGGTATGGTGAATGTCCGGTGATAGTCTTTGCCAGCGTTTGTGGTGCCGACAGTAAAATTCGGAGGCGGTGGTGTTATGGTGTGGTCGTGTTATTCAGGGAGGGGGCTTGCACCCCTCGTTGTTTTGCGTGGCTCTATCACAGCACAAGTGTACATTGATGTTTTAAGCACCTACTTGCTTCCCACTGTCGAAGAGCAATTCGGAGATGCCGATTACATCTTTCAACACGATCGGGCACGTGTTGGTAATGCAACGCCTGTGCCGGAGTGGTTACACGACAATAACATCCCTGTAATGGAGTGGCCTGCACAGAGTCCTGACCTGAATCCTATAGGCCATCTTTGGGATGTTTCCGAACGCCGACGTCGTGCCAGGCCTCACCGACCGACACCGATACCTCTCCTCAGTGCAGCATTCCGTGAAGAATGGGCTGCCATTCCCCAAGAAAACTTCCAGCATTTGATTGATCGTATGTCTGTGAGAGTGGAAGCTGTCATCAAGGCTAAGGGTGGCACCATACTGTATTCCAGCATTACCGATGTAGGGCGCCACGAACTTTTAAGTCATTTTCAGCCAGCTGTCCAGATACTTTTGACCACATGGTGTATGCATACAGCTACATATGTAACCAGCTACGTATGTAAACAACTAAGCATGTAACTAAGTACATAACTAATGAACTGCCCATTAGGCTGTGGACCAAAGCATATTTGTGTGCCTAATGGTTCAAATGGCTCTGAGCACTATGGGACTTAACATCGATGGTCATCAGTCCCCTAGAACTTAGAACTGCTTAAACCTAACTAACCTAAGGACATCACAGAACACCCAGTTATCACGAGGCAGAGAAAATCCCTGACCCCGCCGGGAATCGAACCTGGGAACCCGGGCGCGGGAAGCGAGAACGCTACCACACGACCACGAGCTGCGGACTGTGTGCCTAATCTTTCGTCTGCTGCAGACATAATCAAAGCATTGTTTAAGTTCGAAACCGCCGGTCGTTGTACCTTCTTGGCATGTCCCAAGCATTATGAGTCGAAAGGGTAGGCACAGAAGCAGGGCTTGGAGCACGACCTAACACCTCTACGGTAACGCGTTGTTGGTATTTGCTTGGGGCGTATGTGACCTGCTGACAGTGGCACAGAGCTAGCGGGAGCAATTGCCTGCAGGTTGCGAGGGTGGAATATTCTTGCACTGTTCCGTGTAAAACGACCGCTGCGGAGCAGGCAAGCCTTCCTCCCTCGCGCCACGCCTCGAGTGAAGACAGCGATCACGCGTAACCGTGGGGAAAGGCGATGGCGGGAAATTACGAGTTATTATATAAGTAATAAGGGCAACGATCTATCTGATTTAATAAATAAAAAGAAAAAGAAGGGCTCGTATAGATGCTTAATGAGAGGAGACGTACCATCGAGTAAAAATTCATAGAACATAATTTTACAACAAACATAAAATGACTGGTTTGTAGTCGCGGATTTGGCAGTCGCCTGTTGGCTCAGTTCGAAATGGGACAGTTGGTGGCAATATGGACGGCAGCCTGCTAGAAACGATGGGCCAATAGTTCACTCTTGATCTCACTCTTAGCTGCATGTTCCCACCGAGCAGCATAATTCGTGCCAATTACTACGCTCCATGGAAGCTTGCTGGCACCCATGATGACGTAAACAGCCTTAGCCGTACATGGATTTATTCGTTAGCATTTAAATTGTTTATAGGACAGTTTTGCATATCTAGATATTTGGCTAGTGGAGTTCGGGTGGTATGATGCTCTTAAAGTAATAAATATACCTATTGTTGTTTGTTAACTACTGTTTCACTGTACATTGCAGTACGGCTATCGTAACATCCTGTCGATAGAAGTGGAGCTTCACTGTTAAGACAGTAACATCAAAGATACTGGATCTTACTTTCATTCTTTTCTAGGTGATAAAGCCTAGAGGAGACTCATATGTGCAGTTTAACAACTGTTTGTAATACAACTCCGCATCACCCCCTGCTTTGTGAAAGGGCAAAATCAGTACACAGACTGGTAAGTGGTGGAGCAGTGCGCAAGGGAAATAAATCAACAACCCAAGAAAACCATGAAGCCCACGCAGGCATAAAATAAAATTCAGAAAGGAAGCAAATACCAACCATCAAAGCTTGCATTGTATTGTATTATTAGACTCCTATTATTTTCCCTTGAGAATGAGATAAGAGATCTAAAAAGTTTAAGTTCAGATAAAGATACCTAATCTTACTATTAGACACAACATTCTAATTGAAAACTGATCTGAATGTGGGCGAATGCCCAGCCAAAACTAGTAACATCTAAATGTTATACAGTTGCTAAAAAATGGTTCAAATGGCTCTGAGCACTATGGGACTCAACTGCTGTGGTCATAAGTACCCTATAACTTAGAACTACTTAAACCTAACTAACCTAAGGACAGCACACAACACCCAGCCATCACGAGGCAGAGAAAATCCCTGACCCCGCCTTATACAGTTGCGATGTTGACTCTTGAAAGATTATGTCAATAAATATCTTTTGCTTCAGTAATGGTTTCTATTAGTCAAATGTTACGAAGATCCTACGTATGACTGCATCTTGGTTAGTCGTCGTCAATGTAGCACTCTGTCGAACGCCTTTTGGATGTCTTGAGGGACAGGATCTGCAAGGTATTCCAGAAGTGACGGTCAGTGTTCAGAGATATGAAAGGAATAATCATTCGAAGCAAGAAAGTCTAGTAAACATGGGCTCTAAGATGCATAAATTAATAGCTATGAGCACTTGCTCATCTTGACTACTGTGAAACATTCTCTTCACTGAACAACTGCTCGTAACTCTTAAGGTATGCATTTTAAAGCCCGTTTTTACTAGACTTTCTTGCCTCGAATGCTCGAATGGTGGTTCCTTTCATATCCCTGAACAATGAGCATACTTCCTGAAACACCCAGTGTATTACTAAGCTGCTGTCCTGGAACGAAGTCCAGTTGTAAATTGCCTATCTAACGCCGTCCAGGGATAACAAAAATGTGATTTTCAGTACTTCGCGAAATCGACAGAATTTAAACTTTAAAATGCTGTCATAATCTGGGCACGAAGCGGTATAATCTTTTGTTCCAGGTTTAACTCAGTGAGACAAGTATTACAATTAGAAACGGAAGGTTTTTCTTGAGGTAGCGTAATTGACGGCGCGCAAATACCCGGTCTATATTCTTCCTGCATTTGAGAACGACAGCCTTTAGCGATTTCCCACTAACTTTACACAATTTCAAACATTACGAAGCTTTTTCCCACCGCCGTCCCCCACAAAATGATAAAGAAAAAAGTAGCGCTGTTCATACAGTCAAACTTAAGCACCAGGCATGACAATTTAATTTATTACTTCTTCATAACCAACTCTATTCGCAACACAGTTTGCAGACAATATACCACTGAATTTATCCGCAAAATTTTGTCACTGTACACACACGTAGCTCAGGAGTTACGACGTCACCATCACTCAGATGTGTTAAGAACTAGCATTTGCTTAAAATGGAGGACAAATTACTTAGACTATATTCATCCGGTGTTTCACATTGAGAGCACTTGATAATGTGCCAGAAACTGTAAACATTATTTCAAACAATTCTTAAACTTAAAAACTTAACACAGGTGAACTCATTAGTCAAGTACGAGGCGTGTATGGAAATAAGGACCGATTAGGCGCGAAATGGAACCCACTGTGAAAATCTGATGGAACTTTGCACAGATGTGTTGGGCAGTGTCTTTAGTGTGCCTGACGATCGCTTCAAGTCGCTCTTTTCAGTTCAGAGCGCAAAGTGATCACATAGAAATCTACATCTACATCTATAATCTGCAAGTCACCTGACAGTGTTGGCGGAGGGTACTTTGAGTACCTCTATCGCTTCTCCCTTCTATTCCAGTCTCGTATTGTTCGTGGAAAGAAAGATTGTCGGTATGCTTCTGTGTGGCTCTAATCTCTCTGATTTTATCCTCGTGGTCTCTTCGCGATATACATGTAGGAAGGAGCAATATACTGCTTGACTCCTCGGTGAAGGTATGTTCTAGAAACTTCAACAGAAGCACTTACCGAGCTACTGAGCGTCTCTCCTGCAGAGTCTTCCACTGGAGTCTCTCTATCATCTCCGTAACGCTTTCGCGATTACTAAATGATCCTGTAACCAAGCGCGCTGCTCTCCGTTTGATCTTCTCTATCTCTTCTACCAACCGCATATGGTACGGATCCCACACTGGTGAGCAGTATTTAAGCAGTGGGCGAACAAGTGTACTGTAACCTACTTCCTTTGTTTTCGGATTGCATTTCCTTAGGATTCTTCCAATGAATCTCAATCTGGCATCTGCTTTACCGACGATCAACGTGATATCATTCCATTTTATATCACTCCTAATGCCTACTCCCAGATAATTTATGGAATTAACAGCTTCCAGTTGCTGACCTGCTATATTGCAACTAAATGATAAAGGATCTTTCTTTCCATGTATTCGCAGCACATAACATTTGTCTACATTGAGATTCAATTGCCATTCCCTGCACCATGCGTCAATTCGTTGCAGATCCTCCTGCATTTCAGTACAATTTTCCCTTATTACAACCTCTCGATATACTACAGCATCATCCGAAAAAAGCCTCAGTGAACTTCCGATGTTATCCACAAGGACAACAGTGTCTCCCCCCAAGTATATGGATCTGGTGAGAGATTTCGCGTGAGCTACGCAGCCCACATCACACAAATGTCATACGTTTCTTTATTCATGACAGTTTTCAGCCTCATTCTGCAGGGGCAATGAATACGCTCCTGTAGCGTACTCGATGCGTTTGATCACCCACAATACAGCCCTTAAATGGCTCCCTCTGTTGTTCATCTCTACTCACATGAACCGCTAGCTACAAAGACAACATTTTGGCACAAACAACGAAAGTCAGACCAGCGTAGAGAATTGGCGGACGAGGGTACTGGAACGTTTGTACGAGGGTCACTCCAAAAGAAATGCACACTATTTTTGTAAAAATACAGTTTTCCTTCTCCATGTGTGTAAATTTTACAGTGTGTAGATGTATCAAAAAAAATGGTTCAAATGGCTCTGAGCACTATGGGACTCAACTGCTGAGGTCATTAGTCCCCTAGAACTTAGAACTAGTTAAACCTAACTAACCTAAGGACATCACAAACATCCATGCCCGAGGCAGGATTCGAACCTGCGACCGTAGCGGTCCTGCGGTTCCAGACTGCAGCGCCTTTAACCGCACGGCCACTTCGGCCGGCGTAGATGTATCCTTCCCTCTTGTTTTCTTGTTTCCAAACTTGGGTCAACCTGTTCCCGTGAGTGGCGCCGTCACAGGATGTCTTCAAGATGGATGCTATTCTTGACGTTCGTCAGAAGCAACGTGCTGCCATTGAATTCCTGCCATTGAATTCCTGTGCGCACGAGCAGCCGCACGATGAGTCGTCGACGTTATGTTAGAAGGCGTTTTAGGCCATCGGTTTTAAAGTGTGTAAGAGTATTAGTCTGTCTCCAAAGGCAACCGATGAGGCATCCATATTCTCAGGTGCACACAGGTGGATGGGTTTCGTTGCAAGATTTAGTTTGGCTATGTCAGTTCAGAGATAGTGGGAAACATCCACAAGAGGTTGGAAAAGGTGTATGAAGATGCTGCTGTTGATCGCAGTACAGTTAGTCGGTGGGCAAGCAGGTTACGTGATGAAAGCGGGCACGGCAGTATTGAGGCCGGCCGCTGTGGCCGAGAGGTTCTAGGCGCTTCAGTTCGGAACCGCGCTGCTGCTACGGTCGCAGGTTCGAATCCTGCCTCGGGCATGAATGTGTGTGATGTCCTTAGGTTAGTTAGGTTTAAGTGGTTCTAAGTCTGGGGGACTGATGACCTCAGATGTTAAGTCCCATAGTGCTTAGAGCCATTTGAACCAATTTGGCAATATTGGGGATTGTCTTCGCAGCGGCAGGCGTCGTACTGCATACACTCCAGACAATGTGCAGAGTGTTAAGGAATTGGTGACAGCTGACAGACGCTTCACAGTGAACGAATTGTCACGCTACGTCGGGATAGGAGAAGGTTCACATGGTTCAAATGGTTCTGAGCACTATGGGACTTAACATCTGTGGTCATCAGTCCCCTAGAACTTAGAACTACTTAAACCTAACTAACCTAAGGGTATCACACACATCCATGCCCGAGGCAGGATTCGAACCTGCGACCGTAGCAGTCGCGCGGTTCCGGACTGAGCGCCTAGAACCGCTAGACCACCGCGGCCGGCGATAGGAGAAGGGAGTGTTTGCAGAATACTGAAAGTGTTGGCGTTAAAAAAGGTTGTTGCAGGTGGGTTCCCAGGATGTTGACAGTGGCTCACAAAGAAACAAGAAAAACGATATGCAGCGAGCTTTTGGAACAGTACGAGAATGGTGGAGATGAATTTCTTGGAAGAATTGTGACAGGTGATGAAACATTTTTCACCAGAGACGAAGAGGCAATCAGTGGAGTGGCATCATGAATTCACCCAAGAAAAAAATTCAAAACCACTCCTACTCCTGGAAAAGTTATGGCTACGGTGTTTTTCGATTCCGAAGGACTCTTGCTCGTGGACTTCATGTCAAGCGGAACCACCATAAATTCTGATGCATATGTGATGACACTGAATAAACTTCAAGCTCGACTGCGTCGTGTTCGACCACATTGGCAAAAGCAGAATGTGGTCCTGTTGCACGACAATGCACGGCCATATGTCAGTCAAAAAACCATGGAAGCGATCACAAAACTCAGATGGACAACACTGAAACACCCTCCTTACAGTCCTGACCTGGCTCCATGTGACTATCATGTCTTTGGGAAACTGAAAGACATTCTTCGTGGAACAAGGTTTGAAGGTGATGACTCAATTGTGCACGCTGCCAAACAGTGGCTCCAACAGGTTGGTCCAGAATTTTACCGTGCCGGCATTCAGGCGCTGGTTCCAAAATGGCGTAAGGCAGTTGAGAGGGATGGAAATTATGTGGAGAAATGAAAATGTTGTTCCTAAAGGATGTATCCACACACTGTAAAACTTTCAAACATGTAGAATAAAAGATGGATTTAAAAAAAAAATAGTGTGCATTTCTTTTGGAGTGACCCTCGTACAACGCCACGACAAATATCTAAGTTGGAGCGGCGACTATTTAGAGAGGTAGCTGGAAGGTGTGGCTAACTGTGGCGAATAAAAAATTTTTGACTTTCACTGTTTTTCATTTCGCGACCGATCTGACCTTTCTTTCCGGACAGACCTCGTTATGAAGCTGTTTTATGCATGGGAGTTCGATTTTGTAAGGAATCCGGGGTTGACTGCTATCTTCATAACAGCAGTGTAGGGTTCCTCTGACATTCCAAAACTCTCACTGCTGAAGCTGCGGCCATCTCTGATGTGGCTGAAATCTTTGGAGATGTGAAGTTCGCAAAATTTCACCGGGTTGCCCTAAATATGAGGATGAGACGACGCAGTTTCTGCACAGTGAATCTAGCCCGCCAGGTCGAGTACCATCGCTCTAGGCAGGCCGGCGGCGAAGAGGTGGTGCCGGTGATGTTTGTGGCGAGCATGACGGTGATGACGATTGCCCGCGGCGGGCACCCAGAATCAATAACACGTGCGCGGCGCCCCTTGTCGCGTGGAGACGCAGACAGCGGCTGTAGCAGCGGCTCGGCGCGGACCCGCGCGGCTCGTCGATATTCATGTGTACAGAGAGCGGCGGCGGCTATTATGTAAATGCGGGCACTGCGGGCCCGCCGATGTAAATTGGCGAAATAGCGGGCCGCGCAGGGCACAGCGCAGCACAGCAGAGCAGAGCAGGAGGACGCGGTGGTCGTGCCGAAGCCAGCGCTGCAAACAAGTGACGCCCCGTCTGCCGGCCACGCGCCTACCGCCTCTGGCGCTCTCACTTGGAAAGAACTGGGCGCGCGGTGCTCAGCTGCGACCTTCTGAGATTCTCCTGTACAGTGCTATCGCAGATACACGATGCTGGATTACGGAGATAAGTAGTCACAATGCTCCTAACTCCTGCATCGTGTATCGGTGTTAGCGCTGTGCAGGAGAATCTCAGAAGGTCGCAGCCGAGGACCCCGCGCCCATTTCTAGACAAGCTCAAGTATTGTGGCATGAGTGGGGCAGTGCACAAATGGTTTAATTCGTACCTAACTGGAAGAGTGCAGATAGTTGAAATAAGCAGTTCTCATTATATGCAAAAAATCAGCACATTCCTCAAACTGGGGAACTATCAAGAATGGGGTTCCACAAGGGTCAGTCTTGGGTCCTTTCTTGTTCTTAATGTATATTAATGATTTGCCATTCTATATTCATGAAGAGGCAAAGTTAGTTCTCTTTGCTGATGATACAAGTATAGTAATCACACCTGACAAACAAGAATTAACTGATGAAATTGTCAATACTGTCTTTCAGAAAATTACTATGTGGTTCCTTGTAAACGGACTCTCACTGAATGTTGATAAGACACAGTACATATGGTTCTGTACAGTGAATGGTATGACGCCATTAATAAATATAGACCTTAATCAGAAGCATATAGCTAAGGTAGAATATTCCAAATTTTTAGGTGTGTCCATTGATGAGCGATTAAATTGGAAGAAACACATTGATGATCTGCTGAAACTTTTGAGTTCAGCTACTTATGCAATAAGGGTCATTGCAAATTTTGGTGATAAACATCTTAGTAAATTAGCTTACTACGCCTATTTTCACTCATTGCTTTCATATGGCATCATATTTTGGGGTAATTCATCACTGAGGAATAAAGTATTGATTGGACAAAAGCGTGTAATCAGAATAATAGCTGGAGTCCACCCAAGATCATCCTGCAGACATTTATTTAAGGATCTATGGATATTCACAGTAGCTTCTCAGTATATATACTCTTATGAAATTTGTTATTAACAACCAAACCCAACTCAAAAGTAATAGCAGTGTGCTTAACTACAATACTAGGAGAAAGGATGATCTTCACTATTCAAGATTAAATCTAACTTTGGCACAGAAATGGGTGAATTATACTGGCACTAAAGTCTTTGGTAATTTAGCAAATAGTATCAAAAGTCTGACCGATAACCAACAAGTATTTAAGAAGAAATTAAAAGAATTTCTGAATGACAACTCCTTCTACTACATAGAGGAATTTTTAGATATAAATTAAGAAAAAAAAAGAAAAAACCAAAAAAATATTTAAAAAATAACAAAAATAAAATAAAATAAAATAAAACACAAAAAAATAAAAAAGTTGTTATATTAACTTAAGTATGTTGTTAAATTGACTTAATTATGTCATGTATTGGAAAATTTGACTCGTTCCACATCATTACGAAATATCGTATTCATGATCCATGGAACTATTATTAATCTAATCTAATCTATCAAATGACTCAGCACTAGATGCGGTAGGCGTACCACTTCCTGGCCATCCGTATGTGCTGACACTGTCCGCGGTTGTCGCCTCAGCCGGTTTCCGATAGGGGGAAGGGGGCTTTTGCTCGGGCTGAATAGACAGGCGGGCTTTCCCTAATCCTCCTAAGTGGGAGGACGGCTGGAGCCGACTCGGCTGGCCTCAAGGACGAGTAAATTCCCCTCGACGGCCCGTGTTTTATGACAACCAGTGCAGAAAATATTCTAGAAAGCCTCCAAGAACGTAGCGCCTTACAGAAGCTCTGTTAGCGGCAGTAGGAAATGCCGAATCAAAACGCATATGTCAGTGGTGGCCAAGAATTCAGCTCACGGGCCGTGTCCTGGTACCAGTGCCATAGTGCTCAACCTCTCTGCACATGTCCCCCACCACCAAGGCAAGTTGTGCGACAGCGAGGAGGGGGAAAAATGGTTCAAATGGCTCTAACCACTATAGGACTGAACATCTGAGGTCATCAGTCCCCTAGACTTAGAACTACTTAAATGTAACTAACCTAAGGACATCAAACACATCCATGCCAGAGGCAGGATTCGAATCTGCGACCGTAGGAGCAGCGCAATTCCGGACTGAAGCGCCTAGAACCGCTCGGCCACATCAGCCGGCAGCGTCCATGAGCATCTGCATATGTAATTGACTGATATGCGAGATAATTCACATTTTAAAGATAAATTCTTTTACGTTAAAACTATTCCCCAGGTAGAGAGTCCATATCTCCATGATGTGTGTGTAAACGAGCCGTAATGTTACAATCAATATATGTGTGTGAAAGACTTTTTCTCGATTATGAAACTAAACAATTCATGATCACTTGGCAACCTGAGTGCGCTTGGAGCCGACTCGGCTGACCTCAAGGCGACCACAGCGACCGGCCCTACTGTGAGCTGTGTGCAGTCAAGTTCAATTAAAATGCCAGGTCCGTAACCTATATCGGATGTTCTAATTTTCGTTCTTGCACTCATTTTTGCTTCAGAAATTCAACAGCAGTGAATTGTAAATATAAATATCGTTACAGTCATGCCCCTTAACCAACGTACTTTCCAGTAGTATATAAATTCTCCATACTCTTCTTTGAGTTCCATCGAAAATTGTTGCACTGACATTGAAATAATGCGTGCGACTTCAGAAATTTTGCTATCCGTACCACCAATCTCTTCACGTGCTGCATGCCTGCAAATTTAGCACCAAGTGCTTCTTTGCACACCGATCAATGAATACCGACTGTCAATCATCGTAATTTTTTGCTCTTTCATTGTCTAAATCTTCAGATTCTTTCCTACTCGCTTGTGCGACTACGTAACATATATTGAGAACTCTTATCCCTTTCTTTTGTTATTTATAGTCTTTTTTGAAGACTTGTCTCGATAGATCGCTAGGCTGTCTCTTTTTGTGGTTGGTTGGTTGGTTTGGGGAAGGAGACCAGAGAGCGTGGTCATCGGTCTCATCGGATTAGGGAAGGATTGGGAAGGAAGTCGGCCGTGCCCTTTCAGAGGAACCATCCCGGCATTTGCCTGGAGTGATTTAGGGAAATCACGGAAAACCTAAATCAGGATGGCCGGACGCGGGATTGAACCGTCGTCCTCCCGAATGCCTCTTTTTGTGCAGACAGCCACTGGACTTGTGAACGTCCTTCACACCACGAACAAACAGTGCTGACACCACGATTCTACCGAACTGAAGAGAGATATGCCGACCGAAAAATGCCACTCAGCAATACTAAATGAAATGTCGCACTGCAGCAGGTACTTCCGTGAAGGACGGAGCAAAGCTGAGTAGTTCAGGCCTTGGCCCAGATACAACCAGCTCACGTGGCACACGTTAAGTTTTGCAAGCAGTGGCCGTCCCCGTCTCACACACTGCTCCTGGTTACGAGTGGCTGGCAGGCCAGAATGTAAAATAATTTCACGGGGCAATTTGAATGTCTGACAACTCGAGGTGAGGCCGGTAGCCCTCGTCGGGTACTAAGTCATGTGTCCTGTCGGGTGAAAGTGGTAATCGGGACGTGTACTTCTGAAGTCGGTGTTTGGTGATCCTGCGCGACCAGGTTAGTTAATGCTGTATGGAAGATTGAGAAACGCCTGGGCGCGGGCATGCAATTCTGCTTAGATACTTTCCTGTTTTTTTCGGCGAATGTTGCGGAGTTAGAGTGGACTGTATTAGGCTGATTTATTAATAGTGTAACAGATTGGAAAATTAGCCGGTGTCCGTCAGTAAACATTCACAACTACACTACTGGCCATTAAAATTGCTACACCACGAAGATGACGTGCTGCAGACGCGAAATTCAGCCGACAGGAAGAAGATGCTGTGATATGCAAATGATTAGCGTTTCAGAGCATTCACACAAGGTTGGCGCCGGTGGCGACACCTACAACGTGCTGACATGAGGAAAGTTTTCAACCGATTTCTCACACACAAGCAGCAGTTGACCGACGTTACCCTGTGAAACGTTCTTGTGATGCCTTGTGTAAGGAGGGGAAATGCGTACCATCACGTTTCCGACTTTGATAAAGGTCGGATTGTAGCCTATCGCGATTGCGGTTTATCGTATCACGACATTGCTGCTCGTCTTGGTCGAGATGCAATGACTGTTAGCAGAATATGGAATCGGTGGGTTCAGCAGGGTAATACGGAACGCCGTGCTGGATCCCAACGGCCTCGTATCACTAGCAGTCGAGATGACAGGGATCTTATCCGCATGGCTGTAACGGATCGTGCAGCCACGTCTCGCTACCTGACTCAGCGGATGGGGACGTTTGCAAGACAACAACCATCTGCACGAACAGTTCGACGACGTTTGCAGCAGCATGGACTATCAGCTCGGAGACCACGGCTGCGGTTACCCTTGACGCTACATGACAGACAGGAGCCCCTGCGATGGTGTACTCAACGACGAGCCTCAGTGCACGAATGGCAAAACGTCATTTTTTCGCTTGAATCTAGGTTCTGTTTACAGCATCATGATGTCGCATACGTCTTTGGCGACATCGCGGTGAACGCACATTGGAAGCCTGTATTCGTCATCGGCATACTGGCGTATCACTCGGCGTGATGGTATGAGGTGCCATTGGTTACACGTCTCGGTCACCTCTTGTTCGCATTGACGGCACTTTGAACAGTGGACGTTACATTTCAGATGTGTTACGACCCATGGCTCTACCCTTGTTCGATCCCTGCGATACCCTACGTTTCAGCAGGATAATGCACGACCGCGTGTTGCAGGTCCTGTACGGGCCTTTCTGGATACAGAAAATGTTCGACTGCTGCCCTGGGCACCACATTGTCCTGATCTCTCACCAATTGAAAACGTCTGGTCAATGGTGGCCGAGCAACTGGCTCGTCACAATATGCCAGTCACTACTCTTGATGAACTGTGGTATCGTGTTGAAGCTGCATGGGCAGCTGTACCTGTACATGCCATCCAAGCTCTGTTTGACTCAACGTCCAGGCGTATCAAGGCCGTTATTACGGCCAGAGGTGGTTGTTCTGGGTACTGATTTCTCAGGATGTATGCACCCAAATTGCGTGAAAATGTAATCACATGTCAGTTCTAGTATAATATATTTGTCCAATGAAAACCCGTTTATCATCTGCATTTCTTCTTGGTGTAGAAATTTTAATGGCCAGAAGTGTAAATACACGGAGAAGTGCGTCGCATAATTTGTCTCGCGCGCCGTCCATCGCCAAGACTCAAATGGCTCTGAGCACTATGGGACTTAATATCTGAGGTCATCAGTCCGCTAGAACTTAGAACTACTTAAACGTAACTAACCTAAGGACATCACACACATCCTTGCTCGAGGCAGGATTCGAACCTGCGACCGTAGCGGTCACGCGGTTCCAGACTGAAGCGCCTAGAACCGTTCGGCCGCAGTGGCGCATCGCCAAGAGTGCGTCGATTCAAGTCGCACAGCGAGTGTGTTTAACAAGGGGAGGCCACGACATTGGGATCACATATTTACTTAAAACTTTGCACGTCTGTATTAGGAAATGAAAACAACATAATGTGCACGTAGTAAGGATGTATCTGTGAGTAGGTGCTGAATGTTAAGAGTTCATGGTGGTCAAGTGATAAGCGTTCGGACTTCATAAGACAAATGTGTATCAGACGACGATTCGACTCCCGCTCAAAGTGAATTACCAATCCATTTTTTTTTTCATCACTGGTCGTATTATTTCATTTATATGACATTTGAGAGATAATACAACGTGTACTTGCATTAAGTTACAATTCATGTTTTCCATGTCTGTATGAAAAATACCATCCTACAACGTGTGACATCGAGAGCACATCCGACGACTAACTCTACATTACTCTTGTGGCCTGTGACATTGCGACTTACTACAGTACTGATTTTGAATAATGTCATTCGCATCGCTATTTGTCGAGGCTTGACTTGAGCTATCAAAGCCCGTCCCTCGTCCTTGAAAATTCAATTACAACTAGTAAATAGTAAAATAAGATATGAAATTTACTACAACTTCATGAAAATTCATTTTTTGGTAAAGGGATTCGAACCGCCGCCTCATCCACGACCCTCTTGCAAAGCGCGAACGCTAACTGCCCTTTATTTTATTTTATTTTTTTATTTATTTTTTTTTTAATTTTTTCTTGACCACAATGACCTCTGGCGACTGACACTGTTGCACATATAAATAAATTGCATAGTAGATGCGTAGAACTTCTCTTGCTATTTTCTCAGAATTGCCAGAGTATTGCACCTTACTATGTGCACATTATGTTGTTTTAATGGTGCACTAAATGTGTACAAAGCTTGAAGCAAATCCGTGATCCCAATGTCGTGGCCTTTGCTTGTTAGTTCGACTCCACTGAAGTGCGTGGCGCGGACGAAAGGACAGTTTCATCTGTACAACAGGATACTAGCGCCATCTCGACTCTCCCGAATCTCAGTCCTCTCTACATCTGCAACAATATCCATTCACCGCAAGCAACCTTGCCGTTTGCAGCAACATGTGCTCATCACAAGCCACCTTCCTGTATGCAACAAAATCTTCTCACTGCAAGCTACCTTGCTGTGTGCAGCCATCTATTCACCTAAAGTCACCTTACTGTACGTAGCAACACCTATTCATCAAAATGGCTCTGAGCAATATCCGACGTAACTTCTGAGGTCATCAGTCGCCTAGAACTTAGATCTAATTAAACCTAACTAACCTAAGGACATCACACACATCCATGCCCGAGGCAGGATTCGAACTTGCGATCGAGCGGTCGCTCGGTTCCAGACTGTAGCGCCTAGAACCGCACGACCATTCCTGCCGGCCACCTATTCATCACAAGCCACCTTGTCGTACGCAACAACATCTATTCACCGCAAGCCACCTTTCTGTGTGTGATCTAGAGTGGCACTGTTGCTCCGTCCCTTTCCCGCTTCAGTCGTGAATGGTGCATAGGGAGGAACAACTGTTAATGAATCTCTTTTTGCCGTCATTGAGCCGTGTGCGGCTAGCGTTGATGCCGCTCATAGCTTGGCATCTTGTACCAGCGATAGTGGCGTCTCGTTTTCTTAGTGAGTTCACCGGCGCCACTACGATTGCTCGCCTTGGTGGTGGTGGTGGTGGTGGTTAGTGTTTAACGTCCCGTCGACATCGAGGTCATTAGAGACGGAGCGCAAGCTCGGGTTAGGGAAGGAAATCGGCCGTGCCCTTTCAAAGGAACCATCCCGGCATTTGCCTGAAACGATTTAGGGAAATCAAGAAAAACCTAAATCAGGATGGCCGGAGACGGGATTGAACTGTCGTCCTCCCGAATGCGAGTCCAGTGTGCTAACCACTGCGCCACCTCGCTCGGTTGCTCGCCTTGTCTGTCCGTGAGTGGCGGCAGCAGCAGCAGCGCTTATCGCGTACTGTGGTATCATCTTTGGAGCGGCCTCTAGTATTTTCGGGTCGTCGTGTGTCGAGCTAGGAGAGTTGGGACGGACAAGCTGTGAGGTCGGGACAGCTAGTACTCGCCCGACCGCTGGCGACACACACATGCACTGTCCGACGGAAGAATGTGGTCGCAAGAGTGCATGACCACGTCAAGGACCGGATTCAGGGAGTTTTAGTTGAATGGACCGTGATATTCGAGTAGTGCAACTTTTTCACCTGTGTGTGTGTGTGTGTGTGTGTGTGTGTGTGTGTGTGTGTGTGTGTGTGTACGTCGATAGAAAAATGTCGTGTGACGAGGCCCTCCCGTCGGGTAGACCGCTCGTCTCGTGCATGTCTTTCGAGTTGACGCCACTTCGGCAACTTGCACGTCGATGAGGATGAAATTGTGATGATTAGGACAACACAACACCCAGTCCCTGAGCGGAGACAATCTCCGACCCAGCCGGGATTCGAACCCAGACCCTTAGCATTGACGGTCTATCGCGCTGACCACTCAGCTACCGGGGGTGGACCGCCCGTCGATGTCCCCTCATGGCAATAAGTTGTCAGTCGACGATTATACTGGGATCTTTCCCGTGCCTGACTTGAGTGGGGACGACCGTTGGTGGTTGGTCGCTCGGTCGGTCGTCGCAGCAGACGACACGCATTTGGTCTTCCGACCGCTTCTGGCTTCTCTATTTTTGTGCCGACTTATCATTCGTCCGTGTTGTTTCACAGTGACTGGTTTTAGTATTATAAGTTGTTGGTAGAATTGTTTCCCTGGATCCGTGTGTATCTTGTGGTTTTGAATGAGTAGTTATTTTAGTGCTGTCTGCGTGCTGGATTTGGTGAGGAGTTGCGAACGGACATCAGTTCGGGGCTTCGGACGGAGCAGCGAGGATGTCCGCAGCGCAAGGGCAGGCCGGGACCGACCGCTGGCAGCGTGCATGCTCTGTCAGGTAGAGGGGCTGTAGCCGACGACTGAACACAGGACGTTTGAGGTTGGGTTGTGTGGGGGGAAGAGACCAAATAGCGGGGTCACCGGTCTCATCGAATAAGGGAAGGATGAGGAAGGAAGTCGGCCGTGCCCTTTCAAAGGAACCATCCCAGCATTTGCCTGGACCGATTTAGGGAAATCACGGAAAACCTAAATCAGGATGGCCGGATGCGGGATTGAACCGTCGTCCTCCCGAATGCGAGTCCAGTGTGCTACCACTGCGCCACCCCGCTCGGTACAGGACGTTTGAAGTTGACTGAACCGTATCCAGTACTGAAACCTCCACTGTTCGAAATCTCGCTGTTTGCGTGTTGCTGCTCCCAGGGTCAATGAGACCAACCGTAACTAGTGGAGTCTCCTTGATGTTAGTTAGGATTTAGTATTATTATTATTAGTGAAGTGCAACCAGCGGTATTTTCTGCCTTGTGGCCGCTAACGCCCCAGTTACCTGCCCTGGAGGTTAGCGTACTTTCCCGGCAGTGTACCTTTCCTCGTCCTGTTGATGCTGTCCAACATGGTGAGTAGGTCGACAGCCTCTTGAATTGTACTGTGCATATGTTTTTGGGAGGTCTACCTTGGTTCTAGTGTTTCCTCCGGCCTTGGGTGTTTTTCTGAAGACATAGTGCTGTCCGACTCTTCGCCCTTGCCTAAAAATATTCCATCGTTGTACCGGTGGTCGGACGTTAGGTGGACTGGTTAGTCGGTCGGTCGGCGCTTAAGCTACCCCTAGTGAGAGTTGCCATCCTGTTACGTGAGTACAACGCTTGGCTGCCTGTCTCACCACTTACACAGCTACAATCACCTTACTCAGGTCGATCCAGGTAGCACTGTCTGTGGATCACTCCGTCTTATTTGGACAAGTTGTAATAATTGTTTAAAATTTACCCTAATGTTTTTAAAATGTTATTGCCTTCCCCACTTGTAATTCCAGCCTTCAGCCATTAATTGTTGGTAACACTGCTTGTGGCCTTCAGCCGACAAATTATTTTCGATTTTCTCTTAATAAGGCTTGCAGCCGTCACTATACCCTGTTACAGTTCGTTAAGATTGTTTTAAAAAGGTTTTAGTATTTTAACATGCAACTGCCTTCCTTGCTTGTAATTCAGGCCTTCAGCCGTTGTGTATTTTTGAAACTGCTTCTGGCCTTCAGCCGACGAATAACTTAGAACCTTCTTAATTAGGTCTTCAGCCGTTGATTTTGTGCAACATTGCTTGTGGCCTTCAGCCGACAATAACTTGCAATTCTTCTTATAAGGCTTTCAGCCGCCAGTGTAGTAAAATCTTTTAAAAATGATTGTTGAGAATTTGGTTTTTTAAAAATAAAGTGTATGTGTTTTCTGTGCAACCAAAGGTAACTGATTAGGCCCCGTCCACACGTTTCCTGCTTTCCCTATGTCCCACGTCTCACTCATCAGTCATCTTACCTGGTTTGATGCAACCCGGCACGAATTCCTCTCTTGTCCAACACATTCTTCTCAGAGTGACACTTGCATCCAATGTCCTAAAGTATTTACTGAATGCATCCCAATGTCTGTCTTACACATGAGATGCGTCAGCCACTGACGTGATGGCTGGTGCCATAACTCAAGCCACAGTAACCTCCCATTGACTCTATAAGACGAAGGAAATCAGTATAGTTTGAGTAATAATTAACACTTAGTAGATATGAGGGCGTCTTCCCCACACTGGTAATAATGAATACAGCTCAGGGTTCAAACCCATGTCTCCCACCGAGGCACAAATTTTAAATCAGTGCTTCGGCCTGAATTCATTATCATGGATAAAGTTGTGTCTTAATACGTCTTTGGAACATATGATTCCATTTGATTAATATACCACCTAAGCCTGAGGTACAGGTAGGATTATCCCAAATTCGTTCAATGTGAAGGCGGTATTCCAGTGTTGGACAGTCTCTGAAATACTAATACGCTAAGAAGGGGAACATCAAGATGGGGTGAGGCGTGAGTTTTTGTTTTTATTAGGGAAGGAGGCGTATTAAGGTAATCCATATAGCTGTGTTAGCCGCAGTCGCGCAATGGTTAGCACATCTGCCTTAGTGAGCAGGAAACTCGGGTTCGAATTCCGCAATTGGTACAGATTTTAATTCATTATCATAAATAAATCGGGACTTAGTATGTATTTGGAGCATATGACTTCATTTGATGAATCTGGCAATAGTCGTTGAGTTCTTCGCATAGCGAGTCGTAGAAATCCCGCCAAATTTCAAACGGAGCACTGCGGGGTATCTTTGATTCTTTTGTTGCACACCAAGTCTTTGACAAGAGAAGTCTGAGACTCCGTAAGGGCCTTTTCTGCTGAAGCTGGAAATAACAAGGTAACGGCAGAATAACGCGAGCTGGGAAGTACTATGTGAGCGAGCGACGTAGGCAACGGTCAAAAAATATCTCCGCTTTGGTGGTACTCGAGGGCGGTGGCAGATTGCAGCAGTCGCCACAGGAAAACTTTGGTCCAACGTGAGGAGCTGCTGTATCTCCTCCGCACAGAGTTCTGAGTGCTATTTAACTTTTTAAAGAATCGTAGAGATCTCTTGGTAACAAATTTCATATAGATTCCGATTTAAGTAGGTTGATTGATATTTTTTCTTTATACATTGACTCACATGCTTGTAAGTAAGGCTAATCACTTTGTAATACCAGTAAATGTATTCGAATTGTTTTTATTCGTTATTTAAGGCATCGAGAGAGTGGCTATGCTTCGTGGTTTTGAGTAGATTCTGATTTAATAAATTGAATTTATGCCGCTTCCTTTCCAATTTGAACCACGTCGCTGTAGTTCGGCCTATTCACGTAGTAATACTAGCAAATGTTTTCAAACTGCTGACGCTCAGTATTTAAAAATATTGCGGGAGTATTTTGCTAGATTATTTAAGGTAGATTCAGATTTAATTAACTGAATTTGTGGCACTTGTCTTTGTGTACTTGTAAGTAGGCTGTTTAGGTTTTTATGTTTAGCGCTCTATATGTAAATCACTGACTGTGCTGTGTGAAGTCTGTGGCTGGTTGTCATTGTTGGAATAGTCGCTATTGTAGTGTTGGGCAGCTGGATGTGAACAGCGCGTAGCGTTGCGCAGTTGGAGGTGAGGCGCCAGCAGTGGTGGATGTGGGGAGAGAGATGGCGTAGTTTTGGGAGCGGATGATCTGGACGTGTGTCCATCAGAGAGAGTAAATTTCTAAGACTTGATGTCGTGAACTGATATATATATGTCATGACTTTTGAACACTATTAAGGTAAATACATTGTTTGTTCTCTATAAAAATCTTTCATTTGCTAACTATGCCTATCAATTTTTCTAAGGGGACGTTTCATACTGAACCATGTGGCCGTAGTAATTTAGAGCTACATTAGGTTACCATTACACGTTTCGTAAGACCTGTCTGTGCGCAATACATTCTGTTTCCCATATTACTTAGAAGCTAAAAAATAGAGCGGTTGAACGAAAATATCTAAACCCCGTGAAAAACGCATGCTTAAACTAAGATGCAGATACTGGCCAAGAAAGCAAGTTGTGTTGTTGTATTTCACCATGAACTGTACCTGTGCAATGGCGTCGACACGTTGTAACTGTCAGTCGGGGTCGAAACAATTTTCTATGTACTTGTGAGTGCATAATGTCGATGCTAACTGAATGCGAAGGAGGATGAAAGAGTATGCTACGTCATGGAGACGGACAGTCAATGAATAGGATTGTGATGAAGAACAAGGGGACCACAACTGTAAACGTCAGTGCAGAACTGAGTACCGCACTCGCGAATCGCGTCAGCACCGAAACAATACAAAGGCAGCTTTAAGCTTGGAACTGCAAAACGAGCTGGAATTCATAAACCACTGATCAGTGATGCAAAATCCCGTAACAGGAAAACGTGCCGCCGAAACCGTAAAGCCTGGACTACGAAGCAATGGAAGAAAGTCATTTGGCAGTATGAGTCTCATTTCACACTTTCGAACTTATGGCCAAATTTACTTCCCAGTAGTGAAACACTTCTGCGGTTCGGTGACAATTGGGGCTGCCATGGGTCGTATAGATACTCGGAAAGGTCGCATTACTGCAAACGATTATGCGACCATTTCGCATGATGAGGTCTACCCCATGGTGCAATGTTTGTTACCCAGTGATGGTGCTGCGTCCCAAGACGACAAGACCGTGTTCTCATAGTACGCAACATCTACGAATCTGAAGACCAAAGAGCTTGCAGTAGAAGTGATGTGTTTCGAAGATGAACAAGTGCATATAGTCCTTAAGGTATGTCTTTTAGAACCTTTGTATGATACCCTTATTCTACCACTTATAGAAGTTGCTTACTCATGAATCTCAGCAACAACTGTACCGGTACATGCATTTAATTGTCACTCCTGACTTTCGGCTCAATCGTTTCCGAACCATCTATCATCCATTCAAATGGCTCTGAGTACTATGGGACTTAACATCTGAGGTCATCAGTCCCCTAGAACTTAGAACTACTTAAACCTAACTAACTGAAGGATATCACACAAATCCATGCCGGAGGCAGGACTCGAACCTGCGACCGTAGCAGGAGAGCGGTTCCCGACTGAAGCGTCTAGAACCGCTCGGGCTATCATCCATGAACGTTTGTAAGATAAACATGGTATTATCCAGTATAGAGGTTGCCATGGGTGTGAGTACAGATATTTTTGTATGTGATCCCTTGTTATGTACACATATCTGATGGTTGTTTTTTCACTGCGTTGAACAGTCACCCCACAAACACATCACAATTTACTACTTAATGTTTTTTGCACAGTTGTTTAACTGCACCACTAAGTGGACTAGACCTATCAGTATTGACTAACCATTTGGATCACCACATTCACACTTTAACATCTCACTAGCTTCCCAGGGAAAGATAAGCACTAATGGCTTACTTTTGCTAAATGTACTTAGAGGTACTACCCAACTTAACAACATTCGACTTGTACTAGTACAATTATCACTCTATGAAAGACTTCAGTACACTGTCCTCAGTCACTAGTAAAAATACAGTACACGGGTTTATACCTATTACACCCTTTATAACAACCACCTTTATGACGCTTGTATAATATGTAAGATAAAAGATACATGCACTCAGAACTTGTGAAATTTCCTGGCAGATTAAAACTGTGTGCCGGACCGAAAACCGAACTCGGGGGACCTTCCCCTTTAGTGGGCAAGTGCTCTACTAATTGAGCTACGCAAGCTCGACTCACGACCCGCCCTCACAGCTGTATGTCTGTCAGTGCCTAGTCTCCTACCTTCCAAATTTTTAAGAAGTAGTAATATGAATTAGATAAGAGAAGCAGATACACACGTAAGCACACATTATTTTACGCTAGTGAACACAAAAGGCAAAAATACGGTATGCTACCTTTGGGAGATTTGGCACTATAGGCTCTATTTTCTACTGAGCCCTCACAGCCTTTGCAGTTCGGTGTTGGGAATTTTTATTTCTGTCTACAAACTTTCCTCTCACCTTTTATTTACTTCTTAAAAATAAGAATATATTTAATTTCCTTTTACCAGATTCATTATTATTTTAACATATATCTGTCCATGTGGTAGAGGGCCAACTCAGCTGCCGCAGTGGTAACACCATTTCCCGGAAGATTACCGAATTTAAGCGTTGTCGGGCTTGACTAACACTTCAGTGGGTGACTGCCTGTGTCTGCCAAGCGCTGATGGCAAGAGGAGTACACTCACCACCCCTTGTCAGGGAAACTAAGGTGATATTTGACTGAAAAATAGGGGCTCAAATCACGAAAACTGGCAAAGCCGGGAGAGCGGTGTGCTGACCACATGCCCCTCCACATCCGCAGTGGATGACACGGCGATCGGTCGAGGCCTGTTTGGACAGAGAGAGAGACTCACAGTAGAGGAAAACACACAGCTCCCTACTGGATATTCACGACGCGAACCTGCAGCTCATCCCTCATCTTTCTTCAGTTTCAACAAATTACTAATATTCTTACTTAACACCATTTCAGTTAATGAATTAAAGAATTTAATTTTCTTTGAAACTTATTAAAATGAACACAAATTTTTATTGCTGAAAACAGTGTTTGCTAGTAAAATTGAGCAATATATGTTATCACATGAAATGCCTAAGCTGTACGACCTTTTTAACATACTAGGCAATAGATTTCTGAATATGCAATAAAACGAAAAAGGAAACCCCTGACACTGGGAGTAATTTGTATGGCAGACTCAACGCTTCTTTAGTACGGGCACCTGTAAGTGTCGGACTGTGCAACACACGGTCTGAAGAACGCAGCTGCCTCATTCCGTGTAAGTAATAAAGCCGACATGGGCGCGGGTGATGGCGCACACGGTGGACGTGTTCCAGGAACGAACGGCGGCCAGCGCCCGGAGAAAGCGACCCCGTGGCCCTCTTTAACACGGACGCAATTATGCCAAACGCTGTTCCGCCGGCCTGCTTTACGGCGCCGTATCTTAGCCTGCTAATAGTTCCACCTCCTGTTTTCTCTGGCGGCCGTTTGGACGGAGAACGTGTAGTCGCACGTTTCCACACCCGCCATCACCCGACAGCTTTCTATGCCTGCTTTGTACATTGGTCATGGCAGGACGCTCTCACATCTATTTGAGGAGCAGTCAAAGTTTTAGCTATCAAGTCGAACAAAAATAAAGCTGTGACCATGACACATGGGTGGGGTGGGGGGCTGTGTTATGCCTTCTCTACATTATGGCGAAAAGTCAAGCGGCGGCACGCCACTGGGGAACGACAGGAAAGAGAAGGCCGTGAGGAGAAGTCAGTCAATGGTACGATGACCGGACTCCCCTTCAGGACGACAACGCGACAGCAGCGGTCCCTATGTGAGGAGGACATAAGCGCCGCGACTGACGGCCCAGTTGAATAACAGCTTAAAGATTAGTGACTTGGATAGCAGCGCCAACGCTGGACACTTCGCTTCTACTCTCTGTGTGTCCGCCCGATAGCTGAGTGGTCAGCGTGACGGATTGCTGTCCTACGGGTCCGGGTTCGATTCCCGGCTGGGTCGAGGATTTTCTACGCTCAGGGACTGGGTGTTGTGTTGTATTCATCATCATTTCATCACCATCCGGCGCGCAGGTCGCCCACTGTGGCGTCGAATGTAATAAGGCCTGCACCAAGGCGGCCGGACTTGCCCCGTAAAGGGCCTCCGGGCCAATGACGCCAAATGCACATTTCCATTCCCATACTCTCTATTAACACAGACTTGGGATTGTCTATACTGAAGGAGACAGATTATTTCGTGTGCCGCCCTTGGGTTGCGACACATCTGCGTAATTGTCAAAGTTAAGTATTGTAATAAAACTCATTAATACTACTTGTTTAAATATTTGTCTAGCGGACCGTGTGTACAGGCTTCCTAGACACTGCAGTTTACATACTGACCCTTTAATGCAGCGCATTCCCCAGAGACAGATGACTTTGCAGAGATCTTGCTTGTGGAAGTCTGCATTTTGCTGTTCAGCAAACAGGGGGTTGACAAAAATATAGAAACACGAAAAACAACACACACAGATCTGTACCCATAGACTGGAAAATTGCACAGGTCACACCAATATTCAAGGAAGGTAGTAGGAGTAATCCACTAAATTACGACCCCATATCGCTAACGTCGATATGCAGCAGGATTTTGGAACATATATTGTGTTCGAACATTATGAATTACCTCGAAGAAGACGGTCTACTGACACACAGTCAACATGGGTTTAGAAAACAACGTTCCTGTCAAACACAACTAGCTCTTTATTCGCATGAAGTGTTGAGTGCCACTGACAAGGGATTTCAGATCTATTCCGTTTTTCTGGATTTCCGGAAGGCTTTTGACACTGTACCACACAAGCGGCTTGTAGTGAAATTGCGAGCTTATGGTATATCGTCTCAGTTATGTGACCGGATTTCCTGTCAGAGAGGTCACAGCTCGTAGCAATCGACGAAAGTCATCGAGCAAAACAGTAGTGATTTCTGGCGTTCCCCAAGGTTGTGTTATAGGCCCTTTGCTGTTCCTTATCTATATAAACGATTTGGGAGACAATCTGAGCAGCCGTCTTCGGTAGTTTGCAGATGACGCTGTGGTTTATCGACTAATAAAGTCATCAGAAGATCAAAACAAATTACTAAACGATCTAGAAAAAGTATCTGAATGGTGCGAAAAGTTGCAGTGGACCCAAAATATCGAAAAGTGTGAGGTCATCCACATGCGTGCTAAAAGGAACTCAAACTTCGGTTACACGATAAATCAGTTTAATCTAATAGCCGTAAATTCAACTAAATACCTAGGTATTACAATTACGAACAACTTATATTGGAAGGAACACACAGAAAATGTTGTGGGAAAGGCTAACCAAGGACTGCGTTTTATTGGAAGGACGCTTAGAAAATGTAACAGACCTACTAAGGAGACTGCCTACACTACGCTTGTCCGTCCTCTTTTAGAATACTGCTGCGCGGTGTAGGATCCTTACCAGATAGGACTGTCGGAATACATCGAAAAAGTTCAAAGAAAGGCAGCACGTTTTGTATTATCGCGAAATATGGGAGAGAGCGTCACTGAAATGATACATGATTTGGGCTGGAAATCATTAAAAGAAAGGCATTTTTCGTTGCGACTGAGATTACTCACGAAATTCCGATCACCAACATTCTCTTCCGAATGCGAAAATATTTTGTTGACACCGACCTACATAGGTAGAAACGACCACCACGATAAAATAAGGGAAATCAGAGCTCGTACGGAAAGATATAGGTGTTCATTGTTTCCGCGCGCTATACTATATTGGAACAACAGAGAATTGTGTAGATGGTTCGATGAACCCTCTGCCAGGCACTTAAATGTGATTTTCAGAGTATCCATGTAGATGCATATCACCTAGCCTAATACAGTGTAGGAAATCCGCTGGCACTCAAAAGAGCTTCTAGCCTCTCGGAATGGATAAATACGGGTCCTGTATGGTTTTCACAGGAATCTTATTCCTTCAAAAAAGTTCAGGTAACGTTGATGGAGATGGACAGCGATCACGTGCACTTATCTCCAAAGCAGACCACGAAGGCTGAACAGTACTGATATTTGGCGTTGGTATTGGCCAGGGAAGGTGCGAAGGTTCACCCTCATGCTCACAAAACCCGCCCCGGATGATGAGAGTTGTGTGAATGCGGCCCCGTCGTCTTGGAACGTCATGGGATGGAGATGTAGGTCCCCGTCCATATTTCTCTCTCGCTACAAAACCTGGCCAGATGTTGGAAACAATGTGAAGCAAGACCCGTCAGACCAAACGACTTTGTTATATTGCTCCATATTTCAGGCTTCACGGCTTCGACTCCACGTATCCTGTTAATGGCATTTGCACCACTAGTGAGTGGTTTCGGAAATCCCAGCTCGTCTTGCAATTCTCTACTTAAGGAGCTTCCTTCGTTCTGTTTAGTTGCTGACAGGGTTCGCGAGATCTGCATTCAGTCGTGTAGTGACTTTCGCAGACGTCCTCTTATTTTTTGTCACCATCCTCCTCAATTATAGTCCGTCCCGATCACTCAACAAACAATTTCGTTCCCGTTGTGAGTTACGAGATGATGTTTTTCCGATTTCCTTGCATGCGGTATGAATATTCGATACGATGCCTCTTGAAATACCAAACACTTCAGTTACCTTGGGTACGCAGGCACGCACCATGCGAGCACCAACAATTTCTCATCGCTCAGATTCACTTAGCTCCGACATAATGGACTGACAATTAGACTGAACATCGTTCTGGTCACGACACTTGCGACGTATTGAGGATAACGTACAGCTGCGTTCATGGTGAAATACAACAGAGCAACCTACAGGGTTGGCTAGTATCTGCGTCTAAGTTCAGTCACGCACTTCTCGTGGTGTTTTCATAACTGTTCCAAACCCAGCATGTCCCACTACGAAAATCGTAACGACGAAATCTGAAAGTAGTTGGTACAGAATGATTTCCTCGACTGTGGAAAGGGTAGCAAGTCAGTGGGTGTCATCTCAGGAGTATAGGGGAGTGAGGCACAATATGGCAGTTCAAGGAAGCAACTTGTGTGACTGTCCTGCACGGAATGAGCTGCGGCCTAGAGGAGGAGGAACATCCCAATGGATAACTCCCCGGAACACCTTGTAACGTGCTCGTGGAGCACACAATACTCATTAAAGCCTGTACTATAGTAACTGAGTGGGGTTCACCTTACGAGACAGGATTTTTGTATAGATATTGACCGCGTGTACCTGAATGGAGGCAAATCAGACTTACACCCACTCTGTAATAACAATGATACGTCAAATAAGTCCGAGATGCAACTACACGTCAGGACGGACAAAAAGCAACACAGAAGATGCTACCAGTTTGTTAATAATACGGTCGCCAGCCTAATTAGGCATTAACTGAGTTTCTTCCCTGTACAAGTTGGCAGATATTCGTGCAAAGCAACAAGTAGTAACACTGCATAATATAGTAAAATTTTAGAACTAGAAAATCTATTGAACTGATAATTTCACGTTCTGTACTGATATGGATAAACCATAAATACATAACACTACGCTATAATGTTTACTACAAAACGTCGTACTGTCTATTGATCTGATTAAAATCGGGCATAGGTTACCCTAGAAACAGCACTTTCGAGTCACACACACAATGTCAATTTCGATAAAGATAAAACACTGATAAATTTTGGCTTTTATATTGACTAACTTTTGCTGGTTAAATCAATTTAGAATACTTCAGAATTCAAATGAATAAAGAAAAGGGGGGGAGGGGTTTCTGAGGCCGGCCGAAGTGGCCGTGCGGTTAAAGGCGCTGCAGTCTGGAACCGCAAGACCGCTACGGTCGCAGGTTCGAATCCTGCCTCGGGCATGGATGTTTGTGATGTCCTTAGGTTAGTTAGGTTTAACTAGTTCTAAATTCTAGGGGACTAATGACCTCAGCAGTTGAGTCCCATAGTGCTCAGAGCCATTTTTTTTAGGGGTTTCTGAAACTGTATAAAAAAAAAGGATTACTGATTTTATTATGCGTTCAAGATTTCCAGTATATGAGTTACTACTCCTTTTATCTTATTTTCTGCTTATTTAAATACCTTTATATCTGTCTCGAAATAATTAAACTTGATTACTAAATCAATATTAAAGTTATCTTCCAACTTTATCAGACCTTCGTTATTCATTTACTGGTTCATTAACAAAACAGTTCTTTAAACACCATTCTAACATAGTTAGGTCTGCAGGTAATTATTATTAACACAAAATTTAATTTTTCATTTCGGGACACTCGGATTGCACAACATTTGGAAAGGACCTTATCTAGGTTAGTTGCGAGGATAATTAAATGCTAGGAGAGTTCTGGTAAAATTTAAGTTGTTATTGAACAGTATGGAACAAAAGTAACACTGGTCCATACGGATCCAGTACTAAAAGTATCGGCACTTTATTTCTTCATAGCGTCGCAATACTTTTCCATTTCGTGCCTATGGAATTTCGCCATGCTGTATGGGCGTTGGAACGGCATACCCGAGGCTCAATGAAACTACGTCTTCCAGGAGAGCCTCCTCGCTCCACAACGTGTTGCTCAGACCAATGCCAAACTCCAACTACTTCTGCTGAGCCCGTTGTGCCGTGCAGCGCCCGTGCGCATTTTCCCGCGCTCGCCTGCCATCCACCTTTTACCGCTCCCTTACAGACAGGGTATTCACCCGAGGTTTTGCATTCTACATATCCTAACACATTGCCTACGTATGGACCAGACGCACAGTTACAATTTTAAATATCTTACAACAGTTTCAACAATTTCAATTCTGTTACAATATTGCTTGACATTTGACATAAACATTAATACTCACATTGAAAATTGTTTACAGTTTTCTTAACACAATGGCATGAAACAAAAAAGAAATGAAATCAGAACATCAATTACACTAGTTTAACGAAAAATCAGACGAAAAAAGATATTATTTATATGTACAATAGTACAACGGCGGCGTTGTTACAACCTCCACTTGAAAGCTTCCCATAACCTCGTGAACGGATTACTGTAGTGCGTCCTTGTGATGGTCGGCGTCTTACGAGTGTCATCTGTTAGCACCACACGATGGCATTACCGAAGAACACTCAGCAACACATCACCAGATAACGGTTGGGTCTTCAACAGTTTTTGGCAGTGGAAAACCCACTTGTTTCCACTACTTGCTCTGCATCTTTGCCTCAAAGTTATAGTGATACACTCAGCACGTGTCCATTGTGCTTGGACAGCTGAAGATGTCATCTAGACTGACCTGGCACAGCTGCAACATTTCCGCATCTAGTTTGATTCAGAGGGCTTTTTGCGTGCTTTCACATATTCATACCACCCCACGGGCGTTGCGCTGTTGGTGACGGAATAGCAAGCTTCCGTCTGAGGCAGTTAGCGGTCGCGTGGAATTTTGCGGATCCAATGACGCGCCTGTTGCGCACGCCTCCTGCGGCTCTGGACTACAAGCGCTCTTTGCCGCAGTGACAAAGGCCGGGCGGCGACGGCTACCCAGCCCACTTGCACCTGGAACCTCACCGCTATGACACCGTCATTCGTGCCCAGTACAGAGAGCCTCATCCTCGTTGCTGTTGTATAAGCTAGACTCTGTTTCTTTCTGCATTATTCGCAATGAGTCATCGTACACTTGGAAAAGTAACAGTTAAGTAAATCTTCTGTTTGTTGTGTTAACTTATCCGCTAATCATTTCTGCTCCTATCCAGCATTCCTATGACGGCACTTCAAGTATTATTCTGTAGCCCGGGCGGCGCGGGGTAGCCAAGCGGTATGAGGCGTCTTGTCACGGTTCGCCCCCCCCTCTTCCCCCCCCCCCCCCCCACACACACCGTCGGAGGTTCGAGTCCTCCCTCGGGCATGGGTGTGTGTATTGTCATTAGCGTAAGTTAGTTTGAATTAGATTAAGTAGGTCCAAGTACAAAAGGCAAAAGCAACCAATAACACTTACTTTCCCCTGGGTGGCAGGCCAGGTGTTGAAATGTGGCCACTTGGATGCAAAACGGTTAGCCAATAATGACAGATGTAGCCCACTTAGTGGTGCATTTATGACCACACGGAAAACATGTGGTAGTAAATTATGTGATGTGTTTGTGGGAAGACTGTTCGATGCAGACAAGAAACAACCAACAACTGATGTGTGCACATATTAAAGTATCACATATGAAAATGTCTGCTCTTATATCTGTTACAATATGTAGATGAGGCTGATCTTTCCAAATCCAGTACGTTTTCCCTTGAAGAGTAGAATTTATCTTAATAAGAGTACATCCCTAGCAGTACCGTCCGAGAATGAACGGTAATGAATTTCATGCTCTTGTTTCACATCTTAAATCAAGTAACTCGCAACAATTTGAACTCCTTTGCTTGTAGCGACTAACCTTCATAATTGTATATTTTCGTACTACGGAAAACACCATTTCTATCCTATATTTTCTTCCTATTCATCTTCTAAAATATGATGTACTAATAAAAGGTCAACCTGATTGGAAAGCGTAATGCGCGATGCTCAGTAAGGCCAACAACAATTTCTGAGTTGTAGGTAAGGAAAACTGATCATCCAGTTGCATGGAGACAACTGATGAGGGTTTTACAAAATACGTGTCAACTTATCTATAGAAAGACTATTTAACGGCCAAGAGAGGTAACCCGAGCGCATGCGCCTGTTGTAACACCGTCCATTGACCGTTTAGACAGGAGATGCAGGTCCGGTTCGTCAGTGTGACGGGGCCGCATAGGATGAAAGCTTACGTAGTTACCTTGAAGAAACGTCGGCAAAGTAGAGTTATTTCGTGTTACAATCAGAGTTTCCTTCCAAGAAATACTCTTCAAATGTTTTCCCGTTAATTATAACGATTTTAGGGACGTGGGATTTCCTTTAATTGGGTAATGGTCTCATTTGGTATCACGAAGTGGTATCAGTTAACCCATTGTCATTTTCGTGAAGTGCGATTCAAACATTTACTCTTCGCTTTTGAAGTTATACCTGTTAAAATAACTGTCACGTCCAAAGTACCCATATAACGAGCTCTGTATTACTTGGTCACATTATAAAATTATACTTTAAGAAGTTACCTCATTTTAAAATATTTATGTACATCTGAATACATGCAATTAGCGTTTTCAAATCTAAACATATTAATCAGTTACATAAAAGACCAATGTTTCACACCAATCGACGTCAATCTGCTCACTGCATACGTATCTTCGTAAATCGTGCCATCTTCGAAGAGCTCACGTATCTTAAAACAATTCAGATCTGGTATCAGACTGAATATAAGTGTATAGCAAAGTTCTGTCGCTAAGTGTAATATGTTGCACTCAAAAGGAAATAAGGAAGGCATTTGTTGAAAAGAACTGAAGATCTCGTGTGTAAGAAGACATAAAATCACAAGTTCCATTTGCAGTATTCATAAACTGTGAAGAATACAGGATTATAAAGGAAATTGGAAATGAGTTACTTCCAAAGTTCTCGGGCATACTCCCAGATCACGCCAGGAAAGCCTCAGATGGAAATGAGCTGCCTACAGTGAAATTTCGTGGTATCCAACGAATCATGACGTAAGCAGATACATGTTTTGCTGTTCTAATCGTTTGGTAAATTTTGTAATGCACGGATGGCGGTAACTCAGACTCCAACTGGGACATATTCAAGCACAACAATCACTGGCATATTCCATGTCTTTTTCAAGGAGGCACCACCAAGCCACTGTGGCCCGCACTAGAAGCTGCTAGCAACGCAAGTAGTGTTTCGAATATGGCGCAAGGCCCTCTACATACCGACTAGCATTAGTATTGATATAACACTGGGATCATCAGGCACTAGTGACGTTGCCTGCGTTCATAGAGGAAAACTGCCTTCATCAGTTGACTTGCATACATATCTGAATAATACATTTGAGGACTTTGCTGTTCGGACAGCGATTTGGCTTTTGGATTTCTGGACATTCGGGTTAACTAAGACTATCCTATTTTATTTCGGATCTTATTGGACTTTGACTCGGCCCAAGCAAGTTACGAAATATTTCACCTGTACAGTGACGGTTACTTCTGTGTATGGATAAATCAGAGCATTGGCCTATGTCAGTGTCGAACGGTTCAGTAAACATTGTAAGATAACAGTTCATTGGAGTGAAATGCAGTCACAACTGAAATTTCAACTGTATAGATAAGAGAACAATGACAACTTATGTAAGACAATAGAGCATATTACTGTTTGGCAAAAGCTATGCAAGCTTTTCGTGTGTCTTACCTCACTCCTACTCCATCTACGTCCGAATGCCACTCTCGGAATCAGCAGAGAGTAGTACATTGTATAGCATACACTTGAATGAGAGATTCACACAGATAAAGAAGATGTATTGCCTCCTAGATTCCGAGAGATAGGGAATGTGTTGGTGAACGACCATGAACCCTGACCCGTCAGCCGCTATCCACAGTTCGCGCACAATCGTCAGTGCTGGATCCTCGGAATGTACCTCTCGTTCTATGACGTAACGGTTGCAACAGAACTCATGGCTGACCTGACTAGTTACACTAGCAGCCTCATGTCCAAGTACTTTTCCTGAAGCACAGTCTGACACAATTAAGCAGCACTGTGTGGTGCATTGTCTCGATTAAGATACAAATCGCCTGGAGACCGGACAGTGCTGTATGCTCACGAACGAATGGATTAGTTGGGGAATACCTTTACCAAGTGCTTGAACGGTAACCTGTTGTCAAGCGAAATGCACTGCCTATTGCCCGCTTCGAAATACCGTACCATGCCATCGGGGTGATCAATGCATATTGCAATTCAGTATCCAATCTATCTTTTAGTGTCATTTCAGTATCCAGTATCGTTGTCCGTGCACTCATTTTACTCTTTTACGTGCGTTAAGCAGCGACACAATTTGAGGGAGGTGGCTTCTGTACGCCATAGACCGGAAAGTACTTCTGGATGGAATGGTGACTCATCAAACTGTTGTCCAGAATTGACTTGGCGAGTTATTGGCTGCTATGTTTACAGTCCTCGGTAGTTAACGTTGGTCCCTGACTATGCGCTCGCTCTCTCTCTCTCTCTCTCTCTCTCTCTCTCTCTGTCTGTCTGTCTGTATGCCACTCTACCTCTTCATCTCTCTCTGTCTCTCTCTCCAACGCAGTAGGTATCTCTACTTCAAATTCCTATTTAATCCAATCGTAATCTTTCTGTTCGACACCCAGCTAGAGACTAAGAAGAATGGCAGTGAGAAAATATACTTCTTTGGTACACGCAACTAACCTAACCTTAGAGTTGTGATCCCTGCTCCAACAGGTGTAATGAACTACGGTATATGTTGAGGCTTTTCATTGAAACTCTGTTGTCGAGACTATGGTATGCGTATTCCGCTAGATCTATGTTCTTTTATTTTAAACGTCAGCGAGTGTGCGTTCTTGGTGTTATTCTATTGACGTTTTAATGCTGTAGAGGTTCCAACAATGGAGCCAGTTTAGGAAATGAAAGTAAAGAACATCAGGGTTTAGCGTCCCGTCGACATCGAGTCTATTAGAGATGGACGCATTTGGGAGCATCGAGTTTAAAGCTCCCCTCCACCCATTAAGAGTTGGGATTTCCAGGCTGTGGCTAAGCCATGTCTCCGCAATATCCTTTCTTCCAGGAGTGCTAGTTCTGCAAGGTTCGCAGGAGAGCTTCTGTGAAGTTTGGAAAGTAGGAGACGAGGTACTGTCGGAAGTAAAGCTGTGTGGATGGGGCGAGTCGTGCTTGGATACCTCATATAGCAGAGCACTTGCCCGCGAAAGGCACGAAAGGCAAAGGACACGAGTTCGAGTCTCGCTCCGGCACACAGTTTTAATCTGCCAGGAAGTTTCAGGATTTCCGTATTTTCTCAAAAACTATTCACTCGAATCCTCTCGTGCTGCTTTGAACTATTACGGCTACCTCCTCACACACACTTATCAATTCCGAGTTTGTGCTCCACCTACTCTGGTCTCGATTTCGCTTTACTATTACGCTCTACGTTTTGTTCCTTCCTTCGCCATTATACTGATGCATATCCCTACCTGCGATTAAGTTTTGTAAACAATTTTTGATGTTGCTGAGCAACAGCCATACAATAATTTTTAAATGAATACACCGCCATTTTATTGTATTGTCAAATGGCGGTGTGTTCATTTAAAAGAAAAATATACGTTTTGTGTTTTATTTTATATGTAACTTGATTCTTAACGTTTAGAAACCTCTGAAGCGAGATAGATGGCGCCAAGACAAACATAAGACACATGCGGCCGCAAATGTCGGGAAATAACCCATAAGTGGATGACAGGTGTTGAACACCTGACGTCACCAGAAAATATACCTCGCCACGTGCAGCGGTTGGGCTTGTCGATCCTACCCTCTCTGTTAGGGGGCAGGGCTGCACATCGCTCCACAGGCTACTCTGTCTTCGAACATCTTTTGTACATGTAATCCGTTCTAAACGTACAATATATAAAATTCATTTTCCTCACTGTAATGAAGCAAAACCTGCTTTATTTTGAGTTTCTTTCGCTTTTTCCCGTCTCCTTATGTTTACTGACTTTACTTAATGAAGAAGATGTAGGTCATTTACATTCAGAGGTGCAATTCATAAACTTAATTTCTGGCGACGCAATACGCTACGTTCATTTGTACTGTACTTTGCAAATAACCAGAAGAGACTGACAAATAAAATTGTAGATCTTACCTCGATATAAACTCATAACTGTCTAACGCAATGCCACAGAACAGTACCTGCCAGACGCAAGACTCGAATCGGAGCCCAATGCGCTAGAGTTGCGCACGTAGGCCCGGAGCCACATCGCTCTAAATGCACTACTGGCCATTAAAATTGCTACACCAAGAAGAAATGCAGGTGATAAACGGGTATTGATTGGACAAATATATTATACTTGAACTGACATGTGATTACATTTTCACGCAATTTGGGTGCATAGATCCTCAGAAATCAGTACCCAGAACAACCACCTCTGGCCGTAATAACGGCCTTCATACGCCTGGGCATTGAGTCAAACAGAGCTTGGATGGCGTGTACAGGTACAGCTGCCCATGCAGCTTCAACACGATACCACAGTTCATCAAGAGTAGTGACTGGCGTATTGTGACGAGCCAGTTGCTTGGCCACCATTGACCAGCCGTTTTCAGTTCGTGAGAGATCTGGAGAATGTACTGGCCAGGGCAGCAGTCGAACATTTTCCGTATCCAGAAACGCCCGAACAGGACCTGCAACATGCGGTCGCGCATGATCCTGCTGAAATGTAGGGTTTCGCAAGGATCGAATTAAGCGTAGAGCCACGGGTCGTAAAAATTGGTTCAAATGGCTCTGAGCTTCTGAGGTCATCAATCCCCTAGAACTTAAAATTACTTAAGCCTAACTAACCTAAGGACATCACACAGAGTCATGCCCGAGGCAGGATTCGAAGCTGCGACGGTAGCGGTCGCGCGGTTCCAGGCTGTAGCGCCTAGAACCGCTCGGCCACACTGGCCGGCACGGGTCGTAACACATCTGAAATGTAACGTCCAGTGTTCGAAGTGTCGTCAACGCGAACAAGAGATGACCGAGACGTGTAACCAATGGCACCCCATACCATCACGCCGGGTGATAACGCCAATATGGCGATGACGAATACACGCTTCCATTGTGCGTTCACCGCGATGTCGCCAAAGACGGAGGCGACGCCGGCCGGGGTGGCCGTGCGGTTCTAGGCGCTAAAGTCTGGAACCGCCTGACCGCTACGGTCGCAGGTTCCAATCCTTCCTCGGGCTTGGATGTGTGTGATGTCCTTAGGTTAGTTAGGTTTAAGTACTTCTAAGTTCTGGGGGACTCATGACCTACGAAGTTAAGTACCATAGCGCTCAGAGCCATTTGAACCATTTGAACGGATGCGACCATCATGATGGTGTAAACAGAACCTGGATTCATCCGAAAAAATGACGTCTTGCCATTCGTGCACCCAGGTTCGTCGTTGAGTGCACCATCGCTGGCACTCCTGTCTGTGATGCAGCGTCAAGGGTAACTACAGCCATGGTCTCCTAGCTGATAGTCCATGCTGCAGCAAACGTCGTCGAACTGTTCGTGCAGATGGTTGTTGTCTTGCAAACGTCCCCATCTGTTGACTCAGGGATCGAGACGTGGCCGCACGATCCGTTACAGCCATGCGGATAAGATGCCTGTCATCTCGACTGCTAGTGATACGAGGTCGTTGGGATCCAGCACGGCGTTCCGTATTGCTCTCCTAAACCCACCGATTCCATGTTCTGCTAACAGTCATTGGGTGTCTACCAAAACGAGCAGCAATGTCGCGATACGATAAACCGCAATCGCGATAGGCTACAATCCGACCTTTATCAAAGTCGGAAACGTGATGGTACGCATTTACCCTCCTTCCACGAGGCATCACAACAACGTTTCACCAGGCAACCCCGGTCAATTGCTGTTTGTGTATGAGAAATCGGTTGGAAACTTTTCTCATGTCAGCACGTTGTAGGTGTTGCCACCGGCGCCAACCTTGTGTGAAATCTCTGAAAAGCTAATCGTCTGCATATCACAGCATCTTCTACCTGTCGGTTAAATGTCGCGTCTGTAGCACGTCATCTTCGTGGTGTAGCAATTTTATTGGCCAGTAGGGTACTTGAGTTGGGTTGGGATGATCGGGTGGGACAGACCGATAGCCTCCATCTCTGCACGCGCGGCGAGGTAAATCATCCGGTGTCGTTGCATGTTCAACATTTGTCATTCACTTTTGGTGATTTTCCGACATTTGCGGCTCCATGTGTCTTAAGTTAAATTATTTGTCTCAGCGTCATCGAGGTCACTTCAGGCGTTTGTAAACGTTAATAAGAATCGCCCTATAGCGTTGCCATTAGCTAACAGCATGAGCACCTTTAATGATGATATTTGGTTTGTGGTGCGCTCAACTGCGCGGTTTTTAGCACCCGCACAAATTCCCAATCTTAACACAGTCCAGACTCGCCACTGTCACGAATGATGATCAAATTATGCGGAAAACACAAACATCCAGTCCCCGAGCGGAGAAAATCCCCGACGCAACCAGGAATCGAACCTGGCACCCAGTGATCCAGAGGCAGTAGCGTTATGTAGGTAACCTAGGATGAAATTTTGCTTCAGTCTAGCCTCCGAAAGCTTTATCCGCTTGAGAATTTTGTGAGGTCTATAGTGAGAAGTGGCTGTTGGTAACCAGACAGAGATCGAACTTTCCTTTGAGACGGCTTGCAATTTAATTCTCCACAGCCGAAGTGAGGACGAATAAAAAAAACGTTAGTTCTACCTTCATCTCGCTTGCTGCCGGAAGCAATACGTGGTCCTATTCGGGAAACGAATATTGTTTGCTATTTTCATTTCAGGACAGCCGATGTTTGTGGTATGACTACGGATTTTTGTCGGCCTGCTTTGTTTCAACACGGGTTATGAGAGGTAAGGTAAGAAATAAAATTAGGTGCTTAAGTTCTTCTTTTTCTCTGCCTCGTGATGACTGGGTGTTGTGTGATTTCCTTAGGTTAGTTAGGTTTAAGTAGTTCTAAGTTCTAGGGGACTGATGACCATAGATGTTAAGTCCCATAGTGCTCAGAGCCATTTGAACCATTTTTTAAGTTCTTCTAGTGGAAATGACTTCGGATAACAACTGCAAAACTACTCAGTAACAGCACCGTAGCGCTCATTTTTGTTCTTTTTTTACTTTTCCACTGAAGTTAGACGGGATTACAGCCAAAATAGCACACGAAATACAATGAAATCGCGTTCAGGAATCTTCGCCGTCAACGTCCCTTTCAAAAATACTGTCATGTAATACGTCATTGAAGGACAGTGAGTACTGAAACCTTCAAAAAATATAAATAACTCCACTCCTCCGATGACGGACTAGGTTTAGGTTTACCTCGGAAGGCAAATGCAAGAAATAGAAATCCCTTTCCAAATACTCCCAACTGGGAACGCCTTTGCTCGAGTTCTGTAATTGGCTGAAACTCAAAGAGCCCGCCGTATACAAGAGCAGGGAATTCAACATAAAAAAGAAATCGTGTAACAGTCAGAGTAGTCCATAGTGAAAATTACAACTTTCGACTGCGGGTAAGCATCGCAGGAGAAAATAATGATTGTACGTCTTTGATTATATTTTTCGTTTCAGGCATTACGTTTCTATTGCTTACAACTTTTTCTATGTTCATTTCATTTGCAATGCTGTGCATTTCTGAATACAAGGAAACTCCTGAAAATCTGAACAGATATTGTGAATGACCATTCTAAATTATCGTTTAGAAATAGCGAGCATTGCAGACAAGGAAGTAAAAGCCACGAAGTTCAACCCACTATTCTGAATGCGCTCCCCATTTAACTGTTACTTTCTGCTATTCTGAACAGTTGTATGAAAAATAACGTATTCTTGAACATTGATCACAGAAAAAATCTTTGCAGATCATTGTACAATTCGAGCACCTATAATGCTAGTTTCTTGTGTTTTATACTTGTGGCAGAGGATAGTGGTCAAATTAAGGTAATCTTGAAATGGAATCAGTACTTATTTTTATTGTGTTCAGAAATGTAGAGCATTAAAAATAAAATGAACATCTAGTGCTAGTTGTGCAGAGCTAGTTGAGATGGTTGATTTCAAGAATGGACGCAATGCGTTGACTGTAATTTGCCATATTATTTCTCTCGCATCTTGGTAGATCCTCCACACACGTTTTACCGCAGGAAATGATCACATTATAAAAGTTTTCACAATCCTTCGCTAAACAACGTTGAAATGTTACCACATGCAATACGAACAAAGCCAAAACTGATAATACAAAGAACTGTGTTCTTGAGTACATTTTATAAGCAAAAGGCATACGCGTAGCGCTTTTAACGATCTGTTGTATGTCAACGGCTTGAGAAAAAAAAAAAAAAAAACAGAGGGAACGGCACTCTGGCGCACGTTTTGTAATCTTGTAACCTACGTATGCCCGCCCAAACATTCCGGAAACATCCATGGTCATATTAACTGTTATACTGAGATACAGTTCCCTGTTCGTGAAAATTTAGACAAAATTGTGTGTTCCCATGTGTAGAAAAACCGATGAACAAAATTGGTTACAGAAGATATATTGAATATTTAATAACTAAAGATCGACGTTCCCAGAGTGTTATGCCTTCGGAACATTGTTTATATTTTTCCAAGTAATTTTAGACTAAATAAAAATGTTTGTTGTGAAGCTAACTACATTTTAGTAAATAGACGGTAATTGTTTAGACAGAAACAATAAATTATTGTCGGGAACAGTCTATGCATAATTACATGACTTGTGTGACAGCTGCTCTGATTGGAACAAATTAAATCATAGTATGTTACAATGTTCTATGAAAACGTTTATCTTCAAAATTTTGTTTCCACTCATACTTCTTTGTGACAGCATGATCAATGCTCTGAAATATTATGTTTACGAGTTGTAACGTGCTAGAACGTTCTCGTTAATCATAAGCAAATAAGAAAAATATTATTGCAGAAAATTCTCTAACGTATCGAGTGTTTCCTCAAAAACCATGTATCACGTATTTGAAAATTAAAATGATGTCAAGAGTTTCAAAACCGAAAGTGGTATCGAACAGTTCATTACATCAGACTGGCCTAAATCTTGTTTCTTTACAAATTCTTTCAGCATTTTTCTGTGCTGTGACAGGATCAACTGGCAGCGGTCAATCGTGATCCCCGATTAGGTAGCTATTTTATTTTAATTCTATCACAGGGTATCTTTCTAGCGTCGAAAGTGAACTTCACTTTACCTATAGAAAGTCGTGTGCCCCATTTTATGTTTCTTCTGATTGCGTTTACATTTAATTGCCTTTTTTTTGCTACTGAGGCAGAAGTGAGCGATCAGCCAAACATGTGAGAAAAATTCGCCTAGAAACCCAGACTAGACAAACATATTCCAAATACAATAAAGTGTCTTGCCAGACGTTCATCAGAATTATGTTTCATTACAGACTGTAAGTGACTGTTCAAAATTATCATATTTCTATAGTGGAATTTATTACTCCAATTTCTGTGCACCCTCTAGATTTGGAAGGCTTGAAGAGATGTATTATCAAATTCTATCTCTCCACAATCTTTTACCCATGTCACATGCAGCATACAGACCAGAATTTTGTCTGTTCATGATTAACATGATTACTTCGTTACCGGACTGTCAACAATTAAATCCCATAACATGAAATACGCTACTCCCCAACGCAAGTAGAGAAAGCGAGCAATAAACAATGACCTAGAAAATCTACGATACATCGCTTGCGAACCGAAAATAAAGACAGGGAGAAAATGGCGAAAGAAAATTAGAGATTCTAGAGGACAAAGAATAAACGGATTCCACGGCTAAAGCCTCATAACCAACGAAGAGACTAACAACATTAAGCGTGGAGCTAATTCCACGTCCCATTACGGTAACAAACTGACAGCAAACTTAACTAAATGGAACAGCTCCATCTAATTAAGTCGTGTTGTTGGTGCTCTGGGCAGTAATTCAACAAGGAAGCGTCACAATATTCATAACGAGAGTGCAAAGCAAAAAAGGAGTACATTAGCTCTCAGAATCCAGTACAGCTTATAATGGGAACGTCTGAACTGAATCTGTTCTGAAATGCCTACATCTGCAACTCAACGAATTACTAAATTTCAGCAAATTAGTGCCGGTTAATGCGTAAATTTCAACCTCGTTCAGAAATGCTCACGAGTTTGTTAGTGGTGTCAAAAGCCGATCAGAAAACAACATCCACTGTCCATATCTTTCTGAATGAGACTGATCTCCTTCACTAATTGTTGTAAACTGAATAACAATATACTCTTTTTTTTCTACTTTTGAAGAATTTCTGCTACGTAACCATCTCCAAATATATGGCATCATCCGTCAGACATACACTGATAAGCCGAAGCGTAATGGCCATTGGCAACCGAGACGTTGAATGCTGCCAGGTGGCGTTGCGGACACGTGACGCCGTAACTAAAGTATGTAAGCGGAGCAGACACGGACAGAGGATTATCCAAGCAAAGATATGGGAGCAAATGGGGAAAACCACTGTGATAAGCGACTTTCACAAAGGGCAGATTATTATTAGGTAGAGCCCGTGAACGAGTATCTCGAAAATGGCGAAGCTGGTCGAATGTTCACGTGCTACTGTCGTGAGCATCGACGGAAAGAGGTAAAAGGACAGTGAAACTACCACGAGGCACTAAATGGTTGGACGTCCACGACTCTTCACAGAACGTGGCATTCGGAGGCTTGTCTACTCTGTAAAGTAGGATAGAGATGTGGCATCTCTGCCGAAAGATCACAATACAGGTGCACAAGTGTTTCGGAGCACAACGTTCGTCTTATATTGTTGAACGTGGAGCTCCGCAGAAGACCAGCCCTACGTGTTCGCATGTTTAGCAAACTAAATCGTCAATTACGACTGCAGTGGACACAGGGCCATTGGGATTCGACCATCGATCAATGGAAACGTGTCCGCTCTTCGAGTGAATCACATTGTTGCAACATCAGGTCCACAAACGCTGTTATCGAGTTGAACGGCAACTCGAAACGTGCAGCGCTCCACGGAATCTGGGTGGTGGGAGCAATATTATGCTATGGAGACGTTCTCCTGCGCTGGCATGGAACCTGTGGTAGTAATCGAAGACACGCCGACAACTACGAACCGCCTGAATCCCTTCATGATTGATGTCTTCCCCGACGGCGATGTCATCTTTTAACAGCATAATTATCCGCGTCTCTGAAACACAACCGTGCTACATTGGTTTGAGGTGCAATAGTGTGCACTCACGTTGATGTCTCAGTGACAAATTCACCTAAAGTAAATACTATGGAACCCATCTGGGTCGCTATCGGGCGCCATCACCGCGCATGCAGAACAAAGGCCAGCTATTTACGCGAATTACATGACTTGCGCTTAGATATCTGCTGCCACGTACCTCCACAAACCTTCCATAAACTGTCGGATCCCTGATACGCAGGATCAGTTATGTATTTTGTTGCAAAGCGTTCAACAAGTTATTAAGCATAATGTTTTTGCTGATATAGTAAAAACCTACGTTCGTCATATAATGCTAAAATGCAGTTGGGCGGGCGGACATGGTGTGTAGCTGTTTATCCTAGTCATGTCACGTATCTGCATTGTAACAATGTACGATCAACGTGAGTTTTGACTATAACCCAATATGTCCGTTTCACAGATTATAACATGCACTTCAAAATGGCTATGCAGCCGAATATGTGCAATTGTGAAGAAAACAAAATAAAAGGAGATTCCAATCCAAGTTACGACATACAGTATTGCAGACAAGTCTCATTAAAATATTTACTGTGATGTGACCCGCGTGTGCACCACCATATCATCACGATTGGAAAAGAAACAATGGAAGTTTGAAAGTTGACTTTACGAAAACTTTGCGTTAGCTGAAGTTAATTTTTTATGAATGCTGAGAAACGCAGGCTGCAAATTAATTTCAATAAAGAGCCACAGAAAATATCTTTAGGCAAAAAACTAAGATACTATCCTTAAGTAAGTCTTATGTAAACAAAGCCCACGGTAACACAGACCATCACTGTCAAGTTCGAAAGCAAAGTTATAAATTACTCCGCAACTTGCCAGTAAAAAAGCAAATAAAGCAGTATCAATCACAAACCTTGCATGTGGCACAGAACAAGGAAATTTCTACGATAAAATTACGTTTGTTTTTAAAGGTAACTATCTTCTAGCAGGCAGTTGCATACTGGGTATCCGGTGATTTCCGTTACAAACTGTTAGGACTTTTAGGGGGGAGGACGTAGATAATATGTTGAATTGAAAGTCATGTCTGGAAACGAACCGTTTCCGTGCTACAACCATTTGAAAACACGTTGGTAACGAGACCACTTTTATGAGTAATTCATTAGGCGTGACCCAGTACATCACTTGTTTTACAGTTCCACTCATTAATAGCCAAATAAATTGTTCGTGTACTCGTTGACGTGTTCTCTTTTACGTGACGCAGTACGGTGTCTTTCAGTTCGGGCGTGCGGCATCTCCTTAGAGTACCAGAGCTGACCGCGAAGGTACCCGTTTCTAGAAGCCGTTACGTAATTGTATGCGATGGAGTCGGACGTTACGGAGAACGATCCTGCTGAAGCCGACGAGCATTACCGTGAGCTGCGCCATTCAGATGAATCTTGTCGATGTACTCTGCAAACGTGTACTCAACCATACAGACACATGAATGAGACTCGAACTAGATCAGAGAGTTAGGGAAGACGTCAAATGGTATGAGCTGATGGGTCACTATTCAAAATATTGTTTACTCATTCCGCTCTACAAGCCCTGGAAGTTTGTAACGGGAATTTCCGAAAACCCTGTATAAACGGTTACATTAGAGGCAAATAACTTGGACACTGAGAAGCACGAACAGGAAACTGGCTGATAAGGTGCTTGTAGTCAAAACACGTAAAGAGAATTCTTTGATTATTATGTGTGAAAGAGAGATTGCGAAGGCTTTGGATTTGATCATCATTTACTATTTGTCGCTATTGGTTGATTAATTCTTTTTTTCACATGAATACGTTGGTCGTCCTCGCTTGAAAGAAGTGTTGACGTTAACACCTGCTGTGCCGCAAAACACAACACCACGTGAGATAGAGGCCGTCATCTAAAAATGGTTCAAATGGCTCTGAGCACTATGGGACTTAACAGCTATGGTCATCAGTCCCCTAGAACCTAGAACTACTTACACCTAACTAACCTAAGGACATCACACAACACCCAGTCATCACGAGGCAGAGAAAATCCCTGATCCCGCCGGGAATCGAACCCGGGAACCCGGGCGTGGGAAGCGAGAACGCTACCGCACGACCACGAGCTGCGGACTCCGTCATCTAAAAGCAGAGCCCCCAGAACGGCTTGCATATCGCCCATTCCATTCAGTGGGCCTCCTCCAACAGAGCTACCTCCACCCAGTGCCTGATGATCCACACTATGGCGTCATCCCACTAGTTCGATTGCAATTCTCGCGCGACTTCGGCAAAGAACTGCGCGATAGGCATCGCGCAGACCCATAAACCACCCAGGGTGTGGCTCGAAGGTGTGGCTTAAATCTCTTAATCACACGCGCTGCTAGCGTCGGAGCTGCAACATAAATTATGCGCATTTGCATTTAATTCATCGGCGCGCGTGGGAAACACGCCCTGTTTTGTTTCCTCACTACCTGCTTAATGCATCATTCTACAAATGCAGAAAAGACGTGGGCGACAGCTGGGCGGGTAAAACAGGGTTTCTTCCGGCATAACGCTGACCAATAAAAAGAACGCTTAATTACGAGGGGGCTTCACAAAGTAAGTTACACATGTCGTCCCACGCAAAGACCGTTGCGCAACAAGTGTGACGCATTGTGAGAAGACAGTGCGTGTTCTGGCTTTCCTGTAGACACGACTGCGTTGTGGTACCGCTGCAAGGTTTCTAGTCTATTTTCTTTTTGGTATCCAAGAAGAAGGATATGAGCTGTGTATTTTCATTCGACATGTCATACTTCATATTTGTAATCTGCATGTTTTTCAAACAGTAACCGCGCGGTTGAGCAACACCGACTCAAAGGAAGGCCTCGGCGCTTGTTCGTGACGTCACGTCAGCTAGGCACGGCGAACGCCAGGTCTGTTGCAGGCATACTCATAAAGGTGATGTCTCCCTCCCTGACACGGGAAAATGTGAAACTATTGGAGGTAGTTGACCAACACACATTGTTCTGAAAGATTTGTGCAATCAATTAATTGCGCAATTCATTACGCTTCTTAACAAATAGTGTACTCCTGAACTTAAATTTCCACCTGTTTCAAGGATTGACATACAACTACTTCATGGTCCAGCAGCAACAGAATTCGTACTTCTTTACCTTATTAGTAAATCTGAGGAAGTTACGTTCGTACTGGGTTGCTTTTACAAGAAACTGTGAACATATTGGTGCTCTTCTTTAGGTATCTTGGTTGACTATGGGGTGAGGAGCACTGAATGTCAGTGAAATATCTTGCGATTGTACACGTTGGGGGAGGGGTGGGGGACAGAAGAAGAGGCAAAAGAGAGATACTCGTTTTATCAAATAAAACTTTTTTATTTTATAAAGTTTCTCCTTTCAGTTGCAAGAGGGGAATATTTATCTTTTCTAATATGCATGTGTACAAAAGTTTAAGCTCAGCAGTATTTTCGATGCATGAAGCTATTTTGTTTCCTGTTTAGAATTCCTTTCGTTGAAAACGACTGTAATCTAACGACTGGCAACAGTTGGTCATTTACACATGTAAATTAGTTCACATTTCCAGTGACGATGTCAAACGAAAATAAATAAAAAAAACGAGTTCATTGTAAGGGGGTTGGGGTATGTTTCGATAACAAAATGGATCAAGTAAATATAGTTACTTGAATGTAAAATTTCCGAAGCTAGCAATGGGGCAAAGCGTCTTCTCATATTGATCGACGTTTGTTTCGACAGGATTCAGTAATACAGAACTGTGATCTTCATTTGTAGCTTTACGATAGTAAGAAAATCTTTCATCTAAATAAAACTGCAGAATCCAAAACAATATTTATAGTGATAAGCAAGCCCAGGCGTTTCTGCCTGCAACAGACCTGGCGTTCGCCGTGCATAGCTGACGTGACGTCACCAACAAGCGCCGAGGCCTTCCTTTGAGTCGGTGTTGGGTTGAGGCGCCATGACCCGTATTGCGCGGCCCCTCCCGCCGGAGGTACGAGTCCTCCCTTGGGCGTGTGTGTGTGTGTGTGTGTGTGTGTGTGTGTGTGTGTGTGTGTGTGTGTGTGTGTGTGGTTCTTAGCGTAAGTTACTTTTAAGTTAGTTTTAGTAGTGTGTGAGTCTAGGAACCGATGACCTCAGCAGTTTGGTCCCCCAGGAATTCTCACACATTTGAAATTTTTTTCCAAACAGTAGTCTTCAGTAGTTAACGTGTTACACCACAGAGATTCTGAGTACAAAGGATGTGATCTTTGGTTGTTTGTAGCATTGTCGTTCCTCTAGCGTTCTTACAGAGGCTAGTGAGTTAGTCAGGAATTGGTCATGCTACTGAGCGGTCTGGAAACAGCTGCAAAGTACAGAGGCAAAGATATTGAGCATGATGAATTTTGGAAATATGATTTGGTGAAGATTAATTTGAGAAGTGAAGATATCCAGATGCTGTTGCTTACCTGCTTGTAGTTTATGATGTGTTTGGATAACGGAAAATTTTGGTAGGATTTTTCTTTACTGGTTTCGGTCAGACAGTTCATTATTAAGTCGTGATTTAACAAGGTATCTATTAATATACCACGCACTCAGAAGTTCTAGTTTTACTACTCCTTTGCCATTTCAATAATTAATTTCATGGCAGTCATATTTTAAATAAGGTGTAATTTTCGTAAAGATGACTGTAATAGTCAGAAAACGAGTTTCAGTAGTAACAATATGGCTCTTTAAAAAAAGGGTAGTCTCCTTTAGGTCATTTATCAAGTATAAATTCTACCACAGTCTCCTCATGGAAGTTTATTTTCTTGTTCTGTGTGTCGCTGCACTGCACTGACCTGAACACAGTGAAGTATAGTCCTCTTAGCATAGTTGCATGTCCTTCCACGAGGGTGTACCCAAAAAAAACCGGAATTATTTTTTTTAAAGTTGTGTATTTTCAAGTTGTTTACAAAACAACCTTATCCCCTTCAAAATACTCTCTATTACATTAGTTTCACTGGTCCTTCTGCGTTCAAAACATTGTTTTGTAGTGATCTTTAGAAACGGCTGACGGCTCGTCCCTTTTTTTTTCTTTACTTCTTCACTGTTGTCCTTTCATGGTCCTTTTCATCCGTGCAAATAAGAAAATCGCACGGAACCAGGTCAGGCAAGTAAGGTGTGTGGGATAGTTTTTTAGCCAAAAACTCTAACAGAGACGGCTGTGTGTGCAGGTGCATTGTGGTGGAAGAAACAGTTTCCTGTCTCCAGATTGAGATTTTCACTCTGCAGCAGAATGTGCGCTGATGTGAAAGTTCCTGGCAGATTAAAATTGTGTGTCGGACCGAGACTAGAATTCGGGACCTTTGCCTGTCTGCCACAAATCAGGTCTTTTTTTACTACCACTGTTGTGCAATCTTCTTAGAACTTCCAAACAAAACGTTTGATTTGACGGTATGACCTCACGAAACTTTGAATGAACTACGCCACTGGAAACAAAAAAGCTAATCAGCATTGTTTCGATATTTGTCTTGACTTGACGACATTTTTTTGGACGGGGTGGCGATGACATCTTGCATTGGCTTAACTGTTGCTTTGTTTCTGGATCGTAACCATAGCACCAGTAACGAACTTCTACAGAAAATCTGTTCCTTTTGATTGTCAGTCAGAAACCCGAGGAAAAAACTTGGCACAAACATTTTCGTTCCCATATCTTCCGTTGAAATTCGTGGAACCGACCTCCAAGATAACCCACTAATCTCTGACAGCTGATCAATCGTCTGTTGACGGTCTGTAAGCAGAAGCTCTCAAATTTTTTCAATATTTTCGTCGACTCTGACAGTTGGTGGACGTCCAGAACCATGTTTGTCATCAGTCGACATGTAGCCACTTTTAAATCGAGCAAACTATTGGTACACTTGAGTTTTTCCCATAGCGTCATCTTGATAAGCTGGTTTCAACATTAGAACAGTTTCAGCACCATTTTTACCGAGAAAACAAGATTTCACAGCAGCATGTTCTTCACTTAAACTTTCCATTATAAAAAACGAAACAAGAACAAAAAAGCACTAGCAAAAAAAAAAATCACTGCAGACGAACAGACCAAGCCGGGTCGACAACCCAGGCGGCACTAGAACTGGCAATGAGTTGAACTATACACGCCTGCGGCAGAAATGTGTACTATACAAGCTCTGCCCAAGCCAATGTTAATCCGGTTGTGTGTGTGTGTGTGGGGGGGGGGGGGGGGGGAGGATTCCCCCTCGCATTGCACTGCGCAAGGCTTTCTTTCTTTCATTTAGTTAGTTAGCTTGTTGATGCGCTGCGCTTTTTATGTTTATCACTTCTAGCAATACTAAGTTTCCATTGCCACAGGTACGCTATGAGAATGGTTGACAGGAGCATCGCAGTGTAGGAGTGAGATGGTGCAGCAACTGGAGAGGCCCTCCAAAATTGATGTATGCGGGGCAGTACAATTTTTGTTGGCCAAGAATCTAAACTGCACACAAATTCGCCGTAAAATTCTGATGGTATACGGACGAAATCCAACGTCGCGCCAAGCCGTAGGGAAATGGTCCTGAAATGCTGCCAACAATTTGACCAAGGCTGCACAGACGTGGGTTATGCTAATCGCGGAGGACGGCCATCGATATGGACCACAAAGGACAATGTCCGCGCACTCGAGGAACTGATTCGCAGCAATTTCAGAAGTTTCACTGATGACGACGCTGTGTGAGCAAGGAGTGGGTTTCTACTCTCGACGAACTGAACGTTTGGGTCGAACGTTCCGACCATTGTCTGCAGAGACTTGGTGACTATATTCAAAAATAGTGTCAAGCAGCTGTGTTACTTTGAAGCATTCAGTGCATCATTCAGTAAGAGTTACTTGGTTTGCCATAATAATGTGTAACTTACATTTTTAAAGGCCCCTCGTAATATCGACTGGGTAAATATAGCAGTGAGGTCTCTTTCTTTTTAAATTTCAGTAATAAAAGAAATTCTCCTTCCATGAGTACCCAGCTCGTGGTGTTGCGGTAGCATTCTCGCTTCCCGCGCACGGGGTCCCGGGTTCGATTCCCGGCAGGGTTAGGAATTTTCCCTGCCTCGAGATGACTGGGTGTTGTTGTGTCGTCTTCATCATCATCATCATCATCATCATCATCATCATCATCATCATCATCATCATCATCATTCATCCCCATTACGGTCGGAGGAAGGCAATGGCAAACCACCTCCGCTATGACCTTGCCTAGTCGGCGGTGCTTGTCTCCCGTGTCGTTCCCTACGCTCCTCGGTGTATGGATCATCCCCACCATCATCCCCACCATCCTCACCACCATACTCACCACCATCCTCACCACCATCCTCACCACCATCCTCACCACCATCCTCACCACCATCCTCACCATCCTCACCATCCTCTTCATCCTCACCATCCTCTTCATCATCATCATCCTCATCATCATCCTCATCATCATCCTCATCCTTCCATGTAACAAAGCCTGGTTCTAAACAACCCACAAAAAGGTTTCTGGGTATGAAAGTGAGTGCTCAGCGTCCACTGTATATGTTATTTACACGGCGTTATATCGTAGTTTTCTCTGAATAAATATTCAGTTTACACATCAATAAACTTAATGATAAACAGGAGAGATGAAAATAAGATCTTGCTGAAGGACTCAATTACATGACATCTGGTGGAAGTCGTATGGGATATTTTGCGAACGAGGAAAAGAAAACATAAATATATTCGTCTGGCTGGAAGTTAAATATTCCATGAGCCTTGCTATTGGAGTACGTGTTACAGAGAACTACCACTAGAATTCGGAATATGCAGGAAGAGATGTAATTACCAGTATTTCACAGGGTGTAGCTGACGGCTTTAAGCGTAAGTGTGCATTGGATTTTCAAAGAAGTGGTTAAGGTTGGCAAAGAGCTGAACCTACACGAGTACGTATAGCATAGATATCGGTATCGAGATCGTAGATTCCGTGCTGGTTTATTCTCCATAGGTTAGAAGAGAGATCTGGAAACTGATATACATAAAAATTGAAACGCTTTTACTAACACGTTCTTTCGGAGGGATACAGGGAAGAGGTGTAGGGGGTGGGGTGTGGGGGGGATGTGGTGCAGCCATGATCCCCCCCTCCATGTAGTTGCAAACGGCTACCTTGATTCACGCCTGTATTACCGGCGAATTTTAAGTGAAGATATGGGAATTAAAATGGTTGTGCCAAGTTTTTACCTCGGGTTCTGAATGACAATCAAAAGGAACGTAGAGTTGAAACATGTCGTGCTGAGAAAACAAAGGCTGCAGGTTGAAAACAAAATCAAAAACGTCACCGTTATTCCCTTCCCATACATATCCGCAGTACATACTGCCAATAGCTACTAGTCCCTCCACGAGTTGTGACAGACGCATACAAGAAACTGTACATGAAATGTATCAGCATTGCTTTGAATAAACATTATTTCTGGTAAATTAATGTTGAGTTTATCCAAATTGATACTTTTTCGTTTTCGCGCCAGTGAAACGCGCGTTAGATGCATTTTTACAGTGCTTAATTGTAGATATTTAAAGGAACATTCTGTCGAAGTTTTTGAACTGAAAGGATGGGTAAAGGAAATTCTCTAATACAAACTTTGTATAGCGGTTACTAGAACTTAATCTTTTCTTTCCTACGTTCTGTTTGGTTGGAACTGAGTCATATTTTCTTTCCCTTCTCTGCCTACTCATGTCAGTTGTTTTGAAACCTTCTGTTCTTCAGACAAATGTCCTAGTGGACTTAGAGTATGGAAGGAGTCACTTTTTTGCGCGTTTCATTCCCAACCATAAAGGCAGATCTCTTTTGGAGTAATAATCCCCAGAAGAACTAGGCAATTTCCAGCCCAACACTGGGAGAGCTGGTTGAGGAGGAGAGAAAACACCAATTGGGACCGGATTTCCAGTTCCGGCATAGAACCTTATGACCAAAGGCAATTCCCACGAAACGTAGGATATATCCAACACAAACAAATCAATAAAGCCTAATTACTCACCATTTCCTTTAGAAAGACAATATCTTAATTTAGAATCCTACGAAAGCAATGTACACGCCCTGAATTACACTACTGGCCATTAAAATTGCTACACCACGAAGCTGTGCTACAGACGCGAAATTTAACCGACAGGAATAAGATGCTGTAATATGCAAATGATTAGCTTTTCATAGCTTTCACACAAGCTTGGCGCCGGTGTCGACACCTACAACGTGCTGACATGACGAAAGTTTCCAACCGATTTCTCATACACAAACAGCAGTTGACCGGCGTTGGCTGGTGAAACGTTGTTGTGATGCCTCGTGTAAGGAGGAGAAATGCGTTCCATCACGTTTCCGACTTTGATAAAGCTCGGATTGTAGCCTATCGCGATTGAGGTTCATCGTAGGGCGACATTGCTGCTCGCATTGATCGAGAACCATTGACTGTTAGCAGAATATGGAATCGGTGGGTTCAGGAGGGTAATACTGAACGCTCTGCTGCATCCCAACGGCCTCGTATCAATAGCAGTCGAGATGACAGGCATCGTATCCGCATGGCTGTAACGGATCGTGCAGCCACGTCTCGATCCCCGAGTCAACAGATAGGGACGTTTGCAAGACAACAACCATCTGCACGAACAGTTCGACGACGTTTGCAGCAGCACGGACGATCACCTCGGAGACCATGGCTGCGGTTACCCCTGACGCTGCATCACTGACAGGAGCGCCTGCGATTGTGTAGTCAACGACGATCCTGGGTGCACGAATGGCAAAACGTCATTTTTTGGAATGAGTCCAGGTTCTGTTTACAGCATCATGATGGTCGCATCCGTGTTTGGCGACATCTCGGTGAACGCACATTGGAAGCGTGTATTCGTCATCGCCATACTGACGTATCACCCGGCGTGATAGTATGGGGTGCCATTGGTTACACGTCGCGGTCACCTCTTGTTCGCACTGACGGCACTTTGAATAGTGGACGTTACATTTCAGTTGTGTTACGACCCGAAGCTCTACCCTTCATTTGATCCCTGCGAAACCCTACATTTCAGCAGAATAATGCACGACCGCATGTTTCAGGTCCTGTACGGGCCTTTCTGGATACAGAAAATGTTCGACTGCTACCCTGGCCAGCACATTCTCCAGATGTCTCACGAACTGAAAACGTCTGGTCAATGGTGGCCGAGCGACTGGCTCGGCACAATACGCCAGTCACTACTCTTGATGAACTGTGGTATCGTGTTGAAGCTGCATGGGCAGCTGTACCTGTACACGCAATCCAAGCTCTGTTTGACTCAATGCCCAGGCGTATCAAGGCCGTTATTACGGCCAGAGGTGGTTGTTCTGGGTACTGATTTCTCAGGATGTATGCACCCAAATTGTGTGAAAATGTAATCACCTGTCAGTTCTAGTATAATATATCTGTCCAATGAACAACCGTTTATCATCTGCATTTCTTCTTGGTGTAGCAATTTTAGAGGCCAGTAGTGTAAATGCTTCTCAGTCACCATCGCTGTGGCGCCTTCTTGGTTTTGATACCAGGAATTCCTTCCGCCCGCTTATCAAAGGAACGTACTCGAGCTCCATAATGTACTCTTGGTTCCATGGCGTCCCAGTTCGCATCTTGACGATTCTCCTCTCTCTGCCTCTGTGTCTGCGGCCTGCTCCGCAGCTGCTGCAGCGAGAAGAACTAACAGCGCCGGCGCCCACCGCTTCGCAGCGACCTCTGACCCCGGCTCTCGTAAATACATCGCTAGAACTCGGATGTACCGACATCCAATTATACAAGTACAAGCCGTCAGACTAGACGCCCATCCGCTGCACGCACGCACTCTTACATACGCTTCTTCACAAACGCGTACACTGTACGTTCACAATGATTGTTTGACCCTGTTCCAAAGTTCATTTCGACATTTTGCTATCCGAGATGTTCAACCGACGATAAAAGCATTGTCCGATGACACACAACCGCCTCCTTCACGGAGAGGACCCCGCAATCTTGTGGTTCTAGTAGCGTGCTGGTTTCGCTGCAGCCAGTATTAATTGCTTTCTTTCGTAGCTGGAAAAGACTGAGGAAATTTTCTGTCTGTGTTAGATGGCAACGGGATGACTGTGGAGAAGTTTTTGGAGTTTATTGCGTTATTGACCGAAGTATTAGGGTAGGAGATTTTAATATATCTCAGAATAAATGGTTAATACTTCTTTCTGTCGATGATCAACCAGCTACATGTGACAGAAATATTCTTTGAACATTTTAACTGTTTTCCTAAGTTCTTTTTAATACAAAGTCCAACACTCAGGATTTTTTTCAGTCTCTTAAGCTCTACATCCAGTGGTGAGAATGTTACGCACTTGTTGTAGAAAATGGGTGATTTATTTATCACGACAATTTTCGAGACTACATCACCTCATTACTAAGTTATGTTGGCGCATAATACAGTCACAACTGAAGCCAACTTCCCTCACCTACCAAAGATGTGCTGTCGGTTAACGGTTAGATCTCAGCACCCAACGACACTATTGCCTACAGTAAAATGTTTGATGGTTTCAGTATTAGACCTCTGTTGCGACAGTTAGCACCCACTACGAAGGAGGTTAATTTCTCAATGAAGAATCGCTGAAGTGGCCCAGAAATGCCCCTTTCATACTTCTGCCTTTTCATTCAAAATGCCCACTCATTCTTCTCTTACAGCGCAAAAAAATGACAACAGTCACATTTTTTTATTCAAAGTTCAATACATTCATTCTATCTGTGATGCTTCTCAGCGAATGCTGTTCATTTTTGAGTTGCTTAGCCATCACCGATGAACCATTATCTTTAGTATTACTCTGTCTAAGCTTTATTTTAAAGTGCCTTCCCGTTTGACCAGGATACTTCATGTCAAATCCTGGCTCTGTATTTCAGAAACTCGCGCTTTCTCCACCCAATTCTCCGCTGTGGCAGTCATAAGCTGCAGCCTCTGCTGCAACTTGCTGTCCGTCCTGAATGCAACATCGACATGAGTCCGAAAATGAATTCCGACATTTCCACGTGTCTCTATTCATCTGTCACCGATTCAGTTATTTAGATACCGACAGGAATTAGCACTGAAATTAACAAGACGTAACCAAGAGGGCATTTTGAAGATTTCATATACGAAAGAGTTTCGTGTAAAATGCCAGTGTGCTCTGTGTCTGACTGTTCCCACGATTAATGCACTATGAAGATGTTGTAGTAGAAAGGTTCAAGTCCCCACCAGGTTACCCAAATGTAAGTCTTTTAGAAATTTTCCAGAAAAGCTCCACCGAATTGCGATTTATTCCACTCTGCTGGCCATCACTATCACCAGTATCACACAGCCTCTGACTCATAGTTTTAAAAAAAGAAGACTTTCTGATCACCACACATTTTCGGTCTGCTGTTCTGTATATTGCGCAGACGAGTTCGGTTCTGGAGACCTTCGAACGGCAGGCTGGTTAATACTTATTTCATTTCCCTTGCAGAGGTCGGACTCCTGGCGGCAAGATAAGACGAAATGGCGACGAATTCATACTGTTTTCTCCTGGGTCATAAGCATGGTTTTGTTGGGATTCTCCATGTAATTGCAAATAGGGAATCTGGATACGGAGGGTATGGGAAGTTGTAAATGAGGGAAATAGCTGCTTGTTGAGACGCAGAATTTAGGAGGTGAACAGGAAAAACTAGGAAACTGTAAACGGAAAGAATCACATATTTGTGGCGTGGTATGATAGAAAATTGCTGAAAATCAAGTTGGTTGATAAGATAGGAATTGAGGACACCTTCAGCAGAACAGACGAGGAAAGGAATATACGGCTCACACGAATCAGTAGAAGAGACAGGATGACAAGATTTGTATCGACATCAGGGAATTGCTGCCGTGTTACTTCACGGAAGAGAGCAGAAATTATAGGAGCACACACAAACTGAGATATATTCAACAAATAATTGAGGGTTTTGGTGTCTAAGATGAAGAAGTGTGTACAGGAGAGCAAATCGTGCGGGACACATCAAACTAGACAGCATTTCTATAAATCTGCAGGCTTTCGTGGTCGATGCCCTTCTTCTTCTTTTACTTCTTCTTCTTCTTCTTCTTCTTCTTCTCCTCCCTTTCTTGCCTTTCTCTGAGGGATTGGCGTTATCATATGGGCAATGTTATAGGCAGTTGGTGGTTCTACGCCATTTTCTTCACCCCACCACTCCTCCAAGGACGGAAAGTGTGTACCCCATCTCTCTGCGTCTAGAGTAAACCTCATGTTGAAGTGTTAGAGTGTTTGTTAATGTTTGCGTGGAAGCAGCCCAGTATTTATGTAGCTGGGTGTGGGGAACCGCTTAAAAACAACATCCAGTTTGGCTAGCTCACCAGCCTTTGTCGTTAATCCACAGGGTTTCGATCCGGGACTGCCTCGCCTCCCCGAATCACGGTAACGGCTTGTTACCGCGCTCGGTTATCCAGGCGTGTTTTCGTGGTGGTTTTAGCTGACGATAAAGCCCTCTGAGTCGTTCGACAGGGCTAAATTATTTTTCAAATTGCTTCAGTGATCGACGTTTCGATCCCTCTGCTGGGATTTCTTCAGGATTCCATTGGTGTCCCCGTATAGTTGAACAAGATCACTGGATAAGTTTCGAAAGGAATATGATGCGACCTAACGACTCTGAAGCTTTTACGATCGGTCAGAATTGAATTTGCAGTGAGGCAGGAAGAGGGTGGTTTCGAACTTTGAGTCGGAGCGGGATATACGAGGTAGGTTGCAATTGATATGACGGCTAGTATCAGGGCTTCTCACATATCCTAAGAGAGCGAAGTATTTAAAATGACATTGGCAAGAATGTGCAGTGTTTGAAGACGTATCGGAAATGCAGTAAGCTTGTGAAGATACTGAGGAATGCGGAGTCCAATGGGGTGTTGGGACAGGTGAAGATGTTGAACGTGTGGCAATATCGTAAGCTGGGTCAGAGCACGGTTTGAAGAAGGGCCAAGGACATGGAAAACAAGGCTAAGAGCAAGTTTGCTCAAGGAGTCGGAGAAAATGCTAAAATTTTGGAGAAGTGGCAGTCCATTCACAGGTGAGGATGGGCGGATTCGGATCTTATGTGCGTGGATGATGGTCGTGGATTTACGTTCCCAAAACTGATGGAAAACTTAGTAAATGTAATCCTGGAACAGATATCTGCGGTGTGAAGATAGCTGATTGTAACTCTAGGTAGGAATCACGGGAGGAGGGGTGGCCTTGTAGCGTGGCATTATGGATGCCAGCGGCGCTGCGTGCGGGGGCGGGGCTGAGGGGGTGCTGCCACTGGGGGGCGGCGGCCGCACCCTCTAAGTGGCGGCCCCCGGCGGCTCCGCCACAGGCTCCCCTGGGCCGCGGTTACCGCGCCAACCCATCAACACGTGTGGCCGCAGCGCCGGCGACGACGTCTCCTCCTCCGCTAACAGCACACAGTCGGCTTCAGTGCACAATGCTGAATCGTTTGACACAATCTGCTCGGGCTTCCGTAAAGTGGTTTAATCTCCACGAGCCTCCAGCCAAGTAATCCGCTTCGTAACTAGTGACTACTAAATGGTTAATGTTGTGACATCCTGTCCAATCCACCCAACTAAAGCCCTTGAGTGCCTAGGTCTAGCACACAGTCTACGGTTGATATGGAGTCTACACCTACTAACAGTCCAAAAGAATGCCCACGATCATCATCCTTACAGCTAGTATGTCCACAACGTCCTGAACGAATTCTCATGCGGGGAGCGGAGGAAGCAAACTACGTTCAGTGACTGCTAGCACAAAGCAGAAAGCGTAAAATTATGCGGGGAGGGGGTTGGAATGAGGGGAGGGAGCGTATGGGAGGGGGAAAGGACAAGCTGCATTTCGTCACGAGTGCTGCCACTACAGATGGCTTACTGGTTTGGCATGGCATGGTACGGCACGGCATGAGAATCACTTCGTAGTGCCTGTGGTACACAAATCCACCCTATTGTTAGATCGCCAATGCTGGAAGCTACCGGACACACAACACACGATGTCTAAAGTCGACGGACTTCTACACGCTTCAACCAGTTCAGAACTTTGGATCCCTCATTCATGACGTTGTAAACAAATCATACACTGTAACACGAAGAAAACGACACTGTTGTTGTTGTTGTGGTCTTCAGTCCAGAGACTGGTTTGATACAGCTCTATCCTGTGCAAGGTTCTTCATCTCTCAGAACCTACTGCAGCACACATTCTTCTGAATCTGTTTAGTGTATTAATCTCTTGGTCTCCCTCTACGACTTTTACACTCCACGCTGCCTTCCAATATTAAATTGGTGATCCCTTGATGCCTCAGAATATGCCCTACCATACGAAGGAATTATCAGAATGGGACAGAAATCTGTAGATGTGATGCACATGTACAGACAAACGAATGGTTACAGTTTTAGAAAAATGAGTGACTTAATCAAAAGGAAGAGCTTTACAAATTGAGCAAGTCAGTAATGCGCTGGTCGACCTCTGGCTCTTACGCAAGCAATTATTCGGCTTCGCATTGATTCATAGATTTGTTGGATGTCCTTCTGAGGGATATTGTCCAACTGCTGCCCAACTGGGGCGTTAAATTGTCAAAATTCCGAGCGGACTGAAGGGCCTTGCCCATTATGTTCCAAAAGTTTATAATTGGGGTTAGGTCCTTGACCAAACTTGCTGGTCAAGGTAGGGTTCACGAAGCACGAAGACAAGCAGTAGAAATTCTTGCTTTCTGGCATTATCTTGCTGAAATGTAAGCCAAGGATGGCTTGTCATGGAGGGCAGCAATACGGGGTATGGAATCTCGTTGACGTACCGCTGTGTAGTAAAGGTGCCGAGGGTGACAACCTAAGGGGTCCTGCTGTAAAAAGAAATGTGCAACCCAGGCCATTACCCAGGGTTTTCAGGCTGCATGGCGGGCCACAGTCAGGTTGGTATCCGACCACTGGCCGGGGCGTCTCCAGACCAGTCTTCGGCCTGGAATGTTATTGACTGGAGTAGACCTGTCTTCAGTGATGAGTCCTACTTCTAACTGAGCCCTGATGACCAGCGAAGAGCCCAGGACTGCAGTGGGATACTAACCTGAATGGCACTCGCCATACCTCCCAACAACCCGGAGTATTGGTTTGGGATGTCATTTCTTTTCATAGCAGGCCCAATTTCGTTGTAATCTGCAGCACTCTTACAGCACAGCGGTACGTAGAAGATATTCAGTGCCGTGTTTTGTTGCCCTTCGTGGCAAGCCTTCCTGCAGTTACATTTTAGGAAGATAATGCCTATCCGCACACTGCGAGAGTTTCTATTGTCTTCGTGCTTGTCAAACCCTATCTTTTTCAAAAAAAATCGCCGGAACTCTCTGCAATTGAGAATGTTTTGAACATTAAATGCCGGGCCCACCAATCAGCTTGGGATTTTGACAATCTACCACTCCAATTAGGCAGTATTTGGCACGATATCCCTCAGGAGAAAACCCAACAACTATGAATCAATATCAAGCCGAATAACTGCTTGCACAGAGACCACAGTTTGGTCAACACGTTATTGACTTGATCAATTTGTGAAGCTCTTTCTCTTGAATAAATCATCCACTAGCATGGGCCCTCTGTCCCCTCAACCCCCGACCCAGATCTACCAACGTAATTTCTTGAACGACTGACACTCGTATTCTCTTTCCGCATCACGCTACCTTCTCCTAGCTGTATCATGTAACAGATCAAACACGTAGAAACCGTCGTCTGTCCTGTATATCTTGTCAAATTGAGTCACAAAAACCGCATAGTATCCACCCTTGAGAGTCCTGGTCAGCTTCCACGAATCTATCCGTGTATCTCATTTCCTAACCTCCAAGTACTCCACATCCATCCCTCGGCCTATTTTAACACCCTCCATCTACCAGACCACAATATAATGCCTCGTATTCAATCACACTATCAGCTTTACCTTATCACACCTGTCCCTCTTAAAACGAAGACACCACGCCCAGTAAATTTTCCCTCGTATCCTAGCTCCTACTTTCCAACTGTCAGTTTCTTCCGCTATATACTTCGCATATACTTATTCGAAAAGCTAGAACAGTTGCCACATACAAATTACTTACAGTTACAAAGAGTCTCCTTTCACCATCGTAGCAACTTTACCAAAATTACTTCGTGTACCGTCCGCAGCTCGTGGTCTTGCGGTAGCGTTCTCGCTTCCTGTGCACGGGGTCCCGGGTTCGATTCCCGGCGGGGCTGGGGATTTTCTCTGCCTCGTGATGACTGGGTGTTGTGTGTCCTTCATTATCATTTCATCATCATCGTTGACTCGCAAGTCGCCGAAGTGGTGTCAACTAAAAAGAACTTGCGATACGGCGGCCGAACTTCCCCGCATGGGGCCTTCCGGTCAACAACGCCATCGATCATTGTCATTATTACTTCGTGTACCTAATCGCTATTCTGTGATCTTTTATTTGCGAAATAGAAGCTGAAGAGCTAAAATCTCCTCGTTGCCAGTCTATCCGCAATAGGGGGGAACATAAAAAAGGGCGAAAAATAAAAGTCGAGAAGTCACGTGTTTATGACTAACCGAACAAAGAGATTCACGCTCATGGTCTGTTTAACATGGGACAGGATCTGATTATTCCCCAAAATAAAGCGAGCCGTATTTTTCAAATAAGTGTAGCTGCAGTGAGCACTAGGATACCACAGCGCCAATGGGAAAGAAAAAATGTGAAAAATTTAAATGCGTTGTTCAAATGGTTCAAATGGCTCTGAGCACTATGGGACTTAACATCTGTGGTCATCAGTCCCCTACAACTTAGAACTACTTAAACCTAACTAACCTAAGGACACCACACACATCTATGCCCGAGGCAGGATTCGAACCTGCGACCGTAGCAGTCGCGCGGTTCCGGACTGAGCGCCTACAACCGCTAGACCACCGCGGCCGGCTAAATGCATTGTGATCATTACAATACGGACAAATTGAATTTTAATATTTTTAACTGAAGATGCAACAGGATACGTTAGCATTTATATTGTTTTAGCAACTTCTGATGATGCTTGTAATTTAACATGCGCGATGATACATTGGAAGGAAGGAACGTCCCATCGAAATAGAAGTCATTAGAAACGAAGCACAAGCTAGGATTGTTTCAAGTGCGGGAATGAAATCGACCCCTATCAAAGGACATCCCACTATTTGCCTGGAACAATTCAGGCTAATCACGGAAAACCTTCATCAGAATGGTCGGACGTGGATTTGAACCGTCATCCTCCCGAATGTGAGTCCAGTGTGCAAACCACTGCACCAACTCACTAGACGATGCATTAGAGCAATTAATTCCACTTAGATGCTGAATGTCACTTATTGGATAAAAGATGCTCAGTATAATCGCAAACTTCGTGTTTAGAATGATTCGTACTTATCGTCATTTAGCAGAATTTTTGAAATCTCAGAAAATAAAACGTAAATAGTCAGCAACAGAGCAAAGACTACGCACAACGAAAGGCAGGCCATCTAATGGCCAAACTACTGGCAGCGAAAGACTAATTTCATGATGAAACTACCCTCGCTAACTCGGAGTGAAGTAGTGTACACAGAGCTGCGCTCTAGCAAAAGTACGGTTCGATAGTTTTGGTACAGTACATAAACGACATGGTAAATTGTAGGACTATCGGTAGGACTGGTAGCATTGGCAGGAAAAGAAACAAATGAATGTGTAGGAGAGAAGCTGGGAGCCGACGATTTCTCTTTGTTTTTTTTTCACATAATTAGAACAGCGCTCCACTCTGCGTTAGTTCATTGTGTATTTTATAACGTCGCAGAATAAGATGCATTTTGTAAGTGATAAAAGTAATTTGATGGCATAATTTCTGAGTTTTTATGTAACCAAACAAATTACTTATGATGCAAGTACAATTTACATGATCAAACAAAAAATTTATACAGTTATTTTGGTTATTTTGTACCCAATTGAATTTTCATCATGATCAAAGGCAAGAGTTTCCTGTTATTACTGATATCTGAGAAAGTTGTTTGTGAGTAACAGAGACAAGTTTTACATAAGTTCGATGAAGTATTGAAGCGATGTTTAATATATTTTTGTTTTGTGTTTTTTTTTAACTTTTTGTTGTGGAAATTGCGTTTCTAGCGTTATATGATAAATCTGTATCGCTTTCTTTAATTTTACAACATTCCTCCGCTTCATGTTACAAAATCAACAATTTCCGAATAAAACGTGAACTACACACAGAAATATTCAATTTTGCTGTAAATGCTGTTTATTTTTATGTAACAGAGAGGAGGAACAAAAATGTTCCGTAGATTACGCAGCCCTTTATAATATATTCTCACTCAGTTTCTAGACGGATTACCGCTTCTCGTTTTTAGAGGAACCTAGTAAGACACTGACTGATCGCATACGTAAAGGACGCCATCGTTATGAGGTAACGCGCAATAGCTATGCAACACATCTAATGTACAGGTAACGTGGGCGCGACCATTCATAGGTGAGAGATGACTATATCCCAGGATAAGAACATGCTGGTACTGTTCCAATGCATCTCATGACGAGCCAGCTGAGTGCTCTAGACCGCACAAAAGTTGCAAAGTGAAATTCTCATATATTTTTCAATATAATCCGGAGTCAGCCTTAACTTTAACGTAAGGCAAAAGTGTATAAAAATACACAACGTACGAGTTGAAGCAATCAGAAATTCTTCACGCGTCGCATGTAAGATGCACGCTACAGAACTCCACACTATAAGATCGAATCTGATTACGTCAGTATTCTGACATTGGTTAGCTTTGCCATTACGTGTTACTCGTGCCTCTGATGCAACTCACTATGAACAGCAGTGACGCAGGATGGCTTTTATTGTATTTGACACAAAAGTGCGAAAGTTGCCATACACGCTGTTTTAAATAATTGTATGATACCCGAAGATGATTGAAACGGGGAAGTTAACAAAGAATCGTTTTATCATAATCTCAAATATTTGTTTCCTACAGTGTTAAACATCTGGAAAAAGCGCCTGGTTTGATGAAGTGTCATCATGGGCGTAAATATTACATAAAATGCCTGGACGTTGTTATGAGCAGCTTTGCGTTTTTGAGATCCAGTTACAGCAATGTTGACGACAGCAAGGACAGAGTCGAATTTCACCTTATACGAACATTCTCTGATACATTCAATTATTTCAATCGACTTTATTATTCATCAGTTGATGGCACGAAATCAGTGGGATGGGACGAACACTAGAGCTTTCGTCACCACTTATTAATACTTTCAATTAGCAACTTTCTACCTCTTACTACTTCAAATTGTCTGTGGTTATGTTTCTAAGCATATCGGAAAGAGAATTTATTGAAATTATCTTGCAAAGTAGACTGTGGCTTGCAGTTCATATGTATCCTACGATTTAACACTAGTATTTTTTTTATCATAGATGGCTTTCAGAAATAACTATAATATAACTATACCACAAATGTTGGTAGTTTTAAGCAAACTCGGATTCATTCTGTGCTATGAACTGACTTAAAATTTAGAGTGTGTTACTACCGAAATTCCGATAGGCTGACGGCTGAAAGTGATGAAAACTTGTTTACTTACGAGCACCCGCCACTCCTCTTCCAGTCGAAGCTGCTTCTGGACTCCAATGCTGAATCTATTCTGAAATACAAGAGAGACCACTATAAGTTACCATTTCTCCATAGTTACCCACACAATATTTGAAATTAAAATACTACCAAAGGACTAAACGACTGCTAGTTATGTAATACTATTAGCCACATGGTCTGTGCGACTACAACAATGATTTCAAAACTGTGTTCAGCAGTTACTGACTCTTTCAAATGTTCTCGAGACACATTATGAACATGAACAGACGGCAGAACAGAGCCAGCACCCGGTTTGATAATTTTGAAATCTGGGTAAAGAAACTAATTTCAAATTCAAATACTGCTGAAGAAATAATCTATTGCTATTTTTAATAATATTAGTTAGGTGTCTTGTGCCACTATGACAGTGGCATCAAAATTGTCTTCAAGAATTTACACCTTTTTCTTTGAACTTTATCCCGCATCGTCTTCGAGTCGGCAGATTAACCTGTACTTGGCGTTGGTATAGGGTGCAGAATGCTTTCCTGTTACACCCCCCCCCCCCCCCCCCCCACACACACACACACACACACACACACACACACACACACACACACACACACACACACACACACACACACAGAGAGAGAGAGAGAGAGAGAGAGAGAGAGAGAGAGAGAGAGAGAGAGAGAGAGAGCTAAAAGAAACGGACAACCCTGAAAGAACAAACAATAGATTAAAGTAAAATAGAGGCAAAGGTGCAACTCAGCAGAGTAGAACATAGGGACATATTCAAAGCAGCACTTAGATGTGTGTTCAAATGGCTCTGAGCACTATGGGACTTAACTTCTGAGGTCATCAGTCCCCTAGAACTTAGAACTACTTAAACCTAACTAACCTAAGGACATCACACACATCCGTGCCCGAGGCAGGATTCGAACCTGCGACCGTAGAGGTCGCGCAGTTCCAGGCTGTAGCGCCTAGAGCCTCTCGGTCAACCCGGCCGGCTTAGATGTGGGGAACAGTGCAAACTGACCCAATGATCCTGCAATCTGAAAATATACCGACATACCAGAAAGGACTCATAGGTATGTGCTACGAGGAATGAAGGAATTAACTTCACCAAGGTATACAAAGACCTTCTAAGGGGACACGGACGAGTACACTCGTACTTGACCACACGCAGGCCGGTCCTAGATGTTTAGTTTTAACTAGACTACCATAACGATTTTCTTACAATTAAATTGTGTGAGAAATGCCGGTAGCTAAAGAGATTTTTAAGCTTGTGGAAGAAGTAGATGCTGATGCAGTGTGCCTTCAAGAACCATACTTACGTAACGGCAAAATATATGACTTTTCAAAACACAGTATGACAAACGTAAGACCGGACAGCAAGGCAATACTAATACTATGTAACATAAAAATCACAGCAACACTAATCACATAATTACGTTGGAAACGTATTGCTACAGCTGAGATAACACTAGGAAACGTTACTTGGATTATCTCCTCAATATATGTAAAATACTCATTTGAAGTCGAGCCTTTCGCAGACAGAAAAAAAAGACCTAGCACGATTTGCAACTGCAAAACGACTAATGATTCTAGCAGACATTAATGCACGCTCTACTCTTTGGCATGCAGATAGAACGAACGAAAAAGGACACATAATAGTGGACGTAATAAATGAATACAATCTATTTGTTCTAAATAAACCTGCAATAACATGGGGAATAAAAGTAACACAGACATCTCATTTGTAAACATTACGTCAATTACACATATTACAGACTGCTAAGTTTTAAATAACGTAACACATAGTGACTAAAATGGAACAGTAATATACACTGGAACTAGTAACGTAAACATACATAACTCACTATAGGAAAAACTTAAACAGATAAATGAGAACTCACCTATAAATACAATTCAAGGCAGTATCGATTACCGTGCAGACATCATTACAAATATTCTAGCACAAGCACAAAAGCAAGCATTTCCAACAACACAAACCACACAAAACGAAATAGTGACTTGGTCGACTACATTAACAACACAGAAATCTAAGACAGCTCAGGAAAGTACCGTCAGGCTACAACTTTACTCAGACGCAAAACAACGATACAAAAACGAATTTCTAAAGATCAGACAAAACCACGGGGACAAATTCGTAAAGACCAACACACAAAACAACATCTGATGGTGGGGGAGGGGGCATCTTTTAAGATACAAACAGCGCGTTTAAAGATCCCAACATACTGTCAACGCTTAGAAGACCGGATGGCACGTTCACAAAAGGCTGGAGATGCCCTGCTCAATACCTTTTGAGTGAACTCCTAGCCGATGACGACTACACTCAAGACAACCGACATACAAACCCGCAGACAACTAACTCAACCATATGCGAGTAACGAATAATGCCCCTTTTGTGTTTAAAGAGTTTACCTTGGCAATCCGAAAATTAAAAAATAGGAAAGCACATCGCATTCACTCGGAAAAGATCAAAAACGCTGCTCCCTAAGTCATACTTTACCTTAAAGACTTACTAAGCGACGCATTACTGGCGGGAACAATACTAACATTAAGGGAAACTGCCAACGCAGTAGTAATTAAGAAGTCAGACGATCGAGACCCGACTGATCAAAGACCTACAAACGCATACGCCTTATCAACAATCCAGCGAAAATAAAAGAAAAACTACTATGTGACAGACTACAATCGCACAGACAGGTAGTCGGACTCAGTCCCCATCACTACGACTTCAGACAACACAGCCGGCCAGAGTGGCCGTGCGGTTCTAGGCGCTACAGTCTGGAACCGAGCGACCGCTACGGTCGCAGGTTCGAATCCTGCCTCTGGAATGGATGTGTGTGATGTCCTTAGATTAGTTAGGTTTAAGTAGTTCTAAGTTCTAGGGACCTGATGACCGCAGAAGTTAAGTCGCATAGTGCTCAGAGCCATTTGAACCATTTCAGACAACACAGATCTATAGACGACGCAGTAAACAGAGTAATAGAAATAATACAGACAACTGACGACAAACATGCAGCAGCTATATTGGTAGACACTGCTGGAGCTTTCGACAACATATGATGCCCGGCTTGCTTCGGAAGACAGAGATTTAGGGACTCCACCAGGTTTGTGTAATAGTCTGGTAGACTACTCAAGCACAGAATAGTTGAATGGAAGTCTGGCCATTTGAAGGTTATAAAAAAGATAACCAAACGATGTCCGTAAGAGTCGATTTGCTGGCCAATATTCTGGGACTTTGCCATTGAACCTCTATTGAATAAAGTCAATGAGGATAAGAGAGCAAAAGGGGTGGTGACATACGCTGACGACCTGCTGGTTGTAGACTTGAATTTGAAACAAAGGCCACTCAACTCCTTGAAAGTATTAACAACTGGTGTACAAGTAATAAACTGTCTATAACAGCTTACAAAACAGTGCACCTGTTACTAAAGAGGACTCTTAAAAGGAATCCTATAGTAAAACTAAACAGTATCTCAGTTAAGAACAGGGAAGTAACTAGATATCTTGGAATACACCTGGACAATAAATTAAACTTCAATGAAAACGCAAGACTAATTGCTGACAAAGTGATGATGATAATGCATAAACTAGCCAACACGACCCAATGTACACTACCACCACGGACTATGCGGATCTGTCACATGGTAATTTGAGCCAACAGTTCGTTTTGCTTCGAGCACCTGGGCGCACCGCCTCAGACTGATCACACATAAAAACATTCTGATTTGATCCATTATAAATGGTTCTGGAAGCCTGCGACTGTGAAAACAATAGGTCTGTTTATAAATAACACATCTGCTACCAGTCACGATTTTCTTTATTTTATTTTTCGCACGACGCGTTTCGGGAAATTATTCCCATTTTCAAGTGCGTTTTTGTGCTATGGCATTCCTATGTGATGTTGTCGATGTGTGAGATTCTGCTTCATTTTGTTGACTTTACTGCAATATATAAGAAAACACGAGATTATTTAGTTGGTTGTAGATCTTTTTGTGAAGTTAGTGGCGAAATTTAGAAGAATTTGTACTTAGAGCTTCCTTATGGTCCATTTGTGCAGAGTCTCACACACACTAAACATCACACACAACTTCTTGTACACTTTTAAACATCGAAAACATTTTTCGTAAACAAAACAGTGACAGATGTTCTAACGAGTAGTCAACAGAGATGACATTATAGGTCTTCCACAGAGTATGATATGTTTTTGTACAGAGGTTATTTGCCTTAACAATTTGTATTATAATTTACTTATGTCTATTTTACAATTGTGCTTATTTCTATGAGTTACTATTTTTATTGAAGTATACTATCGAAACATCTGAAGAAATTCACTGATTCACTTTCAAGTTTTTCGTTTAATATTTTATCTTCATATTTTCTGTGATGTGAATATATCTCCAGTTCTTATAGCAAATCCATTTTATGTCCTTTATCTAGTCGGTGGAGCACTTTGACATTTTGCTCCATTTTTCCAAATGGGTGTCCTGTATTATGTACATGTGTTGCTACGGCTGATGTGTGTCTAGGCCACTAGACAATGAATTATTGGATATGTGTGATTTAGAGTGATAAATCATGCTACTCCATGTGGAAGTCCGATAGAAGGGTTTGTGTTTGGCGAATGCCAGGAGAATATTACCTGAAATCTCCTGTAGTACACTCTAAAGAAGTAGCATCAGGTAAGCACCACCACTGATATCCTTTCACCTTGCATTTTAATCTCACCTTTCAACTTTTATTTCCGTCATTGCTTCTTCGATGTACAGATCGAAGAGAAGGGGCGAAAGACTACATCCCTGTCTTAAACCCTTTTTAATCCTATCACTTCGTTACTCGTGTTCCACTCTTACTGTTCCCTTTTGCTTCTCGTACCTGTTGCGTATTACCCGTCTTTTCCTATAATTTACCCCTGTTTTTCAAAAATGGCTCCAACCATGGACCTTGCCGTTGTTGGGGAGGCTTGCGTGCCTCAGCGATACAGATAGCCGTACCGTAGGTGCAACCACAACGGAGGGGTATCTGTCGAGAGGCCAGACAAACGTGTGGTTCCTGAAGAGGGGCAGCAGTCTTTTCAGTAGTAGCAGGGGCAACAGTCTGGATGATTGACTGATATGGCCCTGTAACACTAACCAAAATGGCCTTGCTGTTGTGGTACTGCGAACGGCTGAAAGCAAGGGGAAACTACAGTCGTAATTTTTCCCGAGGGCATGCAGCTTTACTGTATGATTAAATGATGATGGCGTCCTCTTGGGTAAAATATTCCGGAGGTAAAATAGTCCCCCATTCGGATCTCCGGGTGGGGACTTCTCAAGAGGATGTCATTATCAGGAGAAAGAAAACTGGCGTTCTACGGATCGGAGCGTGGAATGTCATATCTTAATCGGGCAGGTAGGTTAGAAAATTTAAAAAGGGAAATGGATAGGTTGAAGTTAGGTATAGTGGGAATTAGTGAAGTTCGGTGGCAAGAGGAACAATACAATCTGGTCAGGTGACTACAGGGTTATAAACACAAAATCAAATAGGGGTAATGCAGGGGTAGGTTTAATAATGAATAGGAAAATAGGAATGCGGGTAAGCTACTACAAACAGCATAGTGAACGCATTATTGTGGCCAAGATAGATACGAAGCCCACACCTGCAACAGTAGTACAAGTTCATATGCCAACTAGCTCTGCAGATGACAAAGAAATTGAAGAAATGTATGATGAAATAAAAGAAATTATTCAGATTGTGAAGGGAGACGAAAATTTTATAGTCATGGGTGACTGGAATTCGAGTGTAGGAAAAGGGAGAGAAGGAAACATAGTAGGTGAATATGGATTGGGGCTAAGAAATGAAAGAGGAAGCCGCCTGGTAGAATTTTGCACAGAGCATAACATAATCATAGCTAACACATTGTTTAAGAATCATGAAAGAAGGTTGTATACATGGAAGAACCCTGGAGATACTAAAAGGTATCAGATAGATTATATAATGGTAAGACAGAGATTTAGGAACCAGGTTTTAAATTGTAAGACATTTCCAGGGGCAGATGTGGACTCTGACCACAATCTATTGGTTATGACCTGCAGTTTAAAACTGAAGAAACTGCAAAAAGGTGGGAATTTAAGGAGATGGGACCTGGATAAACTGAAAGAACCAGAGGTTGTACAGAGTTTCAGGGAGACCATAAGGGAACAATTGACAGGAATGGGGGAAAGAAATACAGTAGAAGAAGAATGGGCAGCTTTGAGGGATGAAGTAGCGAAGGCAGCAGAGGATCAAGTAGGTAAAAAGACGAGGGCTAGTAGAAATCCTTGGGTAACAGAAGAAATATTAAATTTGATTGATGAAAGGAGAAAACATAAAAATGCAGTAAACGAAGCAGGCAAAAAGGAATACAAACGTCTCAAAAATGAGAACGACAGGAAGTGCAAAATGGCTAAGCAGGGATGGCTAGAGGACAAATGTAAGGATGTAGAGGCTTGTCTCACTAGGGGTAAGATAGATACTGCCTACAGGAAAATTAAAGAGACCTTTGGAGAGAAGAGAACCACTTGTATGAATATCAAGAGCTCAGATGGAAACCCAGTTCTAAGCAAAGAAGGGAAGGCAGAAAGGTGGAAGGAGTATATAGAGGGTTTATACAAGGGCGATGTACTTGAGAACAATATTATGGAAATGGAAGAGGATGTAGATGAAGATGAAATGGGAGATATGATACTGCGTGAAGAGTTTGACAGAGCACTGAAAGACCTGAGTCGAAACAAGGCCCCCGGAGTAGACAACATTCCATTGGAACTACTGACGACCTTGGGAGAGCCAGTCCTGACAAAACTCTACCATCTGGTGAGCAAGATGTATGAAACAGGCGAAATACCCACAGACTTCAAGAAGGATATAATAATTCCAATCCCAAAGAAAGCAGGTGTTGACAGATGTGAAAATTACCGAACTATCAGTTTAATAAGTCACAGCTGCAAAATACTAACACGAATTCTTTACAGACGAATGGAAAAACTAGTAGAAGCCAACCTCGGAGAAGATCAGTTTGGATTCCGTAGAAACACTGGAACACGTGAGGCAATACTGACCTTACGACTTATCTTAGAAGAAAGATTAAGGAAAGGCAAACCTACGTTTCTAGCATTTGTAGACTTAGAGAAAGCTTTTGTCAATGTTGAATGGAATACTCTCTTTCAAATTCTAAAGGTGGCAGGGGTAAAATACAGGGAGCGAAAGGCTATTTACAATTTGTACAGAAACCAGATGGCAGTTATAAGAGTCGAGGGACATGAAAGGGAAGCAGTGGTTGGGAAGGGAGTAAGACAGGGTTGTAGCCTCTCCCCGATGTTGTTCAATCTGTATATTGAGCAAGCAGTAAAGGAAACAAAAGAAAAATTCGGAGTAAGTATTAAAATTCATGCAGAAGAAATAAAAACTTTGAGGTTCGCCGATGACATTGTAATTCTGTCAGAGACAGCAATGGACTTGGAAGAGCAGTTGAATGGAATGGACAGTGTCTTGAAAGGAGGGTATAAGATGAACATCAACAAAAGCAAAATGAGGATAATGGAATGTACTCAAATTAAGTCGGGTGATGCTGAGGGAATTAGATTAGGAAATGAGACACTTAAAGTAGTAAAGGAGTTTTGCTATTTGGGAAACAAAATAACTGATGATGGTCGAAGTAGAGAGGATATAAAATGTAGACTGGCAATGGCAAGGAAAGCGTTTCTGAAGAAGAGAAATTTGTTAACGTCGAGTATAGATTTAAGTGTCAGGAAGTCATTTCTGAAAGCATTTGGAGTGTAGCCATGTATGGAAGTGAAACATGGACGATAAATAGTTTGGACAAGAAGAGAATAGAAGCTTTTGAAATATGGGGCTACAGAAGAATGCTGAAGATTAGATGGGTAGATCACATAACTAATGAGGAAGTATTGAATAGGATTGGGGAGAAGAGAAGTTTGTGGCACAACTTGACCAGAAGAAGGGATCGGTTGGTAGGACATATTCTGAGGCATCAAGGGATCACCAGTTTAGTATTGGAGGGCAGCGTAGAGGGTAAAAATCGTAGAGGGAGACCAAGAGATGAATACACTAAGCAGATTCAGAAGGATGTAGGTTGCAGTAGGTACTGGGAGATGAAGAAGCTTGCACAGGATAGAGTAGCATGGAGAGCTGCATCAAACCAGTCTCAGGACTGAAGACCACAACAACAACAACAACAACTTAAGAACATCACATATGTCCATGCCCGAGAGAGGATTCGAACCTGTGACTGTAGCAGCAGTGCGGTTCCGGACTGAAGCGCCTAGAACAGCTCGGCTACAGCGGCCGGCCCCCTGTTTTTCTCAGGATTTCGAACATCTTGCACTATCTTTTTTTTGTGTCTTGAAGTGTACCAACAGTGAAGCGCAGAGGAGGTGGTATTACGGCATGGGGCCAGTTTTCGTGGTTAGCGTTGGAACTACCCACTGTACTAAATGCGGAAGGATATGTAGATATTTCACAGTATTGTGCGTTGCCTAGAAAAGAGAGAGTTCGGAAACGATGATTGTATCAGCATGAAATGCACCCTCTCATAAAGAAGTATAAACTGGGCAATGGTATGTGGTCAATAAAATTTCTCAAATAGACTGGCGCGCCTTTAGTCCCAACCTGAACCCAGTGCAAAAACTTTGGGATGAGCTATAAAGTCGACTTCCGTCCAGATCCCTGCGTTCAACATCACTATCTTCTCTGATTTGGGCTGTTCGCGAAGAAAGTGCTGCTATTCCTCAAAAGACGTTCAGTGACGTCACTGAGACTGTCTCCATCAGAGCTGAAGCTTTCAAAACCGCAGGGTGAGCAGACCGGACATTAATGTCCAGTAATAGGTATCAAGATACCTTTGATTAAATACTGTAGATATAACGTGTGAGACAGTAGTATGCGTCAGCTGGTTGATTTGTGTAGAGGCTACACATTTGATTAACCCTTTCTGCGTCTGCGATTCCAAATGGCATCATTAAGTATTCCTTGGTTTTTTGAGCGTCCCAATGCTTGAATGATGCCGTTTGGCATCGCTTCACGTAGTTCCAAGTTTGGCCAACAGATCACAGTGGAGTTTGCTTTTATGACTCGCCGTTTGTTTGAAGTGCAGAACAGAGAAGCGTCATGAGTTGTGCTACTGCATTTGTGAGTGAACAATAACTGTTGTGTTTAGTTTTATTCTGTGTATACTGAAATTCTTGCTTATGGAACCAACTCTACCTAGTTCCTCAACGGCAAGGGAAAGAAATACCGTAAATTTACAATATAGTTATGTATGCATTTTTTGAGCAATTATTATGTAATTTCTAATCATGCCATTTGGTATCATTATTTTATTTATTAACCAATAGCTTCAAAAGAACTTTTGCAATGGATATGGCATATGTGCAACATATACAGTAAATATTCATCACAAAAAAATTTTCCCCAATTTTTTTTCTAAATGTGACGCACGAAGGGTTAAACAGCAATTCTTGAAGGCATCCCAGAGGTTTTTCTATTAACGACTGTATTGTTCCCTGATAAGAAGGTACTTTCCATCAAGCGCTACCTGACCTGTAGTAGGAACGTCGGCAGATGATTCAAATGGCTGTAAGCACTATGGGACTTACGGTCTGAGGTCATCAGTCCCCTAGAACTTAGAACTACTTAAACGTAACTAACCTAAGGACATCATACAGATCCACGCACTAGGCAGGATTGGAACCTGCGACCGTAGCAGCAGCGTGGTTCCGGACTGAAGCGCCTAGAACCGCTCGGCCACAGAGGCCGGCTTGGCAAAGACTGGCGACACGGAAGAGGTGTGCATGAAGCGGGCTATTCGCTGAATAACGAACGACTGTCTGCTCTGTCGTTCGGTATCAACACACTGAGGCCTTCAGCGGAAAGAAAGCCGGGCACACGAGGAGGACATCGAAGGCAGCACCTCCACTAGGAAGTCGTCAGGGGACGCTAAGCTTATTGGCAAACAGCGGTAACGAGGTTTCGGAGAAAGAAAAGCGACATATAGAGGCGCAGATAATACGGCCGGAGCTAATGGGACGCGAGCGAGAGAAATGGCTGAGGAAAGCGCGCTCGAGTTAGCGCGAGGGTCATCGGGGACGGGGTGGTAACAGTGGCGCGGGGGCTTCCCCGTGACGGGCGTATTGATATTCGGCCGCCCGCCGCCGCCGCCCGCCGTCCCCGATGTAATTACTCGCGCCCGCCGGCCGCTGTTAGAGCGAGGCCGGGCAGCGCCGAGGAGCACCTCGTTAGGAGGCGCGCGCTGATTGGAATCCGCGCCGTCAATGAGTGCCGAGCCGCGCCGAGCCGGGCTGGGCCACACCGACCCTGGCAAGCAGAGCCGGCCCGGCTGCCTGCGCCTTCTGCCGCTGCGGTTGAGCAGTAGGGTGGCGGATATCACAGGAAAAGCCGGTTTCCGGTTACACCGGTTCTTTTCGCCTCTAGCTTAACCTGAGTGTTATAAATGCTCAGAATAACCGATTTCTGAAATAACCGATTTTCAGTTTCTTATTGCTATTTCTTCCAGTAACAAATGTGGACTCCGAACAAAAAATTTAAAAATTTTAATCGAGGTAAAGAAGCAGAATATCACGATGGATGTGGGGTTAAGGCTGCACCAGAAGTCTTTCTCATGGCTCCCAGCACATACTGCCAAAGTGGAGGAGACGGGCGCGGCGACATCGAAAGTGAAAGGTCGCAAATTGGTGACTTCCCTCATCATCACTTTTGGATGGCATCAGTTTTCCGCCCTGTAGCAACCACTATATTAAGGGTCCAGTTATTAGCCCAAGTTTATGGCACGTTAATCAAATTACAGGTATATCAATAAGATTTACCTTCTCTTGCAAGGAACATCGTTGACGTTTTTTTCCTTATATGACATCGCAAGTTTATTGTGGCACCTACGGTGTTTTAATCTTTTAAAGGTAATGGAGCATTGTACTTTAGTGATATTGCACTTCAGGGGAGGGATCGTAGTATTCTACAATGCAACCGAAATCCACGGATGACTGCGAGAAAGCCGGCCGGCGTGGCCGAGCGGTTCTAAGCGCTACAGTCTGGAACCGAGCGACCACTACGGTCGCAGGTTCGAATCCTGCCTCGGGCATGAATGTGTGTGATGTCCTTAGGTTAGTTAGGTTTAAGTAGTTCTAAGTTCTAGGCGACTGATGACCTCAGAAGTTAAGTCCCCTAGTGCTCAGAGCCATTCGAGCCAACTGCGAGAAACAAACGTACCGATATAGACCAGGTGGAGGAATCCTTGCACATTGCACATACACGCGGACCATCTAACAGGCCACGCCACACGGCAACTAGTTCATTACTGCCTCTGGAATGTTGCACCCATTTTTATATCTTCTGTTTAGTACTAGTTTCCAACTGTAGACGTAGTTATCAAAATAGTGCTAATCGCTCTCCTCAATTTCTATAATAATCCAATATTTCAAAGCAATGAAGATTTTCTGAATAAATATTCCCAGTTTTTTTTAAACAAATGTTTAAAAAGCAAAAGTTTTAGCGCTGCAGCTATGACAGATGTGCCAGGTTTTCCCTGGTTATTAATAAAAAATTAAGAAAACCTGTTATAACGGAGACAATACCCAAAAAGGACCGTTTATTCAGAACTAATAAAACACCGGTATCGATGTTAACCGGACACTTTTTCCCGTCCCTACTGAGCAGGCGACCAACGCTCTGGTAACACGGCCGTGGTTACCTGAATAGTTTCACCCCAATCTTATGTCTGGTAGAGATAGGAAAAGCAGAACAGTCAAACATATACCAATATTTTAGTTCTGAATAATCGGTATTTTTCGATATTTAAGACGAATAATGGTCCAAGTCGCTCTAAGCACTATTTGACTTAACATAAGTTCCCTAGACTTAGAACTACTTAAACCTAACCTAAGGACATCACACACATCCAAGCCCGAGGCAGGATTCGACCCTGCGACCGTAGCAGCAGCGCGGTTCCCGACTGAAGCGCCAGAACCGCTCGGTCCCGCGGCTGGCGATATTTGGTTGGTCTCGGCTATAAGGCGTGTTAAACGTGGTGGTTTTTAAATAACACATTTTAAAAAAAATGGAATGGGTATTCGAAAACTTCCATTGCTTTCAAAAGGTTGGTTATTACAGATAATTAAAAAACGATAGGCGCTATTTCAGTGACACGACCGACAGCTAGAAACGAGCAATAAACATATGACAAGTATAGGTACAGCATTGCTGAGACAATAACGTAAACTGCTGACTAACGAATCTGTCAGCAGCTGCAGTATTCCTGTTTAGCGACAAGTTTCAAACTTTACAGGTTCATTTTCTAGCCCAGCCTACTGTGGCTGCACTGAAAGTTCCCGATGTTGATAATGAACGTCAAAGTAGCAACACATCCCTTGTTCAAGTGGTTCAAATGGCTCTGAGCACTATGGGACTTAACATCTATGGTCATCAGTCCCCTAGAACTTACAACTACGTAAACCTAACTAACCTAAGGACATCAACACCAAGTCATCACGAGGCAGAGAAAATCCCTGATCTGATCCCTGATCCCTGACCCCCCCCCCCCCCCCCCCGGGAATCGATCGCGGGAACCCGGGCGCGGGAAGCGAGAACGCTACCGCACGACCACGAGCTGCGGACACACATCCTTCGTAAAATGTTTGCAGAATGAATGTCAAAATCAACTTTCTAAGAGTCATGTGTGGAGTCAAAATGTACTTGCTAAGAGTAACGTGTGGATTTTGACATTTATTCTGCAAACATTTTATAAAGCATATGTTGCCACTTCGATGTTCGTTATTAAGATCAGGCGATTTCAGAGCAGCATCATGATGCCAGGCTTGAAAATGAACCTGCGACGTTCTTTAAAGTAGTCGCCAAATGTAAGTACTGCAACTGTTGACAGACACGTTAATAAACGCTTTACGAATCTGGATAAAAAGAGGATGAATATATGAGTACAAAACGGATTTTTCCATTTGAAATAATTAAAAAAAGAAGGATTCCACTAATTTTACACAAAATCTAATTATTCGGCTGTTATTTTTATGAAATAAAAGAGAAAAAATAAATAAAAGAGAAATAAATAAATTAAAAACGTAACAATACTTTCACAGTTTTATAATGCAAATAGAAATTAGCTAATCTTCTCCATGGGTCTACATAATATGCCACTTCTTTGTAGCCCTTGGAAACAGAAAACTTAACACGAAAAACAAATTTTGTCCGTAGTAGGTTTTCACTCATTAGCACTGACTATTCGTAATGCCCAAATAGTGGTACGATCCTCGATTACATGATTTCTGAGAGGTTTCAAAAAATTAAAATAAGTAAGAGATTACTGGCAATTTTTTGTAGTATTCAACGCCACCTTACTTTTAGAGAAAGCAGCGAATGATAGATCACGTGTTTTATGTCATATCTTGATTCCACATATCTTGAAAAGCGTAATGTAAAGGCTGAGGTAGTCTTAGAATTATTACGACTTTGCCCGACTTTTACGTCTATTACTGGGAATAAAAGCAAGAAGAACTGAAAAGCAGGTATTTCCGAAACCAGTTGTTTTGAGCGGTTTTAACAGTCAACTCCAACTGGAAATTAAAAAAAAAAAAAGACACTGGCATTACCGAAAACCGGTTGTTTCAGAGAGAACCGCCATCCCTGATGTCTATCTGAAGAACACGGTAGAAAATTAGTGTCGAACTATGATGCCTCTGCACGCTACTAACAATATAAAATATCTGTAACAAAAATTTGTCCCGTGCATATTTTCGTTAGAAAATGGACCTCAAAGAAAGGCAGTCTGTTAACGCTGTACTCAAATGTCCGACAAGTGTCCTCTAATATCGTGTAGCTGCTCTCCCTATGTATTGCAGTGAGTAAAATTTTCCTAAAGGGTACCAGAGTTTTCAAGTTCGATAATAGGTGTAGGTGTACGTTTTTAATTTTTTTTTATTTTGATCTTCCAATAACGTTGTAGCATACACTACTTCTTATACGATACGTATCGTACAATAACAATTTTTTAAACGTTGACTAACAGTTATTGCTCATACATACACACAATCTGCCCAAACGTTGAAGACTGCTAATATCAAGCACAAGCCTTAATTTGCGGAAGTAATTTCTGAGAATGGACGTTTGGAGCACAGCATTGTCATCAGAAGATTGATGGCAAAAAAAGAGAAGAAAAGAAAAAATACCACAGACCGCTGTTATCAAGTGATAGTAAGATAATGCAAGAGTAAGATAAGACAAAGCTGTGTTCTGTCCCCGTTCCTATGTAATTATTATTCGGAGTCAGGCAAGCTGTATCAAGCACAGTAATAGCTTTACGTATAAGTCGATGGAAAAGTGATTAATAATATACGCTATGCTGATGGCACACAAATATTGGCAGGAAATAACGCACACCTACAGACACTATTTGAAGACATGGAGTCAGCAACGATTTTGGTCGCAAAATAAATTTTAGCTAAAGTAGATACGTGATTATTAGCAAAACTCCAAAGATTTCAACAGGTATTATTATTATTATTATTATTATTATTATTATTGTTTTCAACATACTCATTGAAAGCATACCAAGATACGTATAAATATACTTTGATCAATAATAAACTCTAGCAGATTCAAGAAATCAATAGTGGACTTGAACAAACTGGAGCTGCCTTTCTGAAAATTAGATTTTTTTCCAGTCGTAATTTTAAACTTACAGCTAAGACGGCGAATGATTAAATATTACGTAACCCCGACACTCTTGTATGGAATGAAGGCATGGACGACTAATAAATCAACAACGAAGAAGATTGGGGCATTCGAAAACGACGAGTGTTAATATTATGGACAGAAGCAATTATCAATGAAAGCGTTCTAAGACGAATCAGTAGGGAAAAGGAATTGGGATGTACAGTCAAAAGCATAAAACTGTAATATGTTGGCCATAACTTGGGAGGAAAAAGTTGATAATGGAAGGAAAAAGTTGATAATGGAAGGATCAGCAGGATGAAGCCGAACGTTGTGGGTTCGGAACGTGAGATAGTCGTTCTCATGCACTTCCTCGGATCTGTTTACATACGCAATGTCAAAAACAAGATGAACCATAGTGATAGCCAACCTCTGTCAAAAGACGGCACGCCAAGTGTCAAGTAAAATCAACGAAACAAAGTAGAACCTCATACATAGAAAACATTTCCTAAAAAATTCACAGTGCAAAGAGAGAGCGCACATGGAAATGGTAATCATTTCACAAAACGCGTCGTGGAAAATATAAATAAAAGAAAATGGAGACTCGTAGCAGAAAGTTATTTATAAACAAACACATTAAGAAGGATGTCAGACAAATCAGAAATATTGATGAAGCGCAGTAACCAGTTAAACATGTCACAGGACAGAATAACTAAAAAAGTTATCAATGTGGCGATTTTAAACATACATAGCACAAGAGTAAGAGCGGTCAATTGCAATAATTTGAACACACTGTCAGTGACGCCATGTAAATAACTGCACGAGTTTTGTGTAAGTTGGTTCAAATGGCTCTGAGCACTATGGGACTTAACATCGGAGGTCATCAGTCCCCTAGAACTTAGAACTACTTAAACCTAACTAACCTAAGGACATCACACACATCCATGCCCGAGGCAGGATTCGAACCTGCGATCGTAGCAGTCGCGCGGTTCCGGACTGAAGCGCCTAGAACCGCTCGGTCACCGCGGCCGTCTTTGTGTAAGTCTTGCTGTAATTGCTGTGTAAAGAACGACCGGTTTTCAGTGATATCGTTTTCTTTCCCATACCAGTTTACCCTGACTTAAAACTACACTAAGCAGACGGTTTTTGAATTGATCAAATTTCGGTATTTTATTCCTAATATTTGCTGTATAACCATAGAAATCGAACAAATATAGAAAAATTTTGACTATTCTAAGTTTTAACATACATAGAAAGAAAATATTAAATTACATAGGCAAATAAAGGATAGCTAGTCCGTCCATCGTTTGCTGTTTTTATCGAAGAGTGATTCAAATTTATTCAAATTTTTTGAAAGTTTGGTCAGAAATCATTTTGTAATCGGGGATCATACCACTATTTGGGCATTACCTACGAACAATCAGTGCTGAAGTGTGAAAACTGAGTCTGAAAAACTCTATTTTTCGTGTTTGTTTTCAAGACTTACAAGCAGATGGAACATTATGTGGACATAGGGAGCAGGTCAGCTACTTTCTATTTTTATTGTATTCTATGAATGAATTGTTGATTTATTAAAGTTACAATAATTTCCTTCCTGACATTTCTGGAAACATCCCCCAGACTGTGGCTAAGCCATGTCTTCGCAATATCCTTTCTTTCAGGAGTGCTAGTTTTGCATTCTTTCAGGAGTGCTAGTTCTGCAAGGTTCGCAGGAGAGCTTCTGTAATGTTTGGAAAGTAGGAGACGAGGTACTGGCAGAAGTAAAGCTGTGAGGAGGGGACGTGAGTCGTGCTTGGGTAGGTCAGTTCGTAGAGCAATTGCCCGCGAAAGATAAAGGTCCCGAGTACGAGT